>NC_133335.1:153985795-154352751 GCF_042186555.1 Aquarana catesbeiana
TGTATAGCACTGATTGCTGTATAAATGACAATGGTCCCAAAAATGTCTGATGTGTCCGCCATAATGTCACAGTCACAATAAAAAAAAAAAAAAAAAAAAAAAAAAAAAAAAAAATCGCTGATCGCTACCATTTAAAAAAAAATAACATTATTAATAAAAACAGCATAAATCTATCCCCTATTTTGTAAATGCTATAACTTTTGCACAAAACCGATCAATCGCTTATTGCGATTTTTTTTTTTTACCAAAAATATGTAGAAGAATACCTATCGGCCTAAACTGAGGAAAAAAAATGTTTTTTTTATATATTTTTGGGGGGTATTTATTATAGCAAAGAGTAAAAAATAATACGTTTTTTTCAAAATTGTCGTTCTTTTTTTGTTTATAGCGCAAAAAATAAAAAGCGCAGGGGTGATCAAATAGCACCAAAAGAAAGCTCTATTTGTGGGAAAAAAAGGACGTCAATTTTGTTTGGGAGCCACGTTGCACGACTGCGCAATTGTCAGTTAAAGCGACGCAGTGCCGAATTGCAAAAAGTGCTCTGGTCAGGAAGGGGGTAAATTCTTCCAGGGCTGAAGTGGTTAAAGCACTTAAGTGTTGCATTAGCAGTGTGTTTGGGGTCATTGTCCTGCTGGAAGGTGAACCTCCGTCCTAGCCCCAAATCACACACAGAATGGTAGAGGTTTTGCTCAAGGATATCCCTGTATTTAGCACCATCCATCTTTTCCTCAACTCTGATCAGTTTCCCAGTCCCGACTGCTGAAAAACATCCCCACAGCTTGATGCTGCCACCGCCATGTTTCACTGTGGGGATGGTGTTCTTTGAGTGATATGAGGTGTTGGGTTTGCGCCAGACATAGTGTTTTCTTTGATGGCCAAAAAGTTACATTTTAGTCTCATCAGACCAGAGCACCTTCCTCCATACATTTTGGGAGTCTCCCACATGCCTTTTTCGCAAACTCAAAACGTGACATTTTATTTTTTGCTGAAAGTAATGGCTTTCTTCTGGCCACTCTGCCATAAAGCCCAACCCTATGGAGTGTACGGCTTATTGTCATCCTATGTACAGATATTCCAGTCTCTGCTGTGGAACTCTGCAGCTCCTCCGGGGTTACCTTAGGTCTCTGTGCTGCCTCTCTGATTAATGCCCTCCTTGCCCGGTCCATGAGATTTGGTGTGCAGCCGTATTGTGGCATGTTTGCTGTTGTGCCACACTCTTTCCATTTGGTTATGATAGATTTGATGGTGCTCCTAGGGATCATCAAAGATTTGGAATTTTTTTTTTTTTGCATAACCTGACCCTGACTTTTACTTCTCAACATTGTCCATTACTTGTTTAGAAAGTTCCTTGGTCTTCATTGCAGCGTTTGGTTAGTGGGGCCTCTTGCTTAGGTGTTGCACCCTCTGGGGCCTTTCAAAAAGGAGTGTATATGCAATGACAGATAATGCGACACTTAGATTGCACACAGGTGGACATCATTTCACCAGTTATGTGACTTCTGAAGGTAATGGGTTGCACCAAAGCTTTTTTTTTTGTGGGCTTCATAACAAAGGGGGTGAATACATACGGGCATGCCAATTATCAGTTTTAAATTTCTGAAAAATAGTTTTATGCATATATATTTTTCTAATTTTACTTCACAAACTTAGATTATTGTGTTCTGATCCATCACATAATTCAGATTAAAAAAAAACATTGAACTAAAGGCACTGTAAAAACAAAAGAAAAAGGCCTTTAACCACTTCAGCCCCGGAAGATTTGGCTGCTCAATGACCAGGCCATTTTTTTGCGATAGGGCGCTATGTCGCTTTAACTGACAATTGCGCGGTCTTGCAACGCCATACCCAAACAAAATTGACGTCCTTTGTTTCCCACAAATAGAGCTTTCTTTTGGTGGTTTTTTATTTTTGCGCTATAAACAAAAAAAGCAACAATTTTGGGAAAAAAAAAAAACAAAACACACAGTTTTGTACTTTTTGCTATAATAAAAATCCCCATTTTTAAAAAAAAAAAAAAAAAAAAAAAAAAAAAAAAAAAAAAAAAAAAAAAGCTAATTTTTTCCTCAGTTTAGGCCGATATGCATTCTACATATTTTTGGTAATAAAAAAAAAAATGTATATATTGGTTTGCACAAGTTATAGTGTCTAGAACATAGGGGAAAGATTTATGGCATTTTTATTATTATTATTTTTTGTTTACTAGTAATGGCAGTGATCTTTAATCGGGACTGCGGCATTATGGCGGACAGATCGGCCACTTGACACATTTTTGCAACCATTGACATTTATATACAGCGATCAGTGCTATAAAAATGCACTGATTACTGTGTAAATGTCACTGTCAGGAAAGGGGTTAACACTAGGGGTGATCAAGGTGTTAACTGTGTTCCCTCGTGTGTATTCTAACTGTAGGGAGATGAGACTGACTAGGAGATGACAGATCAGCTTTCCTAACTAGTAGGAGCACACAATCTGTCTCTCCTCACAGAACAGGGATTTGTGTGTTTATGCACATGTCCCTGTTCTGGCTCTCATGCTCGCAAACGCCGGCCACATGCAGCGGGCGTACGCCTGCTATCCCTGTTTAAAGGGCTGACGTACAGCTACGATGGCTTGCGGGAACGTGTCAACCTGCCACAGTATAATGACGGCTGGTCGGCAAGCGGTTAAAAAAAAAAGTCACAAAATGCACCCTCATGGCTAATAGAAGACCTTATCAGAAATAGACGTGAAATACTTAAACACAAATAAGTCACCAGGACCAGCTGGCTTACACCTGAGGGTCCTTAAGGAACTCAGCCAGGTGATAGCTAGACCATTGTTCCTAATTTTTATGGACAGTTTACTGATTGGCTTTTCTCCAATCAGCTGATACCATTCCAATGTGGTACCAATATTTAAAAAAGGGCCGAGATATATCCCTGGAATCTACAGACCAGTCAGCCTAACATCAATAGTATGTAAGCTAATGGAGGGGATAAGGGACTATATCCAAGATTCTAGTCACAAAAACAGTATCATTAGTGGTAATCAGCACGGATTCATGAAGAATCATTCCTGCCAGACCCATCTATTAACCACTTCAGCCCCGGACCATTCGGCTGGCCAAAGACCAGAGCACTTTTTGCGATTCAACACCGTGTCGCTGACAATTGCAAGGTCGTGCGACGTGGCTCCCAAACAAAAGTGACTTTTTTTTCACCCACAAATAAAGCTTTCTTTTGGTGGTATTTGATCACCTCTGCGGTTTTCATTTTTTGCGCTATAAACAAAAAAAAAAAAAAAAAGCGACAATTTTGAAAAAAAAAACAAAAAAAAAAAAAACGCAATGTTTTACTTTTTGCTATAAATATCCCCCAAAAAAATATATAAAAAAAAACATTTTCTTCCTCAGTTTAGGCCGATATGTATTCTTCTACATATTTTTTGAAAAAATAAATAAATCGCAATAAGCGTTTGATTGGTTTGCGCAAAAGTTATAGCGTCTACAAAATAGGGGATAGTTTTATGGCATTTTTATTAATTTTTTTTTTTTTTACTAGTAACAGTGGCCAGATCAGACACTTGGCGCTATTTTGGGATCATTCGCATTCATACAGCGATCAAAAATGCACCGATTACTATGTAAATGTGACTGGCAGTGAAGGGGTAAACCAGTAGGGGTGCTGCAGGGGTTAAGTGTGTCCTAGGGATGTGTTCTAACTGTGGGGGGATGGGCTACGTGTGTCACAACACTGATCACAGTTCCCAATCACAGGGAGCTGTGATCAGGGTCCTGTCACTAGGAAGAATGGGAAAATGCTGGTTTACACCAACATTTCTCCGTTCTTCCTCCATGAGACATCGAGTACGCGGGACTCTCGATCACATTCATGGAGCTCGCGCGCGCCCACAATGCTGCGTCTTAAAGGGCAACGTACAGGTACCTTAATATGCCTGTACGTGCTATTCTACCCACGTATATCGGCATGAGCCGGTCAGCAAGGGGTTATCTTTCTATGAAGTAAGCTGTCATCTAAATAAAGGAAGGTCTGTGGATGCGGTATATCTGGATTTTGCAAAGACATTGATACAGTTCCCCACAAAATGTTTACTTTACAAAATGAGGTCTGCCAGCATGGACCATAGGGTGAGTACCTGGATTGAAAACTGGCTACAGGGGCAGGTCCAAAGGGCGGTGATAAATAGCAAGTACTCAGAATGGTCTGGTGTGGTAGGTGGGGTCCCCCAAGGATCTGTCCTGGGACCAATTCTGTTTAATTTATTCATATAAACTATATAGAGGATGGGATAAACCGCTGAATCACAATATTTGCAGATGATACAAAGTGCTACTAAATTCACAACAGTAAAGTCAGTGTATATATTATGCAGTAACGCATGCTTGTTATACTCACTATGGAACCTAAGGGGTTAACATTCTGCATTGTGCATAAAGGCTGTGTGATCCTGTATTCTCTGATCCTCCTCCTCTTTAAGGCCCCTTTCAAACTGGGGCGGTGGGGGCGTCGGCGGTACAACAGCGCTATTTTTAGCGCTGCTGTACCGTCGTTCTTGCAGCGGTATTCGGCCGCTAGCGGTGCGGTTTTAACCCCCGCTGGCGGACGAAAAAGGGTTAAAATCCCTCGTACAGCGCGGCTATAGCCGCGGTATTGCCGCGCTGTCCCATTGATTTCAATGGGCAGGAGCGGTGAAGGAGCAGTGAATACACCGCTCCAAAAAAGCGGTTTGCAGGACTTTTTTCACCGTCCTGCCTGCGCACCGCTTCAGTGTGAAAGCCCTCGGGCTTTCACACTGAACAAACAGCGGAGGCTGTTTAGGGGCGGTATTTTTAGCGCAATACCGCCTGCAAACCACCCCAGTGTGAAAGGGGTCTAACCGACCCCAACCCATCTCTCGATGAACAGAGCATTAGGAGTCAGGCTGCACATGCTCAGTTTGGCGTGTATTGCTAGAGAGTTGTTTTTTTTTTTATCAGCACAGGGCCAATCAGCACTGTCCAGACAGGATTAGGGGAGACAGAAAACTCCTCCCACAAGCCTAAGCAGACAGTGATACAAGTCACAGGACTCCTATATAATGTTGATGAGAAAAGGTATTTATCAGTTTGTATTTACTAAAGCTATTGCATTTATGTGTACTGTGGGAGACCAGATATAGTGAAGACAGGTTCTAGGTTTAGTAACACTTTAAAAGCAGGGCAATGCACTGTGGAAATCTTACAAGAAGGCCTAAATAAAATAATGTGGTTGGCAACCACATGGCAAATGAGGTTTAATGTTGAAAAATGTAATTTTGTAAAGTAATGTATTTTGGTGCTAAAAATACATTACTTTATGTAATGTTACTCGCTAGGGGGAGAACCTCTGGAGGAATCTAGGATGGAAAAGGTCCTAGTAGACAACAAGCTCAGCAATGGCATGCACTGCCAAGCTGCTGCAAGCAAAGCCAACAGAATATTGGCATGCATTAAAAAAGGGGACTCACTCCAGGAGATAGAATTATTGCTTTATCCCTCTACAAGACTGGTCCGGCCGCATCTTGAGTAAGCCATCAATTTCTGGGTACCAGTCTTCAGGAGGGATGTGCTGGAACTGGAGATAGTCCAGAGAAGGGCAACAAAGCTAATAAAAGGGACTAGAGGATCTCAGCAATGGGGGAAACCCCCCCCAAAACATTGAACTTTCTATGGAGAGGTGACGCTTGAGGGGATATGATAGTGATGTACAAATACCATACTGGTGACCCTAGCATTAGGGAAAAAAAAAAAAACTTCAGTGAAAAGGGAATTTTAAAAGACATGCGGCCATTTACTGAAATTGGAAGAGAAGTGGTTTAAACTTAAACTGCGTAGCGGGTTCTGTCAGAGCGGTAAGAATGTGGAATTCTCTTCCACAAGCAGTGGTATCAACAGGGAGCGTCGATAGTTAAAAAAAAAAAAAAAGTTAGATGGGCACCTTAAAGCGGGGGTTCACCCACACCGCCAAAAAAAAATAAATAAATAAATAAATAAAAAAATAAAAAATAAAAAAATTATTAAAAGCCAGCAGCTACAAATACTGCAGCTGCTGACTTAATACATGGCCACTTACCTGTCCCAGGGTCCAGCGATGTCGGCAGGGGACGCCGAGAACCCGCTCGGTTCTCGGCAGCTGCCGCCGCCATCCTGGGTGAGGGAATCAGGAAGTGAAGCGTTGCGGCTTCACTTCCAGGTTCCCTACTGCGCGAGTCACGCTGCACATCCCAAGTGGTCCCCGCTCTCTCCTGGGAGCTGTGTGTTCCCAGCAGACAGCGCGGTGGGGACGGGAAGAGGTGTAGACTCCCATGGGAGTCTATGCCGGAAGTGGGTGCAAATACCTGTCTTAGACAGGTATCTGCACCCCCCTCCCCCCTGAAAGGTGCCAAATGTGACACCGGAGGGGGGGAGGGTTCCGAAAAGTGGAAGTTCCATTTTTGTGTGGAACTCCGCTTTAACAATCACAACATACAGGGATATACTATGTACTATTGAGAAACACAAGCATACTCACATACCACAGTTTGAACTGGATGGACTGGTGTCTTTTTTCAACCTTACCAACTATAACTAGAAGACTATTATTAAAGAAATTTTCTTTTTATCTTATCTTTGTTGGTTTGGTCAAACGCTGAGCTTTTAGACTGATTGGGAGCAGGGTAAATTCATTTTTGAGCACTTTTTTTTTTTCATAGCCCAATTTAGTGATGAGCAAAATAAGCCAGGGCCATGTTCTCTCAAGTCACAGCCTATACTCTATCTAGCCCTATGGGTTTGCAGCTTTGTGCCTGTGCTGGGCATTTCCCAACTATTTCTTCAGGTTTCACACTTTGGATCAGGTCAAGCTGTGATTCTCTGTGCCAATGCAGATAAGTAGAACTTAGGACAGAGAACAAACAATTCATTTAACTTTTCTTTACACCAACCTTACAATTTCAGGCATTACCAAGGACCTTGAAAAAACAAAATGATGATCACTACAAAACATGAATGATTGCGGTCATGTACTCCGAAAAGTCTTACATTCTATGCACAAAATGGAAGAAACAAGGTTTCTATTTGGGTACATACTGTATTATCAAGATATACTGATTAAGTACATATTGCAGAGAACATACAAAATACAGAATATGAAGAAAAAAAAAAAAAATTAGAGGTTCCCTTCCCCCTAATACTCACAACTGATATTTGGTCATGTGACTGGGTAGAGACAGAACGACACCTTAGCCAAAATTACAAAAATCAGCTTCACAGCTCCCAAAGATACACAAGTGTTGAAGATGGAGTCTGTACTGGCCCTAATTTACAGTTACTTGGGTAACTTTACGGTGGAGATCAGAATCTACGCATAAGTAATGACAGCAGTTATACAACATCCAGACTGCTATATTCCAAAATAAATTCTCTCATTTGCTTTCACATGGTATACTGTGGTGTGTGTAGCCAGCTAATCATCCACATTTTTTTTTCCCGGCCTCATATAAAGCAATAGAACAGATGATGCAGAAATGACCCTTATTTGGTTGGCTATGGGAGATATAGATTTTATATATATATACACATTATGAATGGCATATTATTAGGTGGCTGTCAAGTAAAATGTGATTTTGTCATATCTTGAAAACATAACATGATGGCAAAACACTGACAGTTTGATCCAGCAAACAGACTAAGTTCCAGAAAATGCCATGGATCAGTAAAACCATTTAGAGATTTTTTTTTTTTTTTACCACTACTTAAGTGCTTTTTTGGCCCTGACAGCCTTTCCATGGTTCACATGACTGTAGACACCTAAGAATATACAACAACATGATTATTTCTGAAGAAAGGCATAGGGAAAAGTCAAGGAGCAACCCATTTCTCCAAAAATGACAAACTATGCGACTTCCTGGTGAGCGGTTTTAGCTTCAAGGTGCCATTTTGATCAATCTTATTCTTTCCAGAAAGGCAATTGGATTAAAGTTTAACTTAGCAAGGCATTCTGTATTAAGGGGATTAAACATATGAAAAAAAAATATATATATTCATATACACTCCATACATATATGCATGTCAATGTACACAGCTTTCTGTCTTTACAATATACTGTTTATATGAAACCTTGGAGGACATAAATATGGGAGCGGTCACTTGCTTAGTAAGTAAAGGTGCAGACCTGTGCTGTAATCCTGAACCTGACTTGACTACCTAGTGAGACACTGATCTGAAACAAGTATGCAAGCATTTGCAGAACTGGAGCTCAGACATTCTAATCTAGACTGTGCAGGTCACAAGCTTGATCCAGCTTTAATGTCACAAGGTAGTGTAAACAAGACCAGGGTGACATAACACTGGAGCCTGCACGTTAAAAAACAAAAAACAAAAAAACACCACACACACAAGCAATGGCAGCTCCCATGTTTTCTAACCTCACAGGTACCCTTTAAGAAAGAGCTTGTGATGAACATGTTCATCAAGTTCGATCAAAAGCACTTTAGAATTCTGAGAGCACCTCTACCCCTTTTGTACCCACCACCAAAGCTACTAAAATGGAGGGGGGACAAGAGAGCAAGGAAATGGAAAGTTAATCAGATCATAGTTCATATTTATATATTTATAATACATATATTAAAAGTGACTTAAGACTTAAAAATTGAATTAGTATTTATACAAGGAAAAAAGTGCAGGTGGAATGAGATATCCATCAGGACGCTGATCATTTACAAACTGGAGTGGTGAAGATGGTACAATACAGGTTCACAGCGTCCATCTAAGCCCCTTCAGAGCCAGAGTTCATTCTGATTCTGTGAGGACCAAGTATGATTAGAGTGGATTTCCAGTCTCATCTCAGATTTTCTTGTTGGTTTATTTCTTGATCTGAAGCTTTTAAATGGTATTGTGTTGCAATTATGGATATTTCTGTGTTTTGACTCCTTTCTCCTCTACCAATAGGCGACAAGTGAGAAGGAAGGAACTCAGTTACTACAGCACTGGCTCCTAGCAGGAGGGTTGTTTTCCTGGAGGTCAACCCCTCTGTTCCTTCCGGGGGCTCCTTGTGCACTTTGAGGCTCATTCTTCGGCAGCTTCTTAGCTAAGGAAAAAGAAATTATGAGTGTGATATATATGGTGTAAGCAAAAAAAAAAAATAATATCTTAATATTTGCGCAATTTTTATGCTCAAAGTATGCTTAACATGTCAAAAGTAGTGGCAGCTGTTAGCCTGTCAAAAATTATTCTACAGCTTATTAAAGTGCAAGCAAAGACAATTTTGATTTTTTGATAAGAAAGGAAAGATTGAAAATACTGTTTTTTTTGCCATCTGTGTCCTTGTTGGGGACATTTTACTATACTTTTTGGGGGTTGCAACAGCAATATTCCCAATGGACACAGACATAAAAAAAAAAAAACCTTGGAAGAGGGCCTAAGTTTTACCTACACTAGTTAAAACTAAAATTGAACCTAAAAAAAAAAGGCAGCAACTGATTACAAGTCACCATTTAGTTCTGTACCAGACATAGGCCTTATATTACATTCCTTCCCTCATTCCACATCCACACCAATTAAGTAGTTCAGAGGCCCTGCCTGGCCATTGAGATATCCCAACACCCATCCCATCCTCCCTCTTCCAGCACCTTTCATCCCTACCACCCCAAGCTACCCTACCCAAACCCCATCCCCTCTCCCAGACCACCCACCATCAGTCCCTTCCCACCTTACCCTTAGCCCTTCCCTTATATTTCTAAATTTTTATATATTTTCTGTATACCTCTGTTTGTCTAATAGCCTTTTTTTATACAAAACGCGTTGGCTTGTCATATTTGTTGCAATTTCTATTAACCATTGGGCACTCCTTTCTACCTACTCTTCCTAGTTCACATGTGGATACAACCATAAGGCTGTACCAAGAGGTAGCAGCCCAGACCCCAAAAAGGGCCACCTATCACCTACTTTCAAAGTAGGGCACAAATCATTGGAAGTGAAGTCTTCCCTCGCGCCCTTTTTCATCACCCGCCAACAGTGACTGAGACAGTCCAGCCTGGTCTCCAACCCGAATAAGGCCCTACATGTTTTTGCATTTTAATTCTAATGGGGGACCATTATAAAAAGGTACTGTATATACAATATTAGATAAAAGTCACATCAAAATTAGGCTTTGAAAATACTACCACCACCATCACAGCTACTTAAAGGCTAACAAAATAAAAAAAAAAAAAAGGGCAAGAAGGAGCCTTTACTAGGTCAGTTGAACCCCTATATACTGAAAAAAACTAAAGGTATGAAACAAAAATTGGTTGACTTGAAACCCCACTCCAGGCAAAATTTATATTCAGACACATGTCATGTAATGTAATAATGTTAGCTCCATTTACCTTTTAAACAGGGGCATGCTCATCTGACCTCACATAAAAAGTCTTCCTTCGGATGCTATTTGCAATTTACTGTGCAAGGACCAATCACTGTGGCTGTTCTATGTGCAGCAGGATGATCAGTCCCCTCACTGACAGTGTGTAAACTGATCAGGGCTTGTGCCAAGACCTCATGTCGTCAGCGTGAAATGAACAGTGGGCGGTGCTATTAAACATGAGCATGGGTCATGTAATCCTCTGTGGGTTCATAGATGTCAACGCTCATTTCCATCAAGATGCACGTCAAGTGACTACAATCCCAAAGCATGATGGGATACATAGTTCAATGTGCATGTCAAGTAGAGGTCGACCGATATATCGGCCGATACTTGGTGTTTTTTACTTAATCGGCATTAGCCGATTGTGCTGATAAAAAAGGCCTATATCAGCGGACTTGCAAATGACTTCTGTAATAGAAGTCAATACAAGTTGCCTGAAAACTTCTGTGAAGAGACTTCTCCCCTCCTCTGGGCAGCCTGCCAAATCTGATAAAAAGACCCTGAAGGATACAATGTTTACACTTATGAATGAACTGAGCTCTCTGTGTGTAGAAGTTCTCAGTTTAACCATTTAAAGACTAAATCTTTTCTGACACTTGTTGCTTACAAGTAAAAATCCTGTATTTTCTGCTAGAAAATCACTTAGAACCCCCAAACATTATATATATATATATATATATTTTTTTTAGCAGAGACCCTAGGGAATAAAATAGCGGTTGTTGCAATATTTTATGTCACACGATAAACGCAATATTTTTTGAAAAAATACACTAATAAATTAAAAAAAAAAAAAAAAAACAAACTAAGCAGTAAAGTTAGCCCATTTTTTTTCATCCAAAAGTTTTGATTACCCGTTTTTGTGTATTTAATATTTAAGATACAGATTTTTTTAATCTTTGTTTTATTTAATAAATGTTTAAATGTAAAAAATTTTCTGTATCACTTAAGGTTGCTTTCACACTGGAGCAGGCATGCGTTGACGGTAAAACGCTGCTAGTTTTAGCGGCGCTATTCGGCTGCTAGCAGGGCACTTATAACCCAGCTAGCAGCCGAGGAAGGGGTTAAATGCGCCCCTGAAGCGCCGCTGCTGAAACGCTTTGCAGGCGCTTCGGCAGCGGTGCGCATTCATTTCAATGGGCAGGAGTGGTGGAGGAGCGGTATACACCGCTCCAAAGATGCCGCTTGCAGGACTTTTTTTTTTTTAACATCCTGCCAGCGCATCGCCTCAGTGTGAAAGCACTCGGGATATCATACTGAGACTGCAGGGGAGCCGTTTTACAGGCACTTTACAGGCGCTATTTTTAGCCCAAAATCGCCTGAAAAATGCCCCAGTGTGAAAGGGGTCTAACTGTTAGATTTTATGAGATGAAGGGGGGAAAAAAAAAAACGGCCTAATATATCGGCCCAAAAAAAAAAATCGGCATCACATATCGGCCATCGGCCACCGCGATTTCTAAATATCGGCATCGGCCAGAGAAAAACCCATATCGGTCGACCTCTAATGTCAAGGCCATACTAAGTAAAGTCAAACTGATGATATCACAAGTATATGAATATATATTTTTTCACATTTGACGATACTAAAAGATCATGGGGAATATGAGAGTTGGAACAGCTAGGTTTGTAAAATTGTTTGCCAGCTTTAAAACATTCACTGGTTCCTAGAGAATAACCACCCCCTTCTCTACACTGACACCATCAGCCTTGTTTGTCCCGCAGTAAATACAGGCTTCCCTGCTGCCTCCTCTTTCCAACACGCATGAGAACGCTTTACAGCTGCTGGACGGCTCTACACTGCTCTCTACCACCGTGCTGAGGATGGACACATGCCACAGATGAGGACTCCTGATTTTATCATGTCTTTTAACACTCAACAATCTTGTAAGTGCTTTTAACCCTTTGTGCACTCTATTAAATTTGACATACTGCACTTAGAGGCGCCTTTCTTTTCCTTTTTTTATACCTAGAGAATAATCTGTTGGGACCTGCAACCACATTGTCTTACAGTACTCACTCAATTAATTTAAACTCCACCATGCAGAACAATCTAAAGCAGGATTTGCTTAAATATGGGAGTATCCTCTTATCATAAGTGCAGAGCAAAATGAAAGTATATTTATCTGCTGACCCCAAGTAAAGTCTAGCGAGAAATCTCACCTATAGCCATAAATATTTCATTCACATTCATAGCGGTTTTAGCAGACGTCTCCATGAATAGCAAGCTGTTGTCATCTGCGTAGGCTTGAGCTTCCTGCAACAAAGCAAAAAAAGGTATGAAGGTATTCTGGATGCGCTCTCTGCATTGGGAGGGGAACAAAGCTAGCAAGCTCACCTGAAAATCTACAGCTCTTTTGCTGGAGAGGTCAGCCTTATTCCCAGACAAGGCAATTACAATGTTTGGACTAGCCTGCCTCTGGAGCTCTTTCACCCAGTTTTTTGCTCTTGCAAAGGTTTCCTATAGAGATACAGAAAGAAAAAAAAAAAAAAAAATTACAATTCATTAGTTTGATGGGAAAAAAACAAACATAATAGTGTAATCTTTTTGGCCTCATGCACACTGGACGTTAAAAGAACGTTATAAAAACATCAGTAGCTTTGCAGTGAGTTTTTCAACGCTTAAAGTTTTCTGCAATAGCGTTTAGTGTTTTTCTTCTTTTTTTTTTTTCTCTTTTTTCAATGGATCAAAAACGTAAAAAAATGCTGATGAGCCGCGTTTGAGTGTTTATCAGCGTTTGACATTAGAGCATTTTTACAGCTGAAAAACTCCTCTCAGAACCCACTAGCTTTGGGTTTTTTTAAAGCCAAAAAGCGCACCAGCCAAATAACTGCTAACAGCAGCCTATGTGTGCATGGACACATAGGATAACATACTGGGGAGTTTGACTGTAGGGAAAAAAGGGCGTCTGAAGCCAAAAACAGCTGCTGTAAAAAGGTCCAAAAACATCCAGTGTGCATGAGGCTTTAAATTCGTAAAAAGTATACATACAAGTTTGAGACTGCCCGATGCTTCTGGAGCAGACAGGTGCTCTTTACTTTTAAGCAGAATTCAGAAAAAACTGAAGGATGACCATATCTTCAGGCATCTCTTATTTATGAACAAAACAAAGTGAGGCACCTGACTGCATCACACAGCCCTAGGCCTATTAGGAAGGTTAGTCATGGTAAACCCAAGTAATTGATTTTTTTTAAATTGGGTTTTATGAAGATATACACACACGCATGTGCATTTCATAAATCTAGAATATCATCAAAAAGTTAAAGGAGTTGTAAAGGCAGAACGTTTTTTTTTTTATCTTAATGCGTTCTATGCATTAAGTTAAAAAAAACCTTCTGTGTGTAGCGCCCCCCTCCAAATTACCTACCTGACCTCCTCTCTCCAGCAATATCCATGATCCCCTCAACCAACCAGTACACTCCTCCTGATTGGCTGAGACAGAACAGCGCGCTATTGGCTCCCGTGGCAAGTCAGCCAATCGGGGGAGAGAGGGGGCGGGGCCAGGTCGGGGCTTCGTGTCTGAATGGATACACAGAGCTCTGACTCGGCTTGGGTGACAAGCTGCTGGCTAAGGGGCACTCAAAAGGAGGGAGGGACTAGGAGCAGCAAAGGGGGACCTGAGAAGAGGAGGATTCATGCTGCTCTGTGCAAAACCAACTGCACAGAGGAGGTAAGTATACCATGTTTATTATTAAAAATGCGAACCTTTACAATCACTTTCATTTCAGTAATTCAATTTACAAAGTGAAACTCTTTATATAAAATGCGTTACACAGAGCGATATATTTCAAGCATTTTCTTTTAAAATGAAACGGAAGAGGAAGAAGGGGAAGGAAGAGGAAGAAGGGGAAGGAAGAGGAAGAAGGGGAAGGAAGAGGAAGAAGGGGAAGGAAGAGGAAGAAGGGGAAGGAAGAGGAAGAAGGGGAAGGAAGAGGAAGAAGGGGAAGGAAGAGGAAGAAGGGGAAGGAAGAGGAAGAAGGGGAAGGAAGAGGAAGAAGGGGAAGGAAGAGGAAGAAGGGGAAGGAAGGAAGGAGAGGAAGGAAGGAAGGAAGGAAGGAGAGGAAGGAAGGAAGGAGAGGAAGGAAGGAAGGAGCAGCAGAAGGAGAAGAAGGACAGGTCAAGTTTAGGTCAGGCAAGTTTGCTGGCCAATCAAGCACAGTGATACCATGATTATTAAACCAGGAATTGGTACTCTTGGCAGTGTGAGCGGGTGCCAAGTCCTGCTGGAAAAGGAAATAAACATCTCTTTATCTTTGGACGTAATAAAAAACAGTGGACCCACACTAGCAGATGACATGGCTCCCCAAATCATCAAAGACTGTGAAAACTTCACACTAGACCTCATGCAATTTGGATTCTGTGCCTCTCCACCTTGATTTCCAAATTAGTTGCAAAATTTTTCACAGTCCGTGATGATTTGGGGAGCCATGTCATCTGCTGGTGTTGGTCCACTGCGTTATATTAAGTCCAAAAGATAAAGAGATGCGGATTTCATTTTCCAGCAGGACTTGGCACCTGCTCACACTGCCAAAAATACCAATACCTGGTTTAATGATCATGGTATCACTGCTCGATTGGCCAATAAATTCTCCTGACCTAAACCCCATAGAGAATCAGTAGGGCATTGTCAAGAGGAAGATGAGAGACACCAGTCCAAACAATGCAGACAAGCTGAAGGCTGCTATCAAAGCAACCTGGGCTTCCATAAACACCTCAGCAGTGCCACGCCACATTGATGAAGTAATCCATGCAATAGGAGCCCCGACGAAGTATTGAGTGCATACTATACTATACTATACATGAACACACTTTTCAGTAAGCCATTGCATTAAATTATTAATATTTATATTATATAGATATAGATATAGATATAGATATATATCTATATATCTCTCCCCCATCCATTCAGAATACAAATAGCACAGCAGGGGAGATCTCTGTACTAACAAATAGTTACTACAGGGGTTTCTCCTGATCTTTCAGACCCCTTTCACACTAGGGCCGCGGCCACATTGGTGCTAAAGCGCCGCTTGCTTTAACCCCAAAGCACTTTGGAAGCGCTGCCCATTCATTTCAATGAAGTATTAGCAAAAAAAAAAAAAAATGGGGTTAGCCTGGATCAACCACCAAAATTATAGAGTGTAAGTATAGGCATATATCAGGCAATCAACCACATAAAAATGCAGGATGCCATATGGGGATGCCCTAATTGCATACAAGAAAAAAAATAAAGAGAATAGGTATCTCTCAAGAGGGCAAGAAAACCCCAAGGCACTGTCTGAAAAAAGCAAGCCAAATTTTATTCAACACAATATGCAATAGACACCACACAAATATATACTACAAAAAGGTATTGCAGGCGGGCCATGGTAAGTATCAAACACAGACCATAGAAATTAAAAATGACAACGTTGTCGTTAAAAACAGGGGAGCCACGGCTATGCATACCACATACACATACCATTCACCACTCATACTCGAATGATAAGATTCAAAGCAGCAAAGGAGCCGTTGATGAAATTAGTGAATCACTCTTCAGAGACTTGGTATAATGGAAGTAGTGGATATGTGTGGATGGAGGGGGTATTGGAAGTCCATATAGTGGGCTAGTGGTACCCAATGGGGGGGAACAAGCAACAGATCTAAGCAGTTGGGTAATGACCCAAGGGACACAGCGAGACCGGTAGATTAAACAGATCAATGCAAGCAAGCAGATTGGCAGCAGTAAGAAAGCAGCAGCAAGCAGGGGGAAGGGGTTATGAGCGGCAATAGAGAGGCATGTAGACAGTCATAGCAATGGTACTTCTCTCACCACCCGATCACTGACCAATGTCCGCAGACCGCCATGCTCAGCCCCAGGTTCTGGCTTGGGATATCAGTCCGTACAATGCCATCTTCCTGCTTAAGAAACAGTGTCCACCCTGCGCTGTGTTTGCCATGTAGTGAAGTCTGTTAAGACGCCGGTCATCAGCTGTTCTTCCATCCACAGCGTTTGCACGTGGTTCCGGGGTAGCGTTCTGACGCGTTTCACCAGCCAATTACCGCTGGTTTCCTCAGAGCAAGGAGGAGTCCGTGGATCAAGCATAAATAGACAGGGCAATAGGATGAAATTACACATATTTACCACCAGATGTCATCCAAGGTCACCTCACATAATGAACATACAGCAGGGGAATTTTCTGAATAAAAGGTCCAAATGGCTATAAATGATCGATCACGATTGATTGTAAGTGTTAAAAGTGACAAAAGAAAAAGAGGAAGAACTGAGTAGAGAAACTGAAAGGAGACCAATAGACAACAGATAATAAGGCCCCACCAAAATTAAAATTAAGAGCAGATTCAAAGGCTTCGATATTATATTGCACTACAGAATTACAGCAAATGAACAAACAAATTATTCTATTTTAATTATTTTATTTCTCCAAGGACTGCAGACTGCACTCAGTATTTAACCCGTTGGGGGGATCATAGAGTCCAGATAATACGTCCACATTTTTTCCTTCTGGAGAAGAATGGTATCATAATCACCACGTCTCGCAGGTAAATTTAACAGTCAGACCCTTTGGATCAAGGTTGTGGAATTTAGCAAAGTGTTGAGAGATGGGACGTTCATCGTCCTTTTTGATACCAGCAATGTGTTTGCCAATCCTTATGCATAAAGTACATTTTGTTTTACTAATATAGTTTTTATTACATGGGCATGTCAGCATGTATATAACTCGAGTTGTTGAACAGTTAATGAATTGTTTAATTCTGAAGAGGCCATTTTCACCGTTCTCTTAGAAAGGCACAGCAAAAAGCTTCCTTAAGAAAACGTGATGAACTCCTCACAACTTCAAAAACTTCATGTCAGGCAAGCAGAACTTCCCTAAGATCATCACTAGGTATGGTTCTCAGTGGAAAACAGTACAAGGGATTCTTGATAAACTTTGGCCTATCTTAAAATCTGCCCCACTGATTACTAATTTTGTGAGTGCCAGACCACTTATGACAGCCAGAAGGTGACCTCCTGGTTCACTCTGAGTATACACGGACAACCAGCCCCAACTCGCTTACTAGTTCTATGCCCCCCTCTAATATGCACGCGTGTGGACATTGCAAGATTTGTAAATTTGTACACCAGACCAATGTGTTCGTCAATCCACGCGGTGGAAAAGACTTCAAAATTAAACAATTCATTAACTGTTCAAGAACTTGAGTTATATACATGCTGACATGCCCATGTAATAAAAACTATATTGGTAAAACAAAACGTACTTTACGCATAAAGATTGGCAAACACATTGCTGATATCAAAAAGGACGATGACCGTCCCATCTCTCAACACTTAGCTAAATTCCACAACCGTAATCCAAAGGGTCTGACTGTTAAAGGAATTTACAGGTTAAATTTACCTGCGAGACGTGGTGATTATGATACCATTCTTCTCCAGAAGGAAAAAATGTGGACGTATTATCTGGACTCTATGATCCCCCAACGGGTTAAATACTGAGTGCAGTCTGCAGTCCTTGGAGAAATAAAATAATTAAAATAGAATAATTTGTTTGTTCATTTGCCGTAAATCTGTAGTGCAATATAATATCGAAGCCTTTGAATCTGCTCTTAATTTTAATTTTGGTGGGGCCTTATTATCTTATCTGTTGTCTATTGGTCTCCTTTCAGTTTCTCTACTCAGTTCTTCCTCTTTTTCTTTTGTCACTTCTAACACTTACAATCAATTGTGATCGATCATTTATAGCCATTTGGACCTTTTATTCAGAAAATTCCCCTGCTGTATGTTCATTATGTGAGGTGACCTTGGATGACATCTGGTGGTAAATATGTGTAATTTCATCCTATTGCCCTGTCTATTTATGCTTGATCCACGGACTCCTCCTTGCTCTGAGGAAACCAGCGGTAATTGGCTGGTGAAACGCGTCAGAACGCTACCCCGGAACCACGTGCAAACGCTGTGGATGGAAGAACAGCTGATGACCGGCGTCTTAACAGACTTCACTACATGGCAAACACAGCGCAGGGTGGACACTGTTTCTTAAGCAGGAAGATGGCATTGTACGGACTGATATCCCAAGCCAGAACCTGGGGCTGAGCATGGCGGTCTGCGGACATTGGTCAGTGATCGGGTGGTGAGAGAAGTACCATTGCTATGACTGTCTACATGCCTCTCTATTGCCGCTCATAACCCCTTCCCCCTGCTTGCTGCTGCTTTCTTACTGCTGCCAATCTGCTTGCTTGCATTGATCTGTTTAATCTACCGGTCTCGCTGTGTCCCTTGGGTCATTACCCAACTGCTTAGATCTGTTGCTTGTTCCCCCCCATTGGGTACCACTAGCCCACTATATGGACTTCCAATACCCCCTCCATCCACACATATCCACTACTTCCATTATACCAAGTCTCTGAAGAGTGATTCACTAATTTCATCAACGGCTCCTTTGCTGCTTTGAATCTTAGCATTCGAGTATGAGTGGTGAATGGTATGTGTATGTGGTATGCATAGCCGTGGCTCCCCTGTTTTTAACGACAACGTTGTCATTTTTAATTTCTATGGTCTGTGTTTGATACTTACCATGGCCCGCCTGCAATACCTTTTTGTAGTATATATTTGTGTGGTGTCTATTGCATATTGTGTTGAATAAAATTTGGCTTGCTTTTTTCAGACAGTGCCTTGGGGTTTTCTTGCCCTCTTGAGAGATACCTATTCTCTTTGTTTTTTTTCATTCATTCCAATGGGCAGGGCGTTTTGGGAGCACTAAATATAGTGCACCCAAACTGCCCCAAAGATGCCGATTGCAGGACTTTGTAACATCTCGCAAGCGCACCGCCCTAGTGTGAAGAGTCACACTTAAATGGGAGACAGTTTTCAAGCGCTTCGCAGAGGCTATTTTTCCATTTTTTTTGCTAAAGCGGAAACAGTCCCAGTGTGAAAGGGGTCTCAGGGTTTTTTTTGTCCAGCCCTGCTGGGTTGAATGAAAAAACAAAACAAAAATAAAAAAAAACTATTACTGTGTACCAGGCTTAAACTGCAGCACATTCACGGTCTCCAACTCCAATTGCATCAACACAGAGCCTCAGGGACACGCCCATTTTCACACAGCTGACTACGAAGGCTCCAGCAGATCCCTCTGCAGAGCCCCTCAATCAACACAGAAGGGGAGGGCCATCCACAGTTTTTTTTTTCGTGGTATTGGCTTTACTGTGCTCAGCACACCAGGAAGGATTGCTACTAACAGGGAACACGGACAGATGTCAAAGTAAGCTCAAATGCTTTCTACTGCTGATCTATATTAAACCTAGTGATCATTGTTTTTCATTTTTCAGGTTTACAACCAGTTTAACCACTTCACCCCTAGTAAACCCATCCATTTAACAGTTTGAAAAAAAAGTTACATTTCTGTTAAAGCAGGGTTAGATTATATAAAAAAAAAAAAAAAAAAAAAACAAACACCACACACACACACACACACACACACGAACCAATTAAGTTATTATACAATTATTTTTAACAAAATGACGCTAATCACTATTCCACACATTTTTTTTCCCCTTTCCCTTATGTACATATGTTACTGTCTGCTCACCTTATAGTCTGACAATACCAATAAGCATTAACACGCAGTCAATATTTTCACACAAATGTATACACACTCTCAATTGACCGCCCTTATTGCACCTCTTTTGTCACTCTGGAAAAACTCCTATACTTTTTTTTTTATAAACTATATTTATTTTTTGCCTTTTGAGGATTGCATCACAGGTGGCTCTCCGTCCCTTTTCTGGGACGCCAACAGCGTGGCTTCTCGCAAGCCAGATCCTTTCATGGCCCTCGCCATGGGGCTACGAGGACAGGCCGGGAAATAATCTGGATAAACTTTTAAAAGTCTCTGGTTACAAGTCTCCCATCCATCCACTAGGGGTCAATATACTTGGATGTATATAGTTATATGATTCTAAGCTTTTGATGCAACTTTTAGACAAAATAATCCCCTTGAAGACTACGACTTCATTAGGTCGAAACACGTCAGTAACACGTTTGTGGCAGAAATACTGTACGATCATTTGCTGCAATTAAAACTCCTCAGGGATATTTTCTATTCGTTGGCCATTTTTTTCAGGGTGTTTAGCTTTTTCACTTTAACCACTTTAGCCCTGGAAGGATTTACCCCCTTAATGACCAGGCCATTTCTGGCGATACAGCACAGAGTTACATTAACTGACAATTGCGCGGTGGTGTGAAAATGTATTTTGTTGGCATTTGATCAGCTCAGCGGTTTGTATTTTTTTGCACTATAAAAAAAAAAAAAAAAAATAAGTATTCATCAGTTTAGGCCAATATGTAATTCTACATATTTTTGGTAAAAAAAAAAAAAAATTCCAATAAGCGCATATTGATTGTTGTAGACGCTATAACTTTTGCGCAAACCAATTGGGATAGATTTAGGTCAGTTTTTTTTAATTTTTACTAGTAATGGTGGCAGTGATTTTTAGAAGGACAGCGACATTGCGGTGGACAGATCGGAAACCTAACTGACATTTGACACTTTTTTTGGGAACCAGTGACATCACAGTGATCAGTGCTAAAAATATGCAGACATTGTATTAATGACACTGGCAGGGAAGGGGTTAACATCAGGGGTGATCAAGTGGTTAAATGTGTTCCTCCGTTTGTGTTTTCTAACTGTATGGGTGACTATGACTGGGGAAAACAGATCCGTCTTCCTGCTTGGCAGGAAGACAGATCTCAGGGTCATCCCCTGACAGAACAGAGATCTGCTTTGTTTACTTCAGCAGATCCCCATTCTGTCTCTCCGGGAAACGATCGCAGGCGGACACAGAGTCCGTCGGACCCGCTGATTGGCTCAATCGGAGCGCGCGTGCCCAAGAAAGTTAGTGCAAGCATCGCCGTGCCAGTAGGGCGATTTGTGCAGCCGTGCCACCTTGCCGCAGTGCATCTGTGGTGGGTGGTCGGCAAGTGGATAACCACTTTAATACCGGGCACTTACACCCCCTTCCTGCTCAGGCCAATTTTCAGAGCAGTCGCACTTTGAATGACAATTGCGCAGTCATGCTACACTGTACCCAAAGATTTTTTTTTATCATTTTGTTCCCACAAATAGAGCTTTCTTTTGGTGGTATTTAATCACTGCTGGGTTTTTTTTAATTTTTTTTATTTGTTGCGCAAAAAATAAAGACCGAAAATTGAAAAAAAAAAAAATTTTGTTTCTATTATAAAATTTTGTAAATAAGTTTTCTCCTTCACCGACAAGGCGGCACCAATGAGGTGGCACTGATAGACGGCACTGATGGGAACTCTTATGCCCGTACACACGATCGGACTTTACAAAAAAAAACATGGATTTTTGTTTGAAGGATGTTGGCTCCAACTTGTCTTGCATACACACGGTCACACAAATGTTTGCCAACAATTACAAACGTGGAAACGTGATGACGTACAACAAGCCAAGAAAAAGGAAGTTCAATAGCCAGTGCAGCTCCTTCTGCTTGATTCCGAGCACGCGTGAACTTTTGTGTGTCGGACTTGTGTACACACAATCGGAAATTTCGACAAAGTTTTGTTGGTGGAAAATTTGAGAACCTGCTAGCCAACATTTGTTGGCGGAAAGTCCGACAACAAATGTTCGATGGAGCATACACACGGTCAGACTTCCAGCCAACAAGCTCACATCCAACATTTGCCATCGGAAAATCCGATCGCGCGTACGTGACAATAGGCTGCACTGATGGGCAACACGGATGGACACTGATGGGGGCACTGATGAAGACATCTGGCAGGCATTAGTAGTGGGCACTGACTGGCACCATTTGTGGTCACTGATTGGCATATTTTGGGCACCGATATCCCTGGTGATCCATGCGAGGCGGGCATCCCTGTAGTCCTGGAGACATCCCTGGTGATCCAGTGTGGGCTGGGCTGATAATCAGCGCAGAGCCCCCCGTCAAGAGAGCCGCCGATCAGCTCTCCTATACTCACATCTGTCAGACACGAGTGAGGAAGAGCCAATAAATGGTCTGTTTACACTGTGATTAGCCGTGATTGGACACAGCTTATCATGTGGTAAAGAGCCTCCGTCAGAGGCTCTTTACTGAGACTGACACACTGCACCACCAGTCGCCGCACGCCCCCTTGGGCACACGCTGGCAGTTATCCTGCTGGACATCATACGACGTCCAGTCAGGATAACTGAACCACCACGTGAAGTGGTTAATGCCTTACTCCATATTTATTGGTTAAAAAAAAAAAAAAAAAAATCCCAAGCGTTGAACATCTCACGGAGCATTGTTCAATCCATCATCCGAAAATGAAAAGAGTGGAGTATGGCACAACTGTAAACCTACCAAGACATGACCGTCCACCTAAACTGACAGGCTGGGCAAGGAGAGCATTAACCACTTGAGCCCCGGACCATTATGCTGCCTAAGGACCAGAGGTCTTTTTCCAATTTGGCACTGCGTCGCTTTAACTGCTAATTGCGCGGTCATGCAATGCTGTACCCAAACGAAATTTGCGTCCTTTTCTTCCCACAAATAGAGCTTTCTTTTGATGGTATTTGATCACCTCTGCAGTTTTTATTTTTTGCGCTATAAACGGAAAAAGACCGAAAATTTTGAAAAAAAAATGATATTTTCTACTTTTTGTTATAAAAAAAATCCAATAAACTCAATTTTAGTCATACATTTAGTCCAAAATGTATTCGGCCACATGTATTTGGTAAAAAAAAAAAAATGTCAATAAGCGTATATTTATTGGTTTGCGCAAAAGTTATAGCGTCTACAAACTAGGGTACATTTTCTGTAATTTACACAGCTTTTAGTTTATGACTGCCTATGTCATTTCTTGAGGTGCTAAAATGGCAGGGCAGTACAAACCCCCCCCAAATTACCCCATTTTGGAAAGTAGACACCCCAAGGAAATTGCTGAGAGGCATGTTGAACCCATTGAATATTTATTTTTTTTGTCCCAAGTGATTGAATAATGAAAAAAAAATATATATATTTACAAAAAGTTGTCACTAAATGATATATTGCTTACACAGGCCATGGACATATGTGGAATTGCACCCCAAAATACATTCAGCTGCTTCTCCTGAGTATGGGGATACCACATGTGTGGGACTTTTCGGGAGCTTAGCCGCGTACGGGGCCCCGAAAACCAAGCACCGCCTTCAGGATTTCTAAGGGTGTAAATTTTTTATTTCACTCTTCACTGCCTATCACAGTTTCGGAGGCCATGGAATGCCCAGGTGGCACAAACCCCCCCCAAATGACCCCATTTTGGAAAGTAGACACCTCAAGCTATTTGCTGAGAGGCATGGTGAGTATTTTGCAGCTCTCATTTGTTTTTGAAAATGAAGAAAGACAAGAAAAAACTTCCTTTTTTTCTTTTTTCAAAACTTTGTGACAAAAAGTGAGGTCTGCAAAATACTCACTATACCTCTCAGCAAATAGCTTGGGGTGTCTACTTTCCAAAATGGGGTCATTTGGGGGGGTTTGTGCCACCTGGGCTTTCCATGGCCTCCGAAACTGTGATAGGCAGTGAAGAGTGAAATCAAAAATTCACGCCCTTAGAAAGCCTGAAGGCGGTGCTTGGTTTTCGGGGTCCCGTACGCGGCTAGGCTCCCAAAAAGTCTCACACATGTGGTATCCCCGTACTCAGGAGAAGCAGCAGAATGTATTTTGGGGTGTAAGTTCACATATTCCCATGGCATGTTTGAGCAATATATCATTTAGTGACAACTTTGTGCAAAAAAAAAAAAAAAAAATTTGTCTCTTTCCCGCAACTTGTGTCGCAATATAAAATATTCCATGGACTCGACATGCCTCTCAGCAAATAGCTTGGGGTGTCTACTTTCCAAAATGGGGTCATTTGGGGGGGGTTTTGAACTGTCCTGGCATTTTATGCACAACATTTAGAAGCTTATGTCACACATCACCCACTCTTCTAACCACTTGAAGACAAAGCCCTTTCTGACACTCATTGTTTACATGAAAAAGTTATTTTTTTTTTTTTTTGCAAAAAAATTACTTTGAACCCCCAAACATTATATATTTTTTTAAAGCAAATGCCCTACAGATTAAAATGGTGGGTGTTTCATTTTTTTTTCACACAGTATTTGCGCAGCGATTTTTCAAACGCATTTTTTGGGGAAAAAACACACTTTTTTAAATTTTAATGCACTAAAACACACTATATTGCCCAAATGTTTGATGAAATAAAAAAGATGATCTTAGGCCGAGTACATGGATACCAAACATGACATGCTTTAAAATTGCGCACAAACGTGCAGTGGCAACAAAAAAAATACATTTTTAAAAGCCTTTAAAAGCCTTTACAGGTTACCACTTTAGATTTACAGAGGAGGTCTACTGCAAAAATTACTGCCCTCGATCTGACCTTCGCGGCGATACCTCACATGCATGGTGCAATTGCTGTTTACGTTTGACGACAGACCGCCGCTTGCGTTCGCCTTAGCGCGAGAGCAAGGGGCGACAGGGGTGCTTTTTTTTTTTTTTCTTTATTATTTTTTTTGCTTTTTTATCTTATTTTTAAACTGTTCCTTTCATTTTTTTTTTTTTTTTAATCATTTTTATTGTTATCTCGGGGAATGTAAATATCCCCTATGATAGCAATAGGTAGTGACAGGTACTCTTTTTTTGAAAAAATTGGGGTCTATTAGACCCTAGATCTCTCCTCTGCCCTCAAAGCATCTGATGACACCAAGATCGGTGTGATAAAATGCTTCCCCAATTTCCCAATGGCGCTATTTACATCCGGCGAAATCTAAGTCATAAAATGCTCGTAGCTTCCGGTTTCTTAGGCCATAGAGATGTTTGGAGCCACTCTGGTCTCTGATCAGCTCTATGGTCAGCTGGCTGAATCACCGGCTGCATTCTCAGGTTCCCTGTTGAGACAGGAGAGCCAGAGAAAAACACGGAAGACGGTGGGGGGGGGGCTTTCCCTCCCACGGCTTGTAAAAGCAGTCTAGAGGCTAATTAGCCACTAGGATTGCTTTTACATGAAAGCCGACCGCTGGCTGAAAAGAATGATACCAAGATGATACCTAAACCTGCAGGCATCATTCTGGTATAACCATTCAAAGTCGTGAATGTCGTACCTGAAGACAAAAAAATGGTTAACAATAAAGCACAGTAAACGGTAAAGTATAAAAAATTGCATACCTGAAAAGCAAACATGATAAAACATAATAACAATAAAACATTGCAGAATAGAATACAGTAAAAAAGAGCAGAACAAGAGAGAGAGAGAGAGAGAGAATAGAGAGAGAGAGAGAACAATGAAACGACAACTATTTTTTTTTATTTTATATATTTTTTTTTTTTTTTACACTTTTTTTTGTAACTGTAACTTTTATAACTGTAACCGGTTCCAGGTTCGGGTCTCTCAAAATGCGATGGCATCTTGGGAGACCCTGTGAAAGTGTGCCTAGTCTGTGCAATGCTGTACCCTACGCTAATACTCAACTAGTGTATGATAGCGTTCAAAACATTCACCAATGCAAAGACCAGGATTGTCAGGACAGGAGGGACAATAATAGCGGGTGTCACGCCTATATCCGCGCTTGCTGCAGACACGACATCTTTTTTGGGGGGGTTCGTTGGGTAGGGGTACTCGGGAGAACATAAAGAAAATGCCTCTCATGCAGCCGACTGCATTTGGTTGGGGATGTGAATGGGGGAAGTACGGGCGCTGCAGAAGCGGTGGGTTCCCAATTCGGATTGGCGAATGCAGCAGGAAGGGCATTATGGGCACGACGGGCCTGTGTTTGTCTTCTTGGTGGCAGCGGGACACTACTTGTGCTTGCCACCTCACCAGCTTGAACTGCACTTATGGGATTCGCCACGTCACCAAGTGTTACTGCAGTTCTGGTTTGACTACGACCGGGGTGTACTAGGCCGCTGGCGCTTGCCAGTTCAATAAAAAGCTACCAAAAAAAACTGTTAGCGATCGCAGGGATCAGGCCTGACTCTGCGAACGCTGCAGTTATGCGTTAAGTGTTTTGTGACAGTGATCGATCGATACTGCACTTGGGTGGGCTGGGCCGGGCGGAGGGGCAAAACGCAGGTGCTAGCAGGTATCTGGGCTGATCCCGCTAACACTGCGTTTTTGGGAACCCTAAACTGCTGGGGACGCCAGTATAGATCTGATCGGATCAGATATTGATCCGTTCAGATACTATACCACTAAGGGAGGTGTACGGTGCGTGCGTGGGTGTTAGCGCTACTGGCGCTAACCTGACGCTGCCTGGGGCTGGTGCTTGCCAGTTCACCAAAATTCTACCAAAAAAACTGTTAGCGATCGCAGGGATCAGGCCTGACTCTGCGAACGCTGCAGTTATGCGTTAAGTGTTTTGTAAGTGACAGTGATCGATCGATACTGCACTTGGGTGGGCTGGGCGGAGGGGCAAAACGCAGGTGCTAGCAGGTATCTGGGCTGATCCCGCTAACACTGCGTTTTTGGGAACCCTAAACTGCTGGGGACGCTAGTATAGATCTGATCGGATCAGATATTGATCCGTACAGATACTATACCACTAAGGGAGGTGTATGCTGCGTGCGTGGGTGTTAGCGGTACTGGCGCTAATCTGACTCTGCCTGGGGCGACGCATATCACCGCCGGGCGATCAGGGGGCTAAACCTTTATTCGGTAATAAACGGCGGGTGCCCTGACACTATAAAAAATAAACAAACTAACCAGCGTCACCCGTAACAGTTATACGGTGATCAGTGGTGAAAGGGTTAACTAGGGGGCAATCAAGGGGTTAAAACATTTATTCGGTAGTATATGGGGGTCCCTGTCACTATAAAACGCTGACGGCGAACCTAAATATTTAGGTCCCTAACTAGCGTCACCAGCGACACTAATACAGCGATCAGAAAAATGATCGCTTAGCGACACTGGTGACAGGGGGTGATCAAGGGGTTAAAACTTTATTAGGGGGGGTTAGGGGGGTATCCTAGACCTACAGGGGGGTAATACTAACTGTCCCAACACTGTAACTGTCACAAACTGACACCAATGCAGTAATCAGAAAAAAAAAAAAAAAAAAAAAACTGCTGGTGTCAGTTTGTGACGGGGGGCGATCGGGGTGTTTAGTGTGCCTGGCATGTTCTACTGTGTGTGTAGTGTTGTGCACTCACATACCTGTCTACTCTCCTCGGGCCGGAACGGAAATTACCGAGCCGAGGAGAGATGACATCATTTCCTTTGCTGCTGTTTAGCATACAGCAGCAAAGGAATGATGTGATTGGCCGGCGGTGATCGCGATGGGGGGGCCACGAACGGATGGCCTCCCCCTCACCTCTGATCGCCGCTGGACAAAAGACGACCGCCTCGGGCACCGGGGGGGGGGGTCCGATCGGACCCCCCACCCGCGGAAGGCAAATCACGTATATGTACGTGATTTTGCCTGTCCGTGCCACCTTGCCGACGTAAATCGGCGTGAGGCGGTCGTCAAGTGGTTAATCAGAAAAGCAGCCAAGAGGCCCATGGTAAATCTGGAGAAGCTGCAGAGATCCACAGCTCAGGTGGGAAAATCTGTCCACAGGACAACTATGAGTGCCAAGAAGAAAGCCACTGTTGTCCTAAGACGACTTGAAAATTGCCATTCAGACGCGATCCATCCAATCTGACAGAGCTTGAGACATTTTGCTAAGAAGAATGGGCAAAAATGTCACCCTAGATGTGCAAAGCTGGTAGAAATATACTCAAAAAGACTTGCAGCTGTAATTGCAGCGATGGTGGTTCTACAAGGTGGGCTAAATACAAATGCAAGCCACAATTTTCAGATATTTGTAAAAAAAAAAAAAAAAAAAAGATGTGGAAAATTCCCAGGGGTATGAATACTTTTTCAAGGTACTGTATATTGTATGTTTTTAGCTTGTAGGTTTCCATTAAGGAATACAATTAAACTGTTTTAGGAGAGAATTTATTTTTTAATGAATTTTACAGAAATCATGCAACCCCAAAACATTCACCCTGAAATGTATTTGAAATCTTCTGATTGCATGATATTGCAAAGTGATTTTTCCTGTAACAAAAGCAAAACAATGAAGTCTAAATTGAAACTGCCTTGCAGTACAGGAAATCCTTTCCATTGAACCCAACGCTATAAGGGGAAAGGGTAACTTAGAACGTGATAAAAGTAATGGGGAGAACTTTTTCTTATAGATAGATCCACCCCTCCCCGATTTCGCTTTTAGAGGTCCCTTTCCTTATCTCCCCCCCCCCCCCCCCCCCCCCATTTTTCACACAAGGTGGGCTGCATCAGGTCAACTCCCCATGTACCTCCTCAGTAAAAGATTATAATTGATTGCTCACTTCTCAATTCAGCAAGCAGTGGTCACTATTGCAATAATTTTCCATGGCAGATTACCACCATGACTCAAATGGAATCTTCATCTCCAAGATGTCACTGGGCTTACCCCTGAAACCACAATTTAAAAAGGAAGGTGCTAATGGTAAAAAAAAAATAATAATGTGCAACCAGAATGTAAATATGTGAACAGCCAGCTGGCACTTAATGATTTACACCCACAATTACGTAAAATAAAATACTTTTTTTTTTTTGTTTTTTTTTTACTCCCCTCTGCAGAGATCGCCGGCGGCAAGTGTCATTTAGCGTGATAACGTCATAGGCTCCTCCTTTATGGATTTCATCCAACGGGACTTCCTCAAAAGGCCTTTTGAAAAAGTCCAGTTGGATGCACTGTGTAAAGGTGGCGCCTATGGCATCATCACGCTGACTGACATTTGCCGCCGGCCTTCTCTGCAGAAAACTGTATAGCGTTGGTTCTTTTGCTCGCTAGATGTTTCTAATCGCACTGCATATTTTCCCTCTTGTAACTGTTTAACCACTTGACCACTGGGCACTTAAACCCCATTCCTAACCAGACCAATTTTCAGCTTTTGGTGCTCTCACATTTTGAATGACAATTACTCAGTCATGCAACACTGTATCTATATGAAATTTTTGTCCTTTTTTTCACACAAATGGAGCTTTCTTTTGGTGGTATTTAATCACCGCTGGGTTCTTTATTTTTTGCGCCGTAAAAGAAAAAAGACCGAAAAATCTGTAAAAAAATACATTTCTCTTCATTTCTGTTATAATATTTTGCAAATTAGTAATTTTTTTTCATATATTTTGGCCAAAATTTATACCGCTACATATCTTTGGTAAAATTAACCCAAATCGGTGGATATTATTTGGTCTTTGTGAAAGTTATAGAGTCCAAAAGCTATGGTGCGAATATCTGAAAATTGATCACACCTGAAGTGCTGACGGCCTATCTAATTTCTTGAGACCCTCACATTCCAGAAAAGTACAAATACCCCCTAAATGACCCCTTTTTGGAAAGAAGACATTCCAAGGTATTTAGAAAGATGCATGGTGAGTTTTTTGAAGTTGTCATTTTTTCCCACAATTCTTTGCAAAATCAAGGTTTTTTTTTTACTTTTTTTTTTTCTCCCACAAAATTGTCATATTAGCAGGTTATTTCTCACACACAGCATATGCATACCACAAATTACACCCCAAAACACATTCTGCTATTACTCCCGAGTACGGCGATACCACATGTGTGAGACTTTTACACAGCGTGGCCACATACAGAGGCACAACATGCAGGGAGCACCCAGGCCAATTCTGACATTTCTCTCCTACATGTAAAAATCATCATTTATTAGCTAGAAAATTACATAGAACCCCAAAACATTATATATGTTTTTTTAGCAAAGACCCTAGAGAATACAATGGCGGTCATTGCAACTTTTTATCTTGCACGGTATTTGCGCAGCAATTTTTTAAACGCTTTTTTTTGGAAAAAAAACGGTTTTATGCTTTACAAAAACCAAAACAGCAAAGTTAGCCCAATGTTTTTGCATAATGTGAAAGATGAAGTTACGCCGAGTAAATAGATACCCAACATGTCACCTTTCAAAATTGCACGCGCTTGTGGAATGGCGCCAAACTTTGCTACTTAAAAATCCCCATAGGCGACGCTTTAAAATTTTTTACTGGTTACATGTTTTGAGTTACAGAGGAGGTCTAGGGCCAAAATTATTGCTCTTGCTCTACCGATCGCAGCGATACCTCACATGTGTGGTTTGAACACTGTTTTCACATGTGGGCGGGACTTACGTATGCGTTCGCTTCTGTATGCGAGCACACAGGGACAGGGGCGCTTTAAATTTTTTTTTTTTTTTTTTATTGTTCATTTTACTTTATTTATTTTAGTTTGATGCTTTTTTCCAAAAAAAAAATTTTGGACCACTTTTATTCCTATTACAAGGAATATAAACATCCTTGTAATAGGAATATGGCAGGTCCTCTTTACAGTGAGATATGGGGTCAATAAGACCCCACATCTCACCTCTAGGCTGGGAAGCCTGAAATAAAAAAAAAAAAAAAAAAAAACGATCCTGGCTTCGATCGTAGCGCTGAGTCGGTAGAAGCGCGGGAGGGGGGGGACATCCCCTCTCGCCTCCCGTAAGAACGATCAAGCAGTGGAACAGCTGCTATGATCATTCTCATGGTGTAGGGAATCGCCGGCTGAAAAAGCTGATATCTGAATGATGCCTGTAGCTGCACCCATCATTCAGATATCCCCGCACAAAGTCAAGGACGTTGTATGACAGCCGGCGGGCGGGAAGTGGTTAAAACGCTTTTTTTTTTTTTTTAACACAAAGTTGTCCATTTATACAATATTTCTACCACATAACATGTACATACCAAAAATGACACCCCAAAATAGATTCTCCTGCTCCTCCTGAGTACGGCGATACCACATGTGTGAGACTTCCACAGCCTGGCCACATACAGAGGGCGAGTACAGCTGAGCATGGCTCAGCATGGCGGAGTATGGCGGGGCATGGCGGGGTACGGCGGGGGCATGGCAGAGTATGGCGGGGGCATGGCAGAGTATGGCGGGGGCATGGCAGAGTATGGCGGGGGCATGGCAGAGTATGGCGGGGGCATGGCAGAGTATGGCGGGGGCATGGCAGAGTATGGCGGGGGCATGGCAGAGTATGGCGGGGGCATGGCAGAGTATGGCGGGGGCATGGCAGAGTATGGCGGGGGCATGGCAGAGTATGGCGGGGGCATGGCAGAGTATTGCACAGCATTGCAGAGTATTGTGGGGGTATTGCAGAGTATTGCACAGCATTGCAGAGTATTGTGGGGGTATTGCAGAGTATTGCACAGCATTGCATAGTAGTGAGGGATGGCTGAGCATGGATGGATGGATGGCTGGATGGCTGGATGGCTGGATGTCTCTGTGCAGCGCTGTGGGCACTACACATACAGCCCACAGCGCTGCAGACATCCATCCATCCCCCTCCCCGCTCACTGTGTACCGATCGGTACACAGGAGGGGAGGAGAGGAACCAGCGTTATCAGATGACGCCGGTCTGTTTACATGTGATCGCCCCGTCATTTGACGGGGCGATCACATGGTAAACGGCCACGATCAGCGGCCATTTACCGGGATCCGTGATGCGCCGGGTCCTCTGGACCCGGCGGTCACAGATGTGTTCGGGTGCGCGCCCCAGGGGGCGCGCGAGAGGGGAATTCTGGGAGGACGTCATAGTACGTCCTCCCAGAGTTATCCAACCGCCCTGCAGCCGTCATTCGGCTATGGGCCGGTTGGTAAGTGGTTAAGATTGTGCCTAGGCGAACGACGTACATGGTGCTTGCTAGGCCTCCTGGGATATCCATGTCACATATCCCAGGACGCCTAGCCAGCACTATGCACATCATTCGTCTAGGAGAATGATGTGCATTGAGGGGCGGGGCTTCGCCTTTCCCCAAGAGTAGGTAAATTATAAATAAAAAAATGACCTATTCGTGAAAAGGATAGGAGAGGAGGGATGGAGTTCATATAGGGTGACGGTCCTAAAAAAATTTTGGGCGCAGAAAAAAAAAAAAAAAAAAAAAAAAAGTGTAATAAGATCACTCTGTGGATTGTGGACACACTGGATGTTTTTACAGCTACTCTTTTTGGCTTCAGGCATTTTTCTGCAGCCAATAAACTCCTCAGCAATTTATCCTATGTGTCCATGCACACATAGACTTTTAGCGGTTTTTGACAGGGGCTTTTTCTGGCTGGAGAGAAAAAACACAGAACTAGTGCGTTTTTTTTTTTTTTTTACAGCTGAACAACACACACACACACACACACACACAACTCATACTCTGGGGGAAAAAAAAATGTCAGAAAACACGGGTATTTAGTGCTTATCAGCTTTTTTGAGCCATAAGCTTTTGTAAGAGTACAATTTTTTTTTTTTTTTTTTTTTAACAAAAACCACACACAAAAACACCACTACTGAAAAAAAAATGCTGAACTCTTTCTACAGCTAATGCTACTGGCTTTTTTTTTTTTTTTTTTTTTTAGAATGTCCAGTGTGCATGAGGCATGAGGCCTTACTATACATATACACAATTTGGGAAGTGTTCTTATATTGTTTTGGATTACACTGTTAATTCACATTGTATTTTTGGTTAGGCTGCACAGTACTATATTTATTATTTTGTGATGTTTTCACTTGAAACTGAAAGCTTGCATTTGGTTGCTATATAACATTTTTGTCATTTACACTTTATCTATTGATAGATTTTGGATAACACTTCACTGATCTCCTATTTTATTTTACATAATTGTGCTACAGAAATATTTCTTATAGGAGCACCCGACAGCAGATCTTGTGCTGAACACTGGAATATAGCGGTCATTAAAGGGTTCAAACACTAAACTCTACCTGCAGTCATAGATATGCAAAACAACAGTTATGTATGCATTAAATACCGTATTTATTGGCGTATAAACACGCACTTTTTTCCCCCTTAAAATCAGGGGAAAATCGTGGGTGCATGTTATACGCCGATCCCCGCCCGCTGTTTGTGAGCGGAGCGAGTCGGCCGCCTAGATAGATAGATAGATAGATATCTATCTATATATATAGAGCCGAGTGTACTCGGCTAGCTCCGCTCACAGTCACGCCCAGTCCCGCCCTATGACGGACATAACACAGGGACTGGGCATGACTGTGAGCAAAGCTAGCCGAGTACACTCGGCTATCTATGTATATCGGCGGCCGACTCGCTCCGCTCACAAACAGCAGGGGCGCTCGGCTCCGCTCACAGTCACGCCCAGCCTGGGCGGGACTACGAGAAGAGCTGGCTCTGTATCTCGGCACCATTTTCGAACTGCAGTGACACTGGACAAGCATGCAGATTATGGCTGCAACTAACGATTATTTTCATAATCGATTAGTTGGCCGATTATTGTTTCGATTAATCGGTTAATAACCTTAGGAAAAAGTGTGGTGTATAATTTAGTTAATATGTAAAGTTTTTTAAAAAAAGGCAATTTATTCTTAAATATCTCTATGCAGTGGTAAATATAAATAACCAACTATAAGGTTAGGGAGCAAAATATCTAATCCACTCTGAGAATAACAGACAGAAGAGATATACTGTATATACTATTAGAGGAGATATACTGACTATATTGATCTGTGTGGCCAGCATAAGGCTTGGTACACACCTATGCAGTTTGCTTTTGATCCGTTCCTGCAGTGCTTTTTGCTGTGCGTTTTGATTTTTGCACATGTGATTTTGCGGCGATTTGCGTTTTTTGCAATTTTTTTGCCCAATTTGTTGTTGGGCAGATTAAAAAACACAAATTGCTGCAAAAACACATTACATGCTTTTCTGCAGCTTCTCTATTGAAGTATATTGAACCGTTTTGCGTTAAAAGTCCCTGACCCTTTCCAAATACGCAGCGGCTGAAAAAGCGTAGATGTGAACTTGTCCCGTAGGAAACCATGTCAATGAACTGTAGTGCGTTTCTGCAAAAAGCACCACAAAACACACAGATGTGAACCAGGTCTAAGACGTTTAGTAACATAATGGGGTTAAAAAAACTAAAATTATAGTACAAAAAAAGCAGATAATCACTACTGTAAGGGGTTCATTTTTTTTTTTTTTTTTTACTGTAGAACTGTGAAAGTAATATTTACAGTAACAATTATTTGCTCTTTTTGTACTATAAAGGACTCATTTTAGTTTTTTTTTTAACCCCATTATGTTACTGGCCGATTAATCGATTATGAAAATAGTAATCGATTAATTTCATAATCGATTAGTTGTTTCAGCCCTAATGCAGATGGACACTGACAAGGCTGCATTGATGGGCATTTAAATGTAAGTTTTTTTCCTTAAAATTCCCTCCTAAACTTGGGGTGCGTGTTATATGCCGATAAATACGGTATGTCTTTTTTTTGCTAGCATCTACTTTTAATCCAAATGAAATCATCTCCAAAAACAAACAGTCATAAAGCTGAGGTAGCAGAGTTGACCAAGGTGGCAGAAATTCAGCAGTCATCCATCAGAAGGGTAAGTAATAATAGCATGATTAAACAAAGAATCCTTGCAACCAACCCAAAGGGCTCATTCGCACTATATGCAATGATCGGTGTTCAACCTACCATCCAGTCAAAATAACATATACTGAAAAGTAGGCAATTAATATAACCAGATCTCTTTGCAAGAAAAATAAAAAATGAAATGCAGATAATTTTAAGTGAAAACACATACTGTATTAGTAATGTCATATACTACAATAGCTGCTTGTGCTCCTCTATAGTACATGGGGGCCAGGCTGTGGTACCTCTCCTGCCCAGCGGTGTCCCAGATCTCAAACTTCACCGTTGTGTCATCCAAACATACTGTCTGTGTTAGGAATGCAGCTGAGGACAGAAAAAATGAAAGGGAATTAGAACACGGACATTAAAATTCCATTTTTTTTAAACAGTACAATCTGAATTAATGTATACAAAAAGTCTAAAAGCAGCATTTTCCACAGCAAGAAAAGATTCTTATACAAACACACACACTCTTATAAACAAAATATAGGGTATTTTGCATGATATACATTCTTACAATAGGGCTCAGCTAAAGTAACTTGCAAATGTCAGGTGTCAGTAGTGCCGACAGGGGAACCTGAGAAGAGGATCATGACTGCTCTGTGCAAAACCACTGCACGGAGCAGGTAAGTACGATCTGTTTGTACTTGATTAACCTTTTGAGAGGAGTTGCCTCTTCAGCCCTGATCTTGACACTGATTGCCAACACCACAGGTTAATCACGCGAGATACTACTTGAATGCAGCATCCCAACCATGCAGCCGGGGTGCTCTAAGCATATGTACATACATCAGTCCCATGCAAGGCACAATTTCAGATGCTTGTAACAAGCCATAAAAACTAAAGCCTAGTACACACCATCAGCTTTTTTCGTTCAACCCAGCAGGCTGAATGAACAACTGAAGGAGATCCTATACTAACAATCTGATGTTAGTACAGTGATTCCCCTGCTGGGCTATCAGGCCATGTGTACAGGGCTTAAAGCACAAAGCTCCAGAATAAATGTTTTCCCTCTGCTGTATGAAAACAAGTGTGTTGCGTTTGACATATACATTAGGGCTGAAGCAACTAATTGAATGGTCCAGCCGATTAGTTGGTCTGCAATATCAATAAGTGCCTGCGAACATGTGAATGTGTGAGGAGCAATGCCTCATGGGACATGTAGTCCTGGGCAAGAAGTGAGTGGTTTTGAGAGCGGAAGTTTTTTTTTTTTTTTACCTTGCTATAGGGCCACTCTATACTATACTTTGCAGCTTGCTATACTCTGAAAGCAGGAGGAGCCAGAAGCGTCGATGGGGGTCCCCAGAAGAGGAGAATCGGGGCTGCTCTGTGCGAAACCATTACACACCACACTTTTTTTAAGGTTATTATGCGATTAATAAAAACAATAAAATCGGCCAACTAATCAAATATGACTTTCATCCAATCATCCACAGTCCACGATTGCCTTTCCTTAGCCCATTGTAACCTTGTTTTTTTGTGTTTAGGTGTTAGAGATGGCTTTCTTTTAGCTTTTCTGTATGTAAATCCCATTTCCTTTAGGCGGTTTCTTACAGTTCGGTCACAGATGTTGACTCCAGTTTCCTCCCATTTGTGTGTGATTACTCCTTTTTACCTACATACTAACAAGCAGATTTAATCTGATGCAGGCGTTAGTGTTTGTAATGAAAATTTACAGGGTGATTCCATAATTTTTTCCTCAGAATTGAGTGATTCCATAATTTTATTCCCTGTGCTTGTTCTATAAATCTGTTACTGGCCACCACAATTATTTTCTTGATTTCTTTTAGTGTTTCTTAAAGCCAGAAAGTTGCCATTTGAAATGATTTAGTTTTAGAAATGCCTTTAGTTTTTGGCCATGTCTGTGATCTGATTTTTTTCTACAACAATAAACAACTGAAGGAACATCCTCAGGGACTGGTGATTCCATCATTTTTGCCAGGGGTTGTAGAGCCAAAGAGGGAAGAGAAACTACTATGTACACAGCAGGCGTCCTAATATATCATGTGGTGACACCTTGGCAGGATATCAGACAAACTGAACCTAGCAATCAATTAAAGACATTTAACATCCTAGAATGCATTTTACTTGGGTAAGTTTAAATAGATGGGGACTGTAACCATAGGTGACTAGAGCAGGGTTTCTCAACCTTTTTTTCAGTCAAGGCATCCTTTAGAATTGTGCACAAATCTCAGGACACACCAGTATGAAGGCTTGTTCACACCAAGTGCATGTGCTAGTTTGCACATTATTGTGCATTGCACTTTTTAAATGGGCTGTTGCATGCACATGAAACACAAAAAAAGTGATTTTTAAAAGCATGCCGCACCAAAATGCATGGTACTTGATACTATGCGTTTTAGAAGCCATGAAGACACATGCATTTGCCAGATGTGTGGGAGTACCATTAAGAATTAATGTCGCCTGCATGCGTCTGCAAAAGGCAGTGCATGAAAACATTTCCATTCAAATCCCCCTTTCAGCACAACAATCCCCCCCAACACAAATTCTGTTCATCCTCAGCCCTTCTAGCACAAAACCTCATTTCACCACATCTCTCTCTCATCACTCCAGAGTAATGAGAGCAGCAGAGAGGTGTTGTGGGCTGTGCTCTATATCCCCCCCAAACCCCAGAATCTCTCCCTCCTGTCTGTATACAGGAGATAACACAGAACACCCCCCAGATAAGGACTGTGCAGGGTTCGATTAAAACCCCCATCCACACTTTCTTCTGCCGAGACAGGAGTAGTAGTGTGTGGAGGAGAATGGTGGGCTGTTGTCAATCCCTGTACAGTCCGATACACTGTTAGCTCTCTCCTCCTCTCTGCTGCCATCTGTACACTCCAGAAAGCTGAGCAGGCCCAACACGTCCTTAGCATCTGATGATGTAATTGGTTGGTAGGACATGGGCAGGTGGCCTACACAGCATTCTGGGTTGCTGACAGGGGTACAGCTAGAAGCAGAGCTGAGAAGAAAGCTGGTAGGTGTTGCGGTCTGTGCCATTTCCCTCCTGTCTATAAAACACAGAACATCTAAGGTCAAACTGGGCAGGTTTTGTCCTTTGCCGTGGCACCCTGGTGGAGAGATGCTGGACTAGAGGACCACGATCAGAAAAACATAATGGATTTCAATGTAGTTTTCCTCCCAGGCTTCTGGGTGTCTCAGTTGGGCAGCATTCCCCCTGCTGATCAGGCTAATTATTTAGGATTTCCATCTGAGCAAACATATTGGAATCTATGGCGATAATATTTTTCCCCTTTAGTGTAGAGCTAAAAGGGTGATGTGAGACACTGGCTGGCAGAATTGTGGATATGCATGCGTCACCTAGAATTCCCATATATACATGGTCTAGGTTTTTTTTTTTTTTGGGTTGATGTAGAGAGACTTTGTTATTCCAGATTTATAAGTTCTGTTCTGGGTCCTGGTGGCTTTGAGCCTTGGGTGGAATAAAGTCTCAATTTTTAAGTCCACGTCCTGCTTGGTAGCCATACCTCATTATTAGCCTCAGTTGTCCACAACCCATTATATGCAAGCTGAGTTTAGTTAGTCTCAGACAAGCAGATGCTTTGTTTAAATACAGGAGGGCTGTGTACAGTCCCTGGCATAAAACTATTGCATTGACAATTCCTAGGCGTCTCTGTATCATGTACGGTTTACCTCCACCAATACCAGTTAAGCATCTCACCCCCCCCCAATAAATAGAATATATATTTTTTATATTTTTAGTTACACACATCTACACACTAATTTGGACAGTGAGAGGTTAAATGGAAAAAGTCTGTGCACATCTGTACTTTTGACCTAATCAACTGACATAGCAAGATAAAAGGAAAGAACTTGCTGACCATTTTCCTTTTCCACTCAGGAAGGGGTTTCCTGCCCAGAAGTACAGCGTACAGTAACAGTGAATGAAGGATCTCTCATTCATAGAAAGGCACCTCATAACGCACAAGGTTCTATAGCCACATTCTACTCTGATAAATATATAGTGCTGCACCGAAAACGCCCAAGATTTTACCGTGCTTATGATGTGGTTTTTCATAAATCCTGTAACTCAAATGCAAAAACGCATCAAAAGGGCTCTTGCTGTGTTGAGAATGCATTTCAATGGGGAGGTGCATTTTTGATTTTTCTTTACCTGACCAAATCTACACCAAAAATGCGGCAAGCAGGATTTTTAACACCGCTTCAACAGCTGCCGATAATGGGGACAATAAATTCATATTAAAAATTAAAAAGCCCAATATAATAATTTCTAAAATTATATATATAAAATTTTATATAAACTTCAATTTTCAGTTTTGGCACTAGAATTTTTATTTCGTTGCACATTCAATAATATTAATAAAAAATATATATTACATACACACAAAATTACCAGTTCAAGTATAAAGCAATTTCAGGCAACACGTGAAAGAAAACAAACAATGCGCCATCAATACCATTCAGCAAACTCTGCGCTCCATGTAGTCCCTTACATGCACAAGTACACACTGCTGGTCCAGGGTCAGAACCAAATTGGACTTTCTGAAACATGAGCTATGCAACTTCCTCCCTCTCTGCTTCATGAATCACCAATCCCATTTAAACTATCAAAGCAGGTTTGTATCTGATCAGTGGCTGTAGAAATCATTTTAATATCAGGCTTTCTGTAGGCAAGAGACAGGAATACACATGCAGCAGGTTTTCCAGCTTCACAAGCAGGTGTCTTCTAGGATCACCAGATAACAAAGGGGGGAATTGGGATGACTGGTGCAGAAAACAAACGAATGGATTACATTTTAGAGGCATTTTACTTCAGTTAAAGTAGAAGTAAAGGAAAAACTTTTTTACTTTTGGATGGAGTGGAGAGGATTTGCAAGTCAGGTTTTTGTTGCCATCTGTGCCCTCATTAGGGAGATTTGTCCTGTTTTTCAAAGTGAAATCAAAAGAAAATCCTGAATTTGGGAGTCACTCCTAGAACAGGAATAGAGGGGAAATCTTCTGATCGGGTAAATGGAATAGCCATTTTATTTATGATTTAATATCTATATCTGATGTATATTTTGTTAGAAGTCATATTGTGTAAAAGCTGTTGTGTTCAAATGCCATTTACACGTCCAGCTGTGACGATAGCCATCTCGGCCTTTTCCCACAGAGCCACTGGAAGTGACAAGTTTATGTGAACAAGTATTTTGCATGTCAATTAAGATTTGACTTCAAAGAAACTTAAGCTAGCTAGTCCCCACCCTTTTGTAAGACATACATTTTATATTATCTATTCTAGCCAGTTAGAGCAATATTGCATCCAACAGCATGTTGTGCTGCTCTCCCTGCATGTAGCCAACTACATGCTTGCATAATACATCTATTTTTCAATCTGGCTTCAGCAATCAAAATCTTACTGAAACCCATGAGCTTTTGCTTTTTCCCCTGCACGTCCAATAGGGAGCGAAGTTCTGGCCCTGGATTCACCAAATTTTATTTTTTTATTGTGGTCAGGAAGTGAATGAAAATCTCCCCAAGGGACACAAATGACAAAATAAATAAATAACGTAATCTGTCGGGGGTTATGACCCTCTGTTACTATCCAAAATAGGATAAAAAAAAAAAAAAAAAAAAAAAAGAAGAAGTGTACTTTTTTTTTTTTTTTTAAATCAGGAAAATGTTTATTAGGCTTCATATGCACTGCTGCTGGTAAAAACGGACGTTTAGGAGCAGTTGGCCATTTTTTTTCAGGAACTCTCCTCTAGGGCTACTAACAATTATTTTCATAATCGATTAGTTGGCCGATTATTTGTTAGACTAAATCGGAAAAAATCATTAAAAAAATAAATTAAAAAAAATAAAAGGATTATGCCATTTTTTTGTTTATTTAAAATAATAATGTAAAAAATGGAGTGTTACACAGGTCATATACAGGTATCCTGTCATAATGGGGTTTATGGTACAAGAAACCACCCCCAGGAACATCAATGATGGGGCATTATTCCTCCTGGGAACACCAATGACAGGGCACTATTTCCCCCCTCACTCTCCCGGGAACACCAACGGGGCACTATCGCCCTCCCCCCAGAACACCAATGGGGCACAATGATGGGGCACTATTCCACCCACCCCTGGAACACCAATGATGGGGCACTCTCCCCCCCCCCCCCAGAAATACTTAGGATCATGGGGCACTTGTCATCACAGAAATTAAAATGTACTGTACTGACCGAGTATTGTATAGTCATTAGCTGCTACCTTATCACTTCACACAGGTGCAGATTGGCTCAAACGGCTGCTTCTCGCCTCTGTCTATTCCCTCGAGGCAGCAGTGGGCGGGGCTGAGAAGAGCGGGGGGGAGCTGACGTCAGCGAGGAGGAGAGGCGCAGACGTGCCTGGTCACCGCCTTGTACACAGGAGGATTCTAATGGACTGGCAGGGAGGAAGGTGCGGACCAACTAATCGATAATGAAAATCGTTGAAAACTATTTTCATTATCGAGAATATTGGATTAATCGTTTCAGCCCTACTCTCCTCAGTTATCTTATCAGTACATGTACACAGGGTCGTTTATAGTCGTTTCTAGGCAGTTGGCGTTTAGAAGCATTTTTTGTAAAGAAAAAAAAAAAACAAAAAAACGCAAACACGGCATGTAAGCGCGGCATAACGGACGTGTTTAAAGGTCTGTCACTATTTCCCAAGTTAAAAACAGCCAGGAGAGGTTTTAAAACGTCCTGTGTAAATAAAGCCATAGACTAGACTACTTTCACACTGTGGTGGTCATCGGCGGTAAAGCAGCGCTATTTTTAGCGCCGTTTCAGCGGCACAGTTTTAACCCCCGCTAGCGGCCGAAAAAGGGTTAAAACCACCCGCAAAGTGCCGCTGCAGTGGCGGTTTGCCGGTGCTGCCCTATTATTTTCAATGGGCAGGAGCGCTTTAGGAACGGTGTATACACCACTCCTACAGCGCTGCGGCTTGCAGGACTTTTATTACCATACTGCAAGCGCACCTCCAGTGTGAAAGCCCTCAGGTTTTCACACTGGAGAGACAGGAGAGGCTCTTTACAGGCGCTATTTTTAGCGGCGTAGCTCCTGTAAAGCGCCTCAGTGTGAAAGTAGCCTTAGAGATAAACAGTTTGGCAATCCAGGACAAAGCGGTACAAATCAACTTGCACAGAAAAATACATTTGTAAAGAAAAGAAAATACATATATGTTAAATGCCATCTAACTCATCTCCAGCATAACATCTGCACAATGAGACATCAATGCCTCGTTTCCACTGAGCGGATCGGTTCGGTACGGTACACTATTTTGGGTGTTTCCATTATGAAAGCGGCCCATACAACCGACCCGTACCGCTCCATTCAGGGTCCTGCTTCAGATGTGGGGCCATAGAAAATGGAACGGTTCGGTTAGGGCGGAGCTACGCTGCATTCCACTGATTGGCTGACAGAAAACCCTCTGCTGTGCTATGCTGAGGCATTTTTTCTAAACCCTGTATGGCCCCTTGTGTTCCCACTTGCAGTGGAAACGCTCACCAGAATAGACCGGACCATTCTAGGCCATTCAAAAACTGTACCGACCCGAACCAATCCGCTCAGTGGAAACAAGGCACAACAGTACCCAAAAGGTCTTGTCTTTAGTTCTACTTAAGGCCCCTTTCACACTGTCGGACCGTTCAGGTCCGCCTGTCAGTTTTGTCGGCAGACCTGAACAGGCGCTCCATGCTAGTCTATGGAGCGATGGAAGTCAGCAGTGACATGTCCGCTGACATCTGACCCGATCCGCTAAAATCAGACGGATGGCCCTACGTTCGCATCCGCCCCTGGCGGATCGGATTGGGTGAGATCTGATGAAAACGGACATGCTGTCCGTTTTTGTCCGATCTCTCCATATCAACCAGCGGTGCTCGACAAGCCCCTCCCCGCTCAGTGAGCAGAGAGGGACCTGTCATCCGCCGGCTCAGCTGAGATCAACGAAAAGATCTCCCGCTGAGCTGGTGGAAGAGGTGGACTCCGAGGCAGTGGATCCGCCTCATGGGAATGAAGCCTTATTCATTTCTGACTAGTGTAAGGCTTCATTCTCACGAGGCTGATCCGCTGCCACGGATTCCGCCTCTGTCCACCAGCTCAGCGGGAGATCTCTCCGTTGATCTCCACTGAGCTGGCGGATGACAGGTCCCTCTCTGCTCACTGAGTGGGGAGGGGCTTATCAAGCACCGCTTGTTACTATGTAGAGATCGGACGAAAACGGACAGCATGTCTGTTTTCATCAGATCTCACCCGATCCGATGGGACGGATGCAAACGTAGGGCCATCCGTCTGATTTTAGCGGATCCGGTCGGATGTCAGCGGATGTCACCGCTGACATCCATCGCTCCATAGACTGCCATGGAGCACTCATTCAGGTCCGCCGACAAAACTGACAGGCGGACCTGAACGGTCCGACAGTGTGAAAGGGGCCTAACAAAATTTTAGTCGGCATTGTTTTGACAAACTGGTAAAGCTGTGTAAGCATATCAGCAGCAGCATTTGCTACAAACTTTCTTTTTTACACAAGGAACATTTGATGATAAAACAGCAATCCATCAGTCAAGAAAACGAAAGCTGTCGTTTGTTCTCATAATAAAAGACAAAAAACAAACTGACTTATATTCTCACATAAGTCAATAAGGTCAGCAAACACATAATGGAAACAGAAAGTGATGAGAGCGGTGTTAATCTGCTCCTGCACCACACCTTGGCTTTAGTTCAAAGTATATGTGCTGTGACCAGACCTTTAAACACAGCTAGGCTTTTTTTACATCAGTGATATTTAACTTACCTCCAATCGTGCTCTCTTGGTACTCGTGGAACTGACCCTTGACAAAACGCAAGACAAGACTAGATTTCCCCACCGCAGACTCCCCTAGTAAGACCAATTTGAACTGGCAGATTTTGTTGCCGGCAGCCGGCCCGTTTGGTCGAGCATTTCCGCCTCGACCGGCCATTTCCTTGCGAGATCAGTGGGCTGCAACAGCAGAAGACAGCGGTGGTGTTGAAGGCACAGGATGTGATGGAACAGTTGGTCAGATCACAGGCAAATAACCTTATGGTCACAGCTATACAAGAAAAAAAAAAAATAAATAAATTAGAAACAACCATAATAAAACAAAAAAACAAACAGACACCAGGTTCATGGCAGCCTTCTTATAAAATGTAATAACGATAAGGCTAGGTTCACACCTGTGTGGTTGCGGTTTGCATGTGCACGAGAGCCCATTCATTTGAAAAGGACTGCTGTGCGGTGCCCTACAACAAGCATGGAAACTCATTTTCCAGTATGGTTGCAATTTCCATTGCGGGCCACGTATCATTAGGATTAATGATACCCGCCCGCGGGTCCCGTGTTTCTCTGTGTGGGTGGCTGCAGCTGCCAGTATTTGTGTGGGGGTCCTGCAGCGGCACCATCTACACAGATGTGACCCCAGCCTAAGGCCCTTTCACACTGATACATTTTCTCGCAGAGTAAAAAAAACAAAACAAACAAACAAAAAAAAAAAAAAAAAAAAAACACCACACACACACACACACACACACACACACACACGTTTCCTTTAAATCCTATGTCACTTTTCGCACCATTGTGCTGTGGTTGCTGTGCGTTTTGAAAAGTCCTGCAGGCTGCATCTTTGGTGCAGTGTTGTAAACCTTTGTAAAACACACCAAAAATTCAGTTTCCCATTGACATGAATGGAAATCGTGGCAAAATCGTGGTAAAAAGGGACAATGATTTGCATTTTTGAGTCACATGTCTATTTTTCACAGGCAACCCAAAACCACAGAGGAAACAGCAAAAAAACGCATATGCGTTTTTACTGCGATTTTGCTACAGAGCAGTGTGAAATGGCCCTAAAACTGATCAACTTTGTAAATAGGACCAAAAATGATAGGAGTCAGTTACTTCAACCTAGGTGTCTCCAGGCATGTAAGTTTATCTAAAAAACGTATGTGTTTTAGGACCTAGCCCAGATATGCCAAAATGGGGAATCCCTGTGAACACAGCAGTGCAAAACACAAGGCTATCACCTACATAATGGAGATGCAGTAGACCGGCTATGGGGAAGGGCAACAAACTGGAAGTGATGCTTCCCCATAGCAAAACAAAAATCAGGTGGCATGGATGTGCTGGAAATATTGAGACATGCATGTAGGTATGTCCACAGAGGCCAGAAAATTCCCCGGGTGGAGGGATGCCATGACAGATCTGGTAGATTCACTGTGGAATTTGTGCATGCGAATGAAGAGATCCAGTGCTTAGATCCAGAACGTATGCGCTGTTTTGCTTTAAGAGCAGTGAACACGTTTTAGGAGAAACCTTTCTGCCTCTGGAACAATGGCAGTGACTCCATATGAGAGGAGTTGATCCAAGACAGTGTTGAGGTCTGTTAGACACTGGAGATGTTGGATACATTGACATTAAATCAGGGTGGAGGCACAGAATGGAAAAAATAAACCCACAAACTTCCAGCTTTTAACCCATGAATACTACAAATTTGACTTATGCATCAAAGGCTAACAGACAAGGTATGTGGCGCTACCTGACCTGAGTAAAATATCCTGTGAAGCAAACAATCCACATGTGTATAAAAATGACAAATAATAATCGCAGATAGTGCATAATTGCAATAAGCATAATCAATAATAAAGTGCAAAGACAAGTAAATCAAAATAAACAATCTGGACAAGTGCAATGTGAAATGACCAGTGCAAATGTGTAAATAACAAATATGGCAATGTGCATGAATCAAATTACTAATAACTAAACAATTCTAAAATAACGCAATAATCAATGCAATAAAGTAGTGCCGTGACACAGCTAAACGTGTGAATAAACTGTCCAAAAATAGCAAATAAAGTGACAAAGTGATGAATATAATCCGATGAACCGTAAAATATGACTCCCAAATAACGGCAGTTCATAAAAGTAAAAAAGTACAAGTGCAATAAACAAACAATCAATGTGACAGGAGTGTCTATGAAGTTTGTTCCATCCAACTATTGATCCGGAGTGCGCCACCTATTTCCCCCAGCCTCTCACCTCTAGCTGCGGCCTCCAATGGGCCTCCAATGAGCAAGAACCAGCAATGAATGCAGTAATCCGGTATTCGTCACAATGGGGCACTCAGGAACACCCAACCCCTTGACCCTTTGAGAAAGTCACGCGAGTTGTGACGCAACGGGTCAGTGAGGAGCCAGGTGTCGCCGCTTCTGGGTACGGCCCGAGCCCGGAAGTATCCAATCTTTAATGCTGTTATATTCGTTCTTCATATGCAAGTTACTACTTGTGTTGTGGAATAATAAATTTTAACAGTACTACACTATGGAGCCACCTTTTTCTTTCACCATCCATCCTAACTGCATCTGCTGAGTTTGGGAGATTGTACCTTTTTGCTGGATATCGGGTGTTCCTGAGTGCCCCATTGTGACGAATAACGGAGGTCGATCACCTGTGGATTACTGTATTCATTGCTGGTTCTTGCTCGCTTTGGCCCATTAGAGATAGCCCATTTCTTAAGAACATCCTCCTCCATAGCATACTGCAAAATGCCTTGGAATGTGTAAATTTATTGTTCGGATTAGACCAATCACTATACAGTGCATCCAGAAAGTATACACAGTCCTTCACTTTTTTCCACATTTTGTTATGTTATGGCCTTATTCCACAATAGATTACATTCATTATTTTCCTCAAAATTCAACAAACAATACCCCATAATAAACATGAAATAAGTTGGTTTAAATTATTTGCAAATTTATTAAAAATAAAAAAGGAACTACATGATCAACTAGGATTAATCCAGGAACCCTAGACCAATGGTTCCCAAGTACCTCCAACAGGCCAGTTTCCAGACTCCACTTCCTGGAGTCTGGGCCATGATAAATAACATCACAGCACGGCTCCCTCCTCCTTCCCCCGCTGCCGGGCCAATAGGAGAGCACAGCGGTGCCTCGCACATACGCAGTAGGGACCCGGCGTGAAGCAGTAATGCTACACTGCCGGGTTCCTTTACCCGCAATGGCAGCGGCAGCACCTGAAAGCTGATGGAAACATCAGGTGGGGTGATGACATCGCTGGACTCCAGGACAGGCAAATGTCCTATTATTAAAAGTCAGCAGCTGCAGTATGTGTAGCTGCTGGCTTTTAATTTTTGCAGGGGTGGGCTGACCTCTTTAATTCTGAACACAGCTACATCCCCAGTTATAAGAGGGTGTGCACACTTATGCAACCACATTATTATTTTTTTTTGTAATTATTTTTAACCCCCTTAAAAGATTTCAGTTTGTTTTTCAATTGAGTTGTACAGTTTATAGGTCACATTAAAAGGGGGGGAGTTCTGAAATTATTTTTTATCTGTCTCATTTTTTACAGCCTCAAGTCTTTTTGAGTATGATGCTACAAGCTTGGCACACCTATTTTTGGACAGTTTCTGCCATTTTTTTTTTGTAGGATCTCTCAAGCTCCATCAGGTTGGATGGGGAGTGTCCGTGCACAGCCATTTTTCAGATTTCAAGTCTGGGTTCTGGCTGGGCAACCCAAGGACATTCACAGAGTTGTCCCATAGCCACCGCTTTATCTTGGCTGTGTGCTTAGGGTCCTTTTCCTGTTAGAAGATGAACAGTCGCCCCAGTGTGAGGTCCAGAGCACCCTGGAGCAGGTTTTCATCAAGGATGTCTTAGTACATTGCTGCATTCATTTTTCCCTCAATCCTGACTAGTCTCCCAGTTCCTGCCACTGAAAAACATCCAGATAGCATGATGCTGCCACGTCCATGCTTCACTGTAGGGATGGTATTGGCCAAGTGAGGAGCGGTGCCCAGTTAACTCCAGACAGGACCGATGCCATTCAGGCCAAATAATTCAATCTTTGTTTCATCAGACCAGAGAATTTTATTTCTCAAGGTCTGAGAGTCCTTCGGGTGACTTTTGGCAAACTCCAGGCAGGCTGTCATCTGCCTTTTACTAAGGAGTGGCTTCCCTCTGGCCACTCTACCATACAGTCCTAATTGGTGGAGTGCTGCAGAGTGCTGGTTCTTCTGGAAGGTTCTCCTCTCTCCACAGAGAAAACACTGGAGCTCTATCAGAGTGACCATCGGGTTCTTGGTCACCTACCTGACTAAGGCCCTTCTCCCCCGATTGCTCAGTTTGGCTGGGCAGCCCGCTCTAGGAAGAGTCCTGGTGGTGCCAAACGCATTCCATTTACGGATGGAGGCCACTGTGCTAATTGGGACCTTCAATGCTGCAGACATTTTTCTGTACCCTTCTCTTATATAATCCTGTCTCTGCGGTCTACAGACAATTCCTTTGACTTCATGGCTTGGTTTGTGCTCTGACATGCGCTGTTAACTGTGGAACCTTATATAGGCAGGTTTGTGCCTTTCCAAATCATGCCCAATCGGCTGAATTTATCACACTTGGACTCCAAGTTGTAGAAACATCAAGACTGATCAGTGGAACAGGATGCAACTGAGCTTAATTAGTGGGACTGCTTCATTTATTTTTAATGGTAATTGTATTATTCCGTTGCGTAACTTCTGCATACTTTCAGCTATTAAAACCATTCAACTATTAAAATGTTCAGCTCTTTCAGCTGATGATGGAACTTTTTCAACTTTTTTTCTACTATTTATACTTTTGAAAATATTAAGCTTTTTAACATTGAAGTCAATGAGAGCATGCTTCAAATCCTTAAAATCTTCTTCCGCTCCCAAAAGTTTCAGCTCCTTCATACTTTCACCTACAGACGCCAAACAAACTATGCTCACCAAATATTCAGCTATCTCGTTATATCTTTTCAGTTTGATATCTTTTACAATTTTTTATGAAAAAGCTGTTTAGTGGTCATTTCAGGAAAATTTATCGATTAAACAGAATGTACTGGGCTGCTTTTGTTGCCATGGTTACTAAAGCTTCTGTTATAAACAGTGATGGGCGGTGGGGGAGGCGTCTGGAGCATCTCAGCTCTGATTACAGAGCCCGGGGGAGGGGACAGATACACCATGTACTGATTTATAATAGAGGAATATGATGGGCCAGTTTTGATGGGGGCCATTTTAGCAATTCAGCATTCCCACGCATTTTCTCCAGGAAATACATTTTCTAGTTTTAAGTGTCATGGCAAAGGCTGTGAATACTTATGTACATTTTTAATTTTTAATAAATTTGCTAAGATTTTAACCTTCTTTCACGTTGTCATTATGGGGTATAGTTTGTATAATTGAGGAAAATAATGAATTCAATCAATTTTGGAATATAAGATAACAAAAATGTGGAAAAACTGAAGCATTGTGAATACTTTCCGAATGCACGGTACAATACTTGTTGGGGTAGCAAGTGTACCCAGAAGTTTGAGGCCTCATTTAAATCGGTGCTGTGGCCATCATGAATGAGAGCCTTGTTTATGTGTAGCGCGGAGCTGCACGCAGTGGCCTGTGTCTATTTAAGAGGAGTGCAGCCCCAAACAGACAAGGTGTGCACCACACATAAGGAACGACTGCCTTCTAGGGTTAAAGCAATGATTCTAGGACCATCATTCACTGTTAACGCCAAAGCAATGGAGCTGTAAAGGCTTTCCAAGTGTCGCCCATGGACAATTTTGGGTACCATAGTTCTTAACCATTCCATGGGCACATGTGTTTTAAAGACATATTTGATTTCTATTTACTTGAAGCAACCTCACCTATTATCTTTTACCCCCCCAAAAAATATGTCATATTGTGTTTGCACTAGAATTTAACCACTTGCCCACCAGGCCAATTCTGACATTTCTCTCCTACATGTAAAAATCATAACTTTTTTGCTAGAAAAATTACATAGAACCCCCAAACGTTATATATGTTTTTTTAGCAGAGACCCTAGAGAATACAATGGTGGTCATTGCAACTTTTTATCTTGCATGGTATTTGTGCAGCAATTTTTCAAAAGTTTTTTTTTTGGAAAAAAAAAAACTGTTTCATGCTTTTTAAAAAAAAATGTAATGTGAGATGAAGCTGCACCGAGTAAATAGATACCCAAACATGTCACGCTTCAAAATTGCACACGCTCGTGGAATGGCGCCAAACTTCAGTACTTAAAAATCCCCATAGGCGACGCTTTAAAATTTTACTGGTTACATGTTTTGAGTTACAGAGGTCTAGGGCTAGACATGCGTGGTTGCTAGGGCTGCAACTAACCATTATTTTCATAATCGATTAGTTGGCCGATTATTATTTCGGTTAATAACCTTTAAAAAAAAAAAAGTGTGGTGTATAATTTAGTTAATATGTAAAGTTTAAAAAAAAAAAGGCAATTTATTCTTAAATAGCTCTATGCAGTGGTAAATATATAACCAACTATGTGGTTAGGGAGCAAAATATCTAATCCACTCTGAGAATAACAGACAGAAGAGATATACTCTATATACTATTAGAGGAGAGATAGTATATAGAGTATATATCCTCTAACAGTATATTAAAGGGTGAATCTGGTAAATATCATCAGACTCAGATCAAATTTTTTTTTTATTTTCATAAGGCCCCTTTCACACGGGATGGATCCGTGTTGATCCGCCCCGTGTTTATCCGCTGCTCAGCGGGGATCGCTCCGTTTTCCCCAGCTGAGCAGGCAGATGACAGGGCGGGACCCGCACACTGTGCAGGGACCGCCCTGTCAGATCTCCGCTCTCCCCTATGGGGGATCGGAGGAACATTGACCGTCTGTCCGTGTTCATCCGATCCGCTCTGCAGACGGATAGAAAAATAGGATTTTCTTCCGTCTACAGAATCGGACGAGAGCGGAGCCGGACAACATCGGGTGTTAGCGGATGTACATCCGCTGAAACCCGCTATCCCATAGGGATGCATGTATGTCCGTATTTCATCCGAAAACGGATGGATGAAATACGGACATACTGTCCGCATGTGTGAAAGGGGCCTTAAACAAACAATATCTTCCTTAAAGCGGGGGTCCACCTATCTATCGTTTTTTTTTTTTTGGAGTTGGAGTCACAAACTTTTCTTCTCATGATTATCTACTCACATGTTCTGTGTAATAAGTCCGCCTGTGTCCGATTTCGTTGTAAAGAATAACTTATAAAATTCACTGAAGGCGGTTTCCATCTTCATTGTGGGCATTTGAAGCCCACAAGCATGTATTTCCTGGATGCGGTGAATGCTGTGCTCCCAGCATTCACCGAGATTTTGTGATGACGCTGTTGCACAATGCATGCTGGGAAGCCTGAGACTAGCTCCCAGGGGACTGTGGAAGGTCTGGGAGAGGCTAGAAACACGCCTACTCCCATGGGAGGAAAACCAGGAAGTGCAAAGAAGATTAGAAAAAAAAAAAAAAAAGGTAATTACGGCGATTTAAATTTTTTTACACAGCATGTCAGCATCTAGGCAAGGAAGAGAATGCATAGAGATAATGTTCAAAATTTGGGTGGAACCCCGCTTTAAAAAAAATGTCATTTTAAGAACATTTGTTCAATTTTCTAAATCGTTAGTGGGGTCAAATTGACATTCATTTTCAACCACAGTGATGGGAAAATTTGGAAATAGAAAACTTCTTGGTGAAAGGAATTTTCAGACAGTGGATGTGAAATGTTAAAAACAAGTGAAAATTTCATGAAATGAAAAATTCTTTCATTCAGTGAATGTACAAAGATTTTTCATCTGAATATTCTCGTCTGAAAATTGATCCGTGTGGGCAGCATAAGGCTCAGTACACACCTATGCAGTTTGCTTTTGATCTGTTTCTGCTGTGCTTTTTGCTGTGCGTTTTGATTTTGTGCACACATGATTTTGCATTTTTTTTGGACAATTTGTTGTTGGGCAGATTAAAAAGCACAAATTGCTGCAAAAAAGCATTACATGTTTTTCTGCAGCTTCTCCATTAAAGTGTATTGAACCAAAAAAGCACTGTTTTGTGTTAAAAAAAAAAGTCCCTGACCTTTCCAAATATGCAGTGGCTGAAAAAAGCCTTGTTACAGTAGCCATTATTTGCATTTGCTCTTTTTGTATTATAAAGGGCTCATTTTAGTTTTTTTTAACCCTGTTATGTTACTGGCCGATTATTCGATTATGAAAATAGTAATCAATTTAATAATCGATTAGTTGTCGATTAATCGATTAGTTGTTTCAGCCCTAGCGGTTTCAACACAGTTTTCATATGTGGGCAGGAGTTGCGTATGCGCACTTTAAAAAAAAAATATTTTTTTTTTTTTATTGTTAATTTTACTTAAAATTTTCTAATTTGACACAAAAAAAAAAAAAAAAAAAAAAAAAAAAAAAAAGAAAAGAAAAAGAAAAAGGATTTGATCACTTCTATTCCTATTACAAGGAATGTAAACATCCCTTGTAATAAGAGTATGGCATGACAGGACCTCCTTATATGGGATCAATAAGACCCCACATCTCACCTCTAGGCTGGGAAGCCTAAAATAAAAGAACAAAAAAAAAAAAAAAAACACGATCACCGCTTCCCAGCTGAGGCCAGGCGTGACGTCATAACATCGCGCCCGGCCTCAGACGATCATAGAGACTCCGGCGACCATCTGGTCCGCTGGAAATCTCTATGGTGGGCATCTGGGGCCGGTGGATCAGTTCTCCGACTCGCCGATCGCAGAGGTGAAGCACTGGAGGGCGGCGCGTCCCCTCTCGCCGCCCGTAAGAACGATCTAGCAGCTGACCAGCCCCTATGATCATTCTTCCTATATCTGAATGATGCCTGTAGCTTCAGGCATTATTCAGATATACCACCATAAAGTCCAGGACGTCCATGGACGCCCAGCAGTCGGCAAGGGGTTAATTTAAGTGTATTTTACTGAAAATAGATTTGATAAAACTGTAGTACAATTACATGACAGAAAAAAAAAAAAAAAAAAACAAAAAAAAAAACAAACACACAACTGCCACCATTTTATTTTACTGGGTAGAGCTGCAAGATTAATCGTTAAAAAAATGGTGAGCGATTCAACCCCCTTCTCGCGATCTCTATGCAGCATTTACACGATTCATTCAAGTGCAGAGACATGCTCTACTCAAATTTTAACCACCTAAAGCTCAATCTCAGCAGAGAATAAAATGGTGGTTGTTGCAATATTTTAGGTCACCTTCTATTTGCGCAGTGGTCTTTCAAACGCAATTTTTTTGGGAAAAAAAAAGTGATTCGCATTTTAGCCAGAATCGTGCAGCTCTACTACAGGCTCCCTGCTTTAAGAAACATGTGTTAAGGGGTATGAAGTAATTATGAGGCCTAAATGGGTATTTTTAGCACGTCTTTTTTTTTTTTTTGGAACCTGCTCAGGCAGGGGAGGGGCGACTAATTATTTTAGAGGGGAATATTTAAAAGTGTACCTAAAGTCAAACTGTAACATCTGTCCAGTTGCATTGCCATACTTAAAAAGTACAGGGGAAAATCCAAAATGCTGAGCAATCACCAGAACAGGAACACAAGGGAAATCTTCCAATGGGTGCACTTGCTCTGGGGCTACAATTTAAAAAAAAAAAAAAAAGAAAAAAAAAAAAAAGAAAAAAAAAAAAAAGAGAAAGAAGAAAGAAGAAGAAAGAAGAGGGGATACTTGAAGTCCTTTGGGGGCTTTTGATCAACAGGGAACCAAGTATAAAGGGTTCACCTGCTTCAATCAGATCTCATTAAATGGCAGTGCACTCTTATGCCCTGTACACACGGAAAATGTGCGATCGGATTGTGGGCTCCATCTGACTATTTCCGTCGGAATTTCCGACACACAAAGTTTGAGAGCAGGATATAAAATTTTCCGACAACAAAATCTGATCTGTCAAATTCCGATCGTGTGTACACAAATCCGACGCACAAAGTGCCACGCGTACTCAGAAAAAATTAAGAGACAAAAGCTATTGGCTGCTACCCCGTATATAGTCCCTACGTATGCGTTTTACGTCACCGCGTTCAGTACGATCGGATTTTCCAAAAACTTTGTGTGACCGTGTGTATGCAAGACAAGTTTGAGCCAACATCCCTCAGAAAAAGTCCTGTCAGCAGCTTCTTTGGAGTGGTGAACTCACCGCTGCTCTCCATTGAAATCAATGGGGCAGTGCTGCGATACCGCTAACAAAACGCTGCTCCGGCAGCATTTTTGCGGGCAGATTTAACCCCCCTTTGGCCGCTAGCAGGGGGTTAAAACCGCTCCGCTAGCGGCCGAACAGCGCCGCTAAGATGACGGCAAAGCGGCGCTGTTTTAACGCTGAAGCCCGGGCGCCGGCAGTGTGAAAGGGGTCTCAGTCCCGGTTCACATTGGGGCGGCTTCAAAATCACCCCGACTCTGAAGCCGCCCCGCACAGCGCGACCTCAGAGCGGCTTGCAAACGACTTCTGTAATAGAAGTCAATGCAAGTTTCCCTGACTTGAGTCGCTCAGATTAGAATGGTTCTATTGCAACGAATGGAGCGCAACTTGTCAGGCGGCTAAGTCGCCTGACAGGTCGCCTCAGTGAGAACCGAGCCTTAAAGGAATCAGCACTTTCTTGGAAAGTGTAGTCAAGTTGGAAAATGAATGGCTTAGAAGTAAAGATCTGAAAAGTATTTCAATGCGTTATTATAGGACAAGATGCACTGCAAATCTACAGTCATCTGCTTCCTAGGATTGAGCGGAGAACGAAGCCACTACTTCCCCTGCACATGAGGAAGTGAGGTTGAGTAAAATTACTCACAGATTTAGCAAGTTCTGGACATTTAACTATATTTATTCACCAGTGAGCAAAAGAAAAAAAAAAAAAAAAAAAAAAAAAAAGAAGGGGGGATTCTGAGCCTTCCACCTGGGAACACACAAAGGGGTTCTTGCATCAGACTTGTTCTAGGTCAGTGATGGCGAACCTTGGCACCCCAGATGTTTTGGAACTACATTTCCCATGATGCTCCACTACACTGCAAAGTGCAGGAGCATCATGGGATATGTAGTTTCAAAACATCTGGGGTGCCAAGGTTCGCCATCACTGTTCTAGGTTAAGGGTGCAAGGGAAAGCTAGCAAAGCAATGGCTCGTTCTACTTTGATGGAAAAATCAAAGAGAAGTCCTAGTCACTTGGCATCTAACCATTTAATGAAAATGTCTAAGAATCCAATGGGGTGATAGGTGGGCATGTCTTAGCTGCAGGGGGCACTACTCATTTCCCCCCCAAGTCATTAAGGGGCAGGATTAGCTATGGGCTTTTCTGGGTAAACTAAAGAGCATTTGCAAATTCACAAACAGTAATAGCTGGTGACTTGTGACTTCTGTTCTTTTTTGAATTCCCAAAATACAGAGTTCACTTTAAAGAACAAAAAAAAAAAAAAAAAAACCTACACCAACCATATTTGCATAGAAAAAAGTAAACCACCACCACCACTTTCTGTAAAGAGAAAATAAAACCAGTTTATGGGGTACGTGTTTCTAACAGCCATAAACACAAGAGGAAGAATTTCAAAAAAGGAAGCAATTACTATCTTGCCTTAGTATATCCTAGCTATGTCAGGGCACACAGACAACAAGACTCCTATTGACCAACATTTACTCTACAGTAGGATGGGCAAACGCAACAAATGACTTAGGGGATCCAATAATCATTTGAGTACTTTTTAAAACATTTAAGATAACTAAACCGTGCCAACATTAAAATCGTCATATAGTGTGTATACCTAACACACACACACACACACACACACCCCCAGGAGGAGCTTGTGAATGATCTCAAGGCAGTTGGGGCCATAGTCAAAACAAACAAATTTGTAACACAAAACCCCGCCATAGAATGAAATCCTGCAGCTCCCGCAAGGTCCCCCTCCTCAAGAAGGCATATTTACAGCTCCAACTGAAGTTTGCCAATGAACATCTAAAATGATTCAGAGAAGGATTGGGAGAAAGTGCTGTGGTCAGATGATTAACTCGACTCCCTGTGTTTGGAGGGAGAAAAATGCTGACTATGACCCTAAGAACACCATCCCTACAGTGAAGCATGGAGGTGGAAACATGCTTTGGGGCAGTTTCTCCGCTAAAAGGTACAGGCCGACTTTGCCGCACTGAGGGGTCAATGGACTGGGCCATCTACTGAAAATTTTGGATGAGAAACTTTTTTCCTCAGCCAGAACAGTGAAGATGGGTCGTGGATGGGTCTACCAGCATGACAAATGACCCAAAACATACCACCAAGGCAACAAAGGAGTGGCTCAAGAAGAAGCACATTAAGGGTCACAGAGCGGCCTAGCCAGTCTCCAAACTGTAATCCTATAGAAAGTTTATGGAGGGAGCTGAAACTTCGAGTTGCCAAGTGACATCCAAGAAACTTTAACCACCGAGCCTCTGTCTGAGATTTGGTGTTTACAAATTAAAAACAGTTTTTTCAGCTAGAAATGTACTTTTAGAACCCCCAAACAATATATATATATATACACACACACACACATTTTTTTTTTTCTAACACCCTAGGGAATAAAATGGCGGTTGTTGCAATACTTTGTCACACCGTATTTGCGCAGTGGTCTTACAAGCGCACTTTTTTTTGGAAAAAAATACACTTTTTGAATAAAAAAAAAAAAACACAACAGTAAAGTTAGCCCAATTTTTTTTTTTTTTTATATCGTGAAAGAATGTTACGCCGAGTAAATTGATACCCAACATGTCACGCTTCAAAATTGCACCCGCTCGTGGAATGGCGACAAACTTTACCCTTAAAAATCTCCATAGGCAATGTTTAAAAAAACGCTACAGGTTGCATGTTTTGAGTTACAGAGCAGGTCTACGGCTAGAATTATTGCTCTCTCTACCGATCGCGGCGATACCTCACATGTGGTTTGAACACAGTTTTCATATGCGGGCACTGCTCACGTGCAAGTTCATGTATTTTACCTTTTATTTTTATACACTGTTCTTTAAAAAAAATAAAATAAAAATATATGTGTCACTTTTATTCCTATTACAAGAAATGTAAACATCCCTTGTAATAGAATAAAAAAAAAAAAAAAAATGCATGACAGGAACTCCTAAATATGAGATCTGGGGCCAAGACCTCAGATCTCATATTTACACTAAAATGCAATACAATAAGAAAAATAAAAAATACAAATAAAATGTCCCTTTAGGGGCTATGGGCGGAAGTAACATTTTGACATCGCTTCCGCCCTGCAATGGTATGGAGATGGGTGGGGTGGCCATCTTCCCCTCACTTGTCTCCATACCAAGCCAGGGAGCAGACCCAATCGCCTCCGCCGCTACCGACGGCTCTGGTAAGTGGTGGAGGGCACCAGACAGCGGCGGGAGGGGGCTTCTCTCCTGACTCCAATAAAAGTCATCTTGTGGTGAATCCCCCACAGAGACCATTTTAAATTGGAAACCGGACATCTTCAAAGTGCCGACATATATCGGTGTGAGCTGGTCCGGAAGTGATTAAAGATTTGGAGAAGATCTGTAATGAAGAGTGGACCAAAATCCCTCGAGATGTGTGCAAACCTGGTAACCAACTGCAAGAAACGTCTTACCTCTGTGCTTGCCAACAAGGGTTTCAACACCAAGTACTAGGTCATGTTTTACTTGGGGATCAAATAATTATTTTACTCACTGAATTAACTTATAATAATATTTGAGTCATGCGTTTTCTGGATTTTTGGTTGATATTCTGTCTTTGTAACCGGGCAAACTTACAAAATGTGCAGGGAATCAACACACACACACACACACACACACACACACACACACACATCCCCTGCATATTAGAATTTTTTTCAGCCTGCTGGGCAAAAAAAAAAAAAAAAAAAAAAAAAAAAAAAAAAAAAAAAAAGTACCAAAAACCTTGAAACAATAGTAATGGATTACCTAATTCTATATTGTAAATTAAACAGCAAGTATACACAGTCAAATATACTTTTGAGCACATCACAAACAGCCTGTTTCAGCCTGGTGCTGTTCATCTAGGTGTTCAGGGTCTGCTGATGCAGCTACCCTGGAGGCACCGTCAGCTAATTGTCCAATCCATCAAACACACTTCTAGTGTATGGGAACCCCGTAATGTCGTCATCACCACTGTAATGCACAGAATCATTGGTGACCCTGCAAAGCTGCTGAAAAATGATTAATGTTATCATTGAGGTTCCTCTACAGGACAGCCAAAAGATTCCAAGAAGCACTTGAAGGATCAACAGACAGACAACACAAACTGAAGGGGAGAATGATGAACTGTTCTGGTTTGTATAATCAAAAAGCAAAACATAAATGCAGATGGATTTATTGTTTGGGTGGAATTCTACTTTAAACTGTTATCTTTTATTTCCTATATGAGTCACTTCTGCTTTTTTATTAAAATGAAAAATAGTAATTTCTTGTAATGGGCAGTGTTAACAAACCAGATGCCATGAAGCAGCATCTGTAACTTTGGAAATACTTCAGAAAACTTCTATGTACCTCTAAACTGCCCAGTTGTTGGGGCCATAATCACTCATCATCGTCAGGATTCCCAACTTCTATTACTAGCAGGCCAGACTCTAATATTGTGGGCTAGCCAAGTTTACAATGTCTACTAGAAGAAGCATTTGCTTCAGCTCAGTAAAATGCCAGCGACAATCCGTTTACGTAGACACACTGCAAAACAAGTGCCACCATACGTGGGTGGGTATGGTTAAATGGGCAGTTTAACAGGTATGACAGTCACAATGCACAAAGGAACGTTTCCCTATTCTTTATTACCCTGAGGCCACATGCAAACTGGGAGTCTGGCCCCTGTGAATCTGCACTCAGGAACATATGCCCCGGAATGCAGATACACTGTGTTCTAGGTATACTTCCCTCCATGCATAGGGCTCTAAACACAAATGCTACTTGGTACACTGCACCTGTGCCCCTCCCAAGTGCACAAAAAACACTAGGGCTAGATGTTTGTTGTGCCAGATCATTAAAGTGGTTGTATACTGCTGACTTTTTTCTCCCCCCCCCCCCCCCCCCCCCGCAAGGTTGGGGATCCTTCTATATACCCAGTGAAGTGACAGGACTCAGATGATACAAATCCTCCTACATAAGTTGTAGCTGTTTATCTGCAGTCTTCTCTTCTTTACATCCATTCTAAGGCATCAGTTTATGAAAATCCTCAGGATCACTGCTGATCTCTCGTATGTTCCAGTTTATGTACCTGACATGAGGAGCAGAGAACATGTTCTCAGCTGCTCATCACAATACACAACCGTTCGGTCACAAACGGCCAGTTTATGAAAGGGAGATCTGAAGATCTCACTGGCCGTTGCGTGGAAAAAAAAAAAAAAAAACCTTCAGTTTAATAAATACTTACACCTATGGGCTGAATTTATAAGCTTGTCAGAGTTCAGAAAAAAAAAAAAAAAAAAAAAAAGGGGATGGAGAGCTGAAGTAACACTCTGCAGAGGTCAGTGAGGAGAGCTCTGAGAACTGATTGGACAGAAGAGACACACCCCCTTCACACAGGAACAGAGCTGAGGCTGTCAATCAGCTGGAGCAGGATATATTGAATAAAAATTAATTGAGGTCCAATTAGTGCAGCGACTCAGATTCTTTACATCACAGCCCAGATATACAGGCACGACATCCCATTTATTTGAATGGGCTTCTGTGCCTGCGTTTTCTGCTGGGAAAAGATTCTGGCATCTTATTAAAAATGCAGCCGCATGGAAACTGCATGGTGCATTTGTACCATGCAATTTCCATGTGCGGGAAACCGCACTTTGCATTTTAGTGCGTTCAGTGGTACCCCTGCACATTTTCTGTGCAGCCGATTGTTCCCCTTCACATGCTCCCCAGCACCGCACTGTCCCCTTTACATCACCCCCCCCTAATTACACACACACACTGTCCCCTTTACATCACCACCCCCAACACACACCCACCCACACACTGCCCTGTCCCCCTTCACATATCCTCCGCCAGCACTCTCACTCCTTCCCATCGAGTGCCCCCAGAGCAAGCAGTTTGCGATGGAGGCATCCAAGCAGGCGTGTGCCGCGGCTCGGAGGCCCCCCACCCCCATTGGCTCACTTGCTGTGATTGACAGCAATGGCTCCCGCTGCAGTCTTAGCCAATAAAGAGAGCCAATGCTCTCATGCAGATCACAGGATGGGGGGGGGGGGGGCACTGGAACGCAGCAAAATACATCTAAAAACGTGCATGCAGAAACGCATCCGGAACATGTTTCTGTGGTGTGAACCGGCTCTAATCTCCCACATTTAGGCTGGATTCACACTATTGCGAATTGGATGTGTGTTCCCTGCATCCAATTCGCAATAGCAGAAGATTTTGGCTGGCTTTCTATGGAGCCGGTTCACACATCTCTGCTGTGGCTTCGATACAAATTTGCACAGGAGTCCTGTGTGTCTTTTGGTCCATTTCAGGTCCTAATTCAGCCAAAAATTCAGTCTGAAATCGGACCTGAAAACAGGGACGCACCAGACCCCTGCTGTGAGCCCAGCCTTATTATTCTCCCCCCCATTAGAAATGAACGTCCCACTCACTCTGCAGAAACACCAAGCATCAGAAAATAAAAACAAACAGTCATAATACTTTTAAGACGCGACTTGAAGCATTGCCTGTGTAATCTTCAGTCTACTGACTTCAAGTCGCATCAAAGTCAGACCAAAGTAGTGCTGGGACTAATTTGAAGTCGCACAGATATGAACAATACTCATTGGAAATCATGGGGTACGACTTGTCATGTGACTTTGCAGTCGCACAAGCATGAAAGGGGCCTTAATGGTCAGGTGGGTGGGTAGAATCCTAAATGACACACACTTAGCAGTACGGCCTTTCCTCGGGTGTCCAGCTCCAACACACCCAGTCGTCCTCATACATCCCACAGCAGAACTGGTCACAACTGGCTGAATAAATGCTGAGCTGTGCACCGACAGGCTGACACTTCCTCCGGCTATTCAGAATGGGCAATGCAATGCTCTACTTTTGTATCTGTGTGTTTTTTTCCTCTGATCTTTAGGGCCCTTAATATTAGTACAAAGATCCAGGATAATCCTGAAAGTGCATTTTTCTATTAGATTGGGACTGATTACTGTCTGTGTGCACATTGGGACAATTCCCTCCTCTATTTATATGACTGTTATAGAAAGAAAAGTGAAAGAAAATCTAGTTAGACTTATCCCCGGAACATGAGGCAAGTGGAAATCCTCCAATGAGAGCATCTATTCCGTGGAAAGCTGTTAGAGGAAGTATCCGAAAAAAGGGGAATTCAACTCCTAACTTCTTCCAGAAGTAATTCTGAAGCTCAATAAGCCACATGAAAAAAACTTGTGAACAAAGCTGGCATCAGGCAAGGTCTCCACCTGTTAGAAAATCTGATAAACAGAAGATAGGTGCTGAAAAGCAAGGAACTCTGTTCTCAAGTCAGTTTTGTATGCTTAAAGTGCTTCTAAAGCTTTAAAGAGTAACTCCACTTTTGTTGAGAGAAAAACATTCCCCTCTGGGTGATCTATGTACATTGCAAGGATTATAACAATCTTTGTTGCAGATTCCTACCTTTTGTTATTCTGAAGAAATCCCTGTGTGTTTGTCTGTGTTTATTGCGTCTAATGGTAGTGGTTTCATAATCAGCCGTGGCAGCTGCAGGGCTCTAATGAGGAAAGCTGCTGGGCCTGCATCCTTTTAGACGTGTTCCTATTGGATATGTGTCACCAAAAATGACATTTTTGTTGCAGGGGATGCCTGAAATCTGACTTGTATCTTTGGGTCACCAATTTTCCCAGAAGTCTTCCTATCACCACAAGCAGTAAATGATGTTTCTGGGGAGTGGTCAGTACACACATTCTGTTTACAGAACAACTCCATGTAGACAAATTGCATTTATAGAAAATTACAGTGGCTGCAGATTGAAAAGAAAAGGTAATTTTTAATAACATTCAATCACAATAGGACTTGTATTGCAATTGTACACGCTATATTATTTCTTTGCTTCCAACCCCCCCACGAAAGTGGAGCAACCCTGGTTTTTCACCCCAATGCATTAAGGTAAAAAAAAAAAAAAAAAAACCTTCCTTGATGCAGCTATTGGGGGCACTGATTGGGGGGGGGGGGGGAGCCAGGAACACCAGCAGGAAACCTGAGAAGCTACCACTACCTAGAGCAGGCAAGTATGACGTTTGTTATATTTTTCAAAAACAGCTGAACCCTTAAAATACCACTTTAGGTATGCCAACTCAAAGTATCAGAACATTTTTTACAGATTTGTAGAATTTGGGAGTCTCCTCTAATACGCACCAACATCAGTGGCTCATGGGTGCAATGTCAGGCTCCTGCAGACTATTCCTACAGCTCTATACAGGCTGTCAGTTTAAGAGCTACAGGAACAGCAAATGGACTAGAACCATGTGAGCAGACTCAAGAAGGAGACAGTGATCCGGGCTGTGTCAGATCCTTAAGGAGGTACAATGCAAGCTGCCCCAGAGCTGTTAGCAGATAATAAGTCTGAAAGGCCCACAGGACCCCTAACCTTGCAATTCTGAGCCAGCTTAATAACAGGTGCTGAAAGCAGGATGGGTGTATCGCAGTCCTGTACCTGTAAATTATACAAGGCCATACACAGTGCATATTTATTTTCTGCAACCATAGATTACAGGAAAGAAATGTGCACGATTCCCCTATCAACACAGGCAGTGCTGACAGGAGATTCAGCAATTGTCTTCTCCCGGTGGGGGAAGCCTTACCCCCCAGGAGAAGACAGTGATTATCGTTAGCAGCTATGGAATCCCGCAGGCTGACTTACCAAAAGTTGATCGATCAACTTGGTACATTCAGCTTGTCCATTAACGGTTGGAATCTCAGCCGGTTCCTAATGAACCGGCCGAGACTCGAACCATGTATGGCCGGCCTTACTCACTTGATATAGAAAGGCCTTACTCACTCGGTATAGAAGGTGTTTGGAGAGCACCACAGCAGAGCCCAGCACCCACATGTCACATTATAGGCTGGCCCTGCCAATTCATTAATGCAGTCTCCGGGCTATACTGCAGATTGTCTGATCCAGAGAGCTACAAAGTAAGCTCTTCCAGCTCAAAAGCAACTGGAGAATCTTTATTTTTTTTTTTTTTATTGAATTTGCTTCTCTGCAAGACCCCTTTCACACCGAGCCGCCCATAGCGGCGGCGGTAAAACGCCGCTATTTTTAGCGGGGTTTTACCGTCGGACTTGCGGTGCATATCAGCCACTAGCGGGGCGCTTTTACCCCCTGCTAGCGGCCAAGGGTTAAAACCGCCCGCAATGCGCCGCAATAGCGGCGTTTTGCCGGTGATATCACAGCGCCGCCGCATTGATTTCAAAGGGGAGCAGCGGTAAACACACTGCTCCAAAGAAGCTGCTGGCAGGACTTTTTCTGACGTCTTCCCAGCGCACCGCTCCAGTGTAAAAGCCCGCTGGCTTTCACACTGGAAACAATGGAGCAGCTGTTTGAGGGCGGATTGCAGGCGCTATTTTTAATGCTATAGCGCCTGCAAACCACCCTCAGTGTGAAAAAGGTCTAAAAAGATACCATTCTCTGACCTAATGCAGATATTTTCCAGCACACCATGGATCAACAAAACAGTGTGCAAACTGAATTTTTATTGCATTATCAAATCACAAAGTAGTGTGATGTTTCGGAGCCACGCAGGGCCCCTTCGTCAGGCATGTGATAAGTGTGCAGTAACAGTGTACACTATTTAACCCCCCCCCCCCCCCCCCCATCAACCAGCCACAACAGAGAGAGAAGACCCACCCACCCCATGACAGGTATGACGTCATAGGTCCTGCCAAAAAGCAAATACACATCAGCAGAAATATAGAGCATATTTGTACAGAGAAGACAAAAATTGCTGGATTGCATCATGATATGGTTATGCATTTGGATGCCATTTTGTTGATTCATGGTGTGCTGGAAAATATCTGCATTGTGACATTTGAATCAGTCTCCAGCTGGCCATTGCTGCAGCACCCAAATCTTTTTGAAGCTTCATCCAGGAATGCGTGCGATGGGAATATGGAGGAGTATTAGTAGTAGTTCTCTGACCTAGGACACTAGCAAAAAACTGAAGGAAGGAGAAAACAACCCTTAGGTTTTTTTCTATGGCTTTAGCATGACAAGACATAAAAAAGGACAGACTAGAAGTCATAAAATTATGGGCAAAAAAAAACCCAAAAAGAAAAAAGAAACAAAACCCATTGCTGTCCTGAGAGAATTTTGGAAAAGACGGGTCAGTGTATGAGGTGATGAGAGACACTGCAAGCTCAACAATTAAAGAGAAAGGAGAATGGTGTCAGCCCATAGCGGGGCGAAATGCATCAGAACCGGGACTCAGGAGGAGCTCATGGATGAGGCCCTTCACATAGCGGTGTCTCTCATCCCCTCCTGCTTCACCATTTCTGGATCAAGCACAGCCTGCACCCTTACATTGGTGCGAGACCTTAAAAACCATCACTACAAGTGGTTACAGGGAATTGTGATGATATCTGTTCAATGTATTCTATATAACCCTCAAAAGATGTATGAACTAAAATGTAAAAATCAGAAGTCTCACAGGGAAGCTTTTCAGCACTGAATTCCAACAAGCTGCTAAACCCAGTATATATCTATACAAAGGTAACCTGCTAAACTAGTGCTGTAAAAGATACAAGGAAACAGCAAGTGGAAAAAAAGTTATAGAATGCTACGCCACTCTGGGCAACGAAACAAAAGCAATGCGTTGTAAAAGTGAGAGGATCACAGTCACACACATTGTGGAGTTGGACATTCAAACCCAACTCCAGGTATTGTTTTTGAAACTGTTTAAAAAGTGTAACTCAGTGCAAATGTGAACAGTGAAGAAGTCACCCCAATGAGGTTTATTCCATGTCTGGACTGCTGTGTAGTGTAAAAATCACTTTCATTCATGCTGGAAAGTACAGCTATTGCTGTACATCTGGCCCACACTGTGTATTTCATACAGGGAAGTAATAGTGTCATTTATTCACCTCACTCTTCCTTTGTGAATGGTTTACAGAATAGAAGGCTCTCTGTGAAAGGACAGAGTACAAGGTGTGAAGTCACAAAAACTTTTCACCTGGCATTCTGCTTTTCCCCCTGCAGTCTTATGTCGTCACAGGTCTTTTCTTTTTATCCTCCAGTGGCAGCAGTGATTGTTCTTTACATGAGTGCTATACTGTCTAGGGGTAATCATATGTGTGCCCAGGCCAGTATAACGAAGAACAGAGACTCTGCAGGGGACAATGCCAGAGAGAAGAAAAGTATCGCAGCCAGAGTGTAAAGCTACTTTCACACTAAAAATAGCGCCTGCAAAGAGCCTCTCCTCTCACTCCAGTGTGAAAGCCCGAGGGCTTTCACACTGGAGCGGTGAACTTGCAGGGAGGTAAAAAAAGTCCTGCAAGCCGCATCTTTGTAGCGCTGTAGGAGTGGTGTATACACCGCTCCTAAAGCTCCCCTGCCCATTGAAAACAATGGGGCAGCGGCGGTTTTAACCCTTTTTCGGCCACTAGCAGGAGTTAAAACCTCCCCGCTAGCGGCCGAATAGCACCGCTAAACGGCGGTAAAGCGGCGCTAAAAATAGCACCACTTTACCGCCGACGCCCGCGTGTGAAAGTAGCCTTAGACCCCTTTCACACTGAGGCGCTTTTCAGGTGCTTTCGCACTAAAAAAAAAAAAAAAAAAAAAAAAAAGCGCCTGAAAAGCTCACAAAAAACTATTTCAATAAGACTCCTTTCACACTGGGGCACTTTGCAGGTGCTACAGCGCTAAAAATAGCGCCTGCAAAGCGCCCTGAAAGAGTTCAGCCCAGCTTTATGTTTTTCGAGGAGTGACACAGGAAGCCCGTATCACACTGCACTGTATAATATATGTAGCTGAGGCTACAGTTAATACAGTGGCGCCCAGCAAATAGGTCTTTGGGCCACCTTGTCCCAAACAAACTATTTAAAGAAACATTTCAAATCAGCATTAAGGGCATTTTTCAGGTTTAACGCTAAAGTGTTTTAATTCCTCACCCATTTACAATTTGGGTTTTTTGTACTTTTTCTGTTTCGCAAGCGCACTTTTTTTGTTTTAAGGCTAGACAGATTTTGCATGGTGCAATGTTTTATGTTAAATGTAAAGATCTTATTGTGTTGGTTAGCAACATATAATGTCAGGCCTTGTACACAATGGCATACTTAAGCGTACACCCATGAGAGGGCTGACTTTGATCGCAGGGGATGGCGTTAGTGAAAGCAGTCTCATTCCTACCAATTGGAACGCAGCAGCTGCATGTACATGGCCACCGCTTCCAATCGGATATCTGTGCGGATGCGTGTCTGCAAGCACAGACAGTGTATGTTTAGGGACATGCATCCACACACCTACAGACATCAAATTGAGAGCAGCCGCTGTGTCCCAATTGACATGAATGGGACTACCTGCACAGGAATATACAGAACACCTGTGCACCCCAGGCAAGCAAACACACAGGATCACCTATGCAACCCATGCACAACAGCACTCGCATGGGGGTACGCTTAGGTATGCGAATGCAAGCAAGGCCTAACTGTGCACTTAGCTTGCCTGGAGAGCTTCAACAACTTTCCTACATTGTAAGATTAAGCATAATATACTGAATCCACTGCCAAAAAAAAAAAACAGTCCAAACCTGGGGCTTCCAGATAAGTAATCAGCCTACAAATATTAAAAGCAAAATTTAAATACAAGTGGGATTTCACAATACGCCAGTTAAAGAAAATGTACTCACAGTAATGTCTGGATTAACCAGCAATTTTTTCTTTCTAGATAATAGGCAGCAAGATTGATTCGATCAAAGGTTGTATGGCTCAGAACAGTGGGAAACAAAAAGTCTTACTTTGGAAGTTTGCAGTCAGGGTGTCCAAGCCGAGGTGTCCTCCCACACACCGATAGACAAACAAATGGTCATCAAGAGAAAGAGGCAGCCGGCAACTCCAGAACATCAAGCGGATTAAGCCCTCATGCACACAGGCTGTTAAAAAAACGTTATGAAAACGCCAGCATCTTTGCAGTGATTTTTTTAAACTTTTTTCAGCTTTTTTCAGCGTTTGAGCGGTTTTCCGCGTTAGCGTTTGAGCGTTTTTCCGCGGTTTTTTTTTTTTTTCAAATTTTTTTTTTTTTTTTCAATGGATCAAAAACGCTAAAAAACGTTGAATTATGTTTTTGAGCGTTTTTCAGCGTTAGAGCGTTTTTACAGCTGAAAAACGTCTCTCAGAACGCACTGGTCCTGGGTTTTTTTTACAGCTTAAAAATGCCTAGGTGGGCATGAAGCCATAGACTAACATAGACAGGCCTTTTTAAGCTAAAAAAAAAAAAGCTCAAAAAAGCAGCTGCAAAAACGTCCGTGTGCATGAGGACTTATTGTAAAGCCTTCACAGTGAGTAGAGACAGCAGCAGACTAGTTTAGGCAAATAAGCCTTGTTCACAGCATACATGTTTGTTGAAAAGCATGAACTTTTTTTTTTTTTTTTTTTGTTTGTTTAAAAAAAACACAATCACATGACTACTACTCCTCTACAAACAGCAAATGTGCTCAATTGAAATCAAGTGATTGGTTACAAATTGTCAACAGATGTGAACACGACAAGTGAGAAGCAAAAGAGAGTCTAATGGCCCGCACACACGATCGGAATATCGTACGCCTGATTTCGCTTAATATAGCCATAGCAGCGCTTTGCGGGCGTTTTTAACCCTTCTTCGGCCGCTAGCGGGGGGTTAAAAGCACCCCGCTAGCAGGCAAATAGCGCCGCAAAAACGACGGTAAAGCGCCGCTAAAAATGGTGGCGTTTTACCACCGACGCCCAGGGCAGCTCAGTGTGAAAGGGCTCTTAGATGCACCATGAAAATGTTCGCCAATTGGAGTTCTCAGCTGTCTCATGGTGCAATCCACATATTGTTTGTTACATTTATGGCATTCTACAACATATACAACATTGCTAGTGCAATTGTGAATTCTCGTCCTGCGGCACATGAAACTACTGTCTTGTGTTGTCTAGAGTGTCTACTACAGACGCCAAGTTTTTCTGCATTGCTGTGACTCAAAACAAACTTGGGGACAAAAGGCCTTCTAGCGTTTTGGCACGGTGGCTTGAAAACCTACAGCCCAACCTAAGTATTAGTGCCAAATCTCCATCCATGGAAAGTATTGGTAAATATTTATCTGTAATGTTTTAAATGTTATTAAAATTCCAAGGAGAAGGCAGTTACATCCACCGTGCACTTCTTTCACGTGAAGTCTGGTGGATTTTCCACCTACAGACAAGGGTACCTGCGGGAATGAACCACAGCTATGATGTGGACCTTTTTATGAAAGAAGTTCAAAAAAGTCCAGGAGTTATGGGCATTGTATTATGCCCATTGCTTGTGATAAACTGAGGCTCCATGCACACTGGACGTTAAAATAACGTTATAAAAACCCTGATTTTAATTACATTTTTTAAAATTACAGTTGACAGGGTGATCACATGAATGGGAACTGCTCTGACTGATTGCCAGTGACAGCAGGGATTGGAAGGCACTAGTCACTCAAAGTGTCAACTGCTGGCACTCAAAGGGAGGGGGCATTTCTAAATGTGTTAATATACAGATTGCCGATAGCATGGGATTAAGTCTGGACTTGATTTGACTACTTCTGGATCGATCAGTTTTTATTTGTATGAAGGACTCCTCCAAGTCAAACTAGATGGAAAACAGTCATGCTCAGACCCACCATGGCAACAGCAGCAAAAAGTCCAGCCAGCCTTAAGGGACAACATCATCACCCAGAGACTAGGCTATATCTATGACATGTGATTATTCAAATTATTGGCTTTGTGACATAGCAATCAGGCGCAAATGTATTGCTGTTTGTTGAGTATTAGATGAATACACTATAAATATGACCTCATGCTTCAGCTGTATGTTATGTTATGTCTCTATGTATTTAAATACGCAACATTGGAGCCTTATGCTTGCGTTATTTGGTTTATATTCTTTTGGTACCATTGTGGATCATACCTCATATGTGATTCAGTTTCTCGACTCTGCATATGTATTAGGTCAAATGGTCTGCCTGAAGTATAGTTCTCATTGGTATATGTGGCCTTATGCATTTGGGAGGCTTTTACCTGACCTTTACATTGTCATGTGCAATCTGCTATATGCATTAATGTACTTAGACAACAGGGATCTAAATGGTTGAGATATAAACTCTGGTCGCCTTACCAGAGTATTTTTTATGCAATGGCTCAGTACATACATATTCCACCACCTATTACATTATATATTTGATATTTGTTATTACATTAGAGCTGCATGATTCTGGCTAAAATGAGAATCACGATTTTTTTGCTTAGAAGATAGATCACGATTCTCTCACGATTCTCGCGGCGTAACATCATCTTTCACATTAACAAAAAAAACAAAAAAAATTGGGCTAACTTTACGGTTTCATTTTTTTTTATATATTCATTGAAGTGTAGTTTTTCCCCCAAAAAAATTGCATTTGAAAGACCGCTGGACAAATACAGTGTGACATAAAATATTGCAGCAATTGCCATTTTGTTCCCTAGGGTCTCTGCTAATATATATATATATATATATTAGACTTTGTGGTTAAACTTCCTGCATTTACAGGTTGTTGAAAACTTGGCAGACTGCCTGGGTTATTTATTTACACAGAAGTTCTATCCCTTCGATCTAAGAAGGAAGCTTAGTTACAATGTTTCAAGTTATAAACTTGGCAGACTGCCCGGATGCTTTCTTTTGACAGCTGAGTAGATAATCTCTGCACTTGTTTATATGAAAGAATTGGCAAACTCAGCAGGAGAGAGTCAGAGGTGAATCGAGATCACGATTTTTTAATGATTAATTGTGCAGCTCTACATTACATTAGTCATCTTTGTTGTTTCTAGTATGAATTCACCTCAATACTGGTCTTGTGTATTCTACAGGGTATTTTAATTTTATGTACATGACTTGACAGCATTTGTCATTGCATATATACCATGGATTTTGCTGCTGAGCCTTCATTCAGCAGCGGATCAAATCCCTTACATTCAACACACATTACCAGATGCTCCCCCCCGTGCCTGAATCTGGTAAAAGGTTAGAGAACATGGTTCCAGTCATCTACCATAGGAGGTGAACAGAAGTAAAAAAAAATCTCTTTTTTCAAGCATAGAACTTGTAAAGTAACCTAACGTGGACCTTCAGTCATTTTTTTTTCAACTTTCCATCTATTAAATCTTCTGCCCTTGTTGTTTTAACTTTTGATAGTAAAACATTTTTTCTTCCAGTAAATTCCTTATACAGCCCACTTCCTGTTTCTTGTCTGGTCATTAGCCTAGGCTTATGACATCATGCACAGCTCCATCTCTTGAGAGTTTGCCAGGAAGGGAGGGGGATGAGTCATAAGAGGGCCAATGAGAGCTAGAGGAGCATGTGTGTAAATCCAGGAAGTGAACAGGCAGCAGCTTCAGCATTCTGAGGGGGGTGAAAGGTCATAGGTATGGGCATATGCATTTTAGGTATGTATGGCATTGGGACAGAAATCTATATAAAAATACAAGGGCCTATTATCTAGAGGTCCATAGGTATCTCTTGTATGAAGCTTATTATGTAGGGTGCGAGTGATCATTGTATCCGATTGTCCTTGAATATTGCTCATATTCAGTTCAATGGTATAGCAGAGCTGTAAATTGCTAAGTAGGTTTCATAGTCACTGTCTGATGCTACCCTGACTGCATGGAAGTACATGGGAAAGTCTCAGGCACGTACCTAGTTTTTGTGACCAGGGCCTAGGCACGTACCTAGTTTTTGTGATGTAGGTTTTTACTGCCTTCCCCATTACTGCCTGTAGTGATCCAGTAATCCCTATGGTGGTGAAAAAGCAAGGTTTTTTGGTCTTTTTACTACAGCCCTTAATAGCCAAAACCCCCTTGGTGGTGCCATACAGTGCAAGTCTCATAACAGGATACTCCTAGTCAAGGGCTCAATTCTACTCTCCGAGGCCACTGCATGGCTTAGTGACTATTTAGCATGTATTTCTTTTATACACCATTGGACTAAGACCATAAAAAAAAAAAAAAAAAAAAAAAAAAAATATTATATTAAGCCTTCACAAAATCCCACTATACCAGTGGTTCTCAACCCGTGTCCTCAGGACCCACTAACAGGCCAGGTTTGTAAGATAACTCAAATACATCACAGGTGATTAAAATTTTCTGCTCATTGATTGCAGTATTCTAGTCTGCAGCTCCCCAAGGTAATAGTTAAAATCTGGCCTGTTAGTGGGTCCTGAGGATAGGAGTTTAGAACCACTGCACTATACGTTTATCCCAGACCGGTGACTTGTTATAATAGATCTGAGGTTCATAATGCCCAACATGTTTTATTTCTAGGTCTGTCGGACTTTTAGGAAAAAAGTCCACTGGAGCCACACATGATCGAATTGTCCGCCGGACCAAGTCTGCTGGAAAGTCTGCACGTGTGTACGCGGCATCAGGAAACCTACCATCAATAAATCACCGGGACCGCATGGCTTGCACCCGAAGGTACTTAGGGAACTCAGTTAACTAATCGCCAGACCATTGTTCCTCATTTTTACTGACAGTCTACTGACTGGAATGGTACCAGCTGATTGGAGAAAAGCCAATGTAGCACCAATATTTAAAAAAGGGCCCAAAATACATCCCTGGGAATTACAGACCAGTTAGCCTAACATCAAAAGTATGAAAGCTCTTGGAGGGGATGATAAGGGACTATATACAAGATTTTAGTAATGAGAACGGTATCATTAGCAGTAATCGGCATGGATTCATGAAGAATCGTTCTTGCCAAACCAATCTATTAACCTATGAGGAGGTGAGTTGCCATCTAGATAAAAAGGAAGGCCAGTATAGTATCTGGATTTTGCAAAAGCATTTGAAAACTGGCTACAAGGGTGAGTTCAGAGGGTGGTGATAAATGGGGAGTACTCGGAATGGTCAGGGGTGGGTAGTGGGGTCCCACAGGGTTCTGTGCTGAGACCAATCCTGTTTAATTTGTTCATAAACGACCTGGAGGATGGGGTAAACAGTTCAATCTCTGTATTTGCAGACGATACTAAGCTAAGCAGGGCAATAACTTCTCTGCAGGATGTGGAAACCTTGCAAGAAGGTCTGAACAAATTAATGGGTTGGGCAACTACATGTCAAATGAGGTTTAATGTAGAAAAATGTAAAATAATGCATTTGGGTGGCAAAAATATGAATGCAATCTATACACTAGGGGGTGAACCTCTGGGGGAATCTAGGATGGAAAGGGACCTGGGGGTCCTAGTAGATGATAGGCTCAGCAATTGCATGCAATGCCAAGCTGCTGCTAACAAAGCAAACAGAATATTGGCATGCATTAAAAAAAAGGGATTAACTCCAGAGATAAAAAGATAATTCTCCCACTCTACAAGACTCTGGTCCGGCTGCACCTGGAGTATGCTGTCCAGTTCTGGGCACCAGTCCTCAGGAGGGATGTGCTGGAAATGGAGTACAAAGAAGGGCAACAAAGCTAATAAAGGGTCTGGAGGATATTAGTTATGAAGAAAAGGTTGCGAGCACTGAACTTATATGATTTAAATTTACACATACCATACTGGTGACACCACAATAGGGATAGGCTTTTTGCGCTGTAGCACCTGAAAAACATCTCAGTGCGAAATGGGTCTAAGCGGAAGGGATGTGGAATTCCCTTCCACAGGCAGTGGTCTCAGCAGTTTCAAAAAACTATTAGATAAGCACCTGAACGACCGCAACATACAGGGATATACAATGTATTACTGACATAAAATCACACGCCTAGGTTGGACTTGTGTCTTTTTTCAACCTCACCTACTATGTAACAGAAGTACTCAAGGGAGATCACCAAATGAATAAAATGTATAAGGAGAAAGAGGGAGGAAGAAAGAAGAAAGAAGAAGAAAGAAGAAGAAAGAAGAAGAAAGAAGAAGAAAGAAGAAGAAAGAAGAAGAAAGAAGAAGAAAGAAGAAGAAAGAAGAAGAAAGAAGAAGAAAGAAGAAGAAAGAAGAAGAAAGAAGAAGAAAGAAGAAGAAAGAAGAAGAAAGAAGAAGAAAGAATGGCCAAAGCCATTTTGGCCATACTTCTCCAATGGATCACAAGTGTGCAGTTTGTTCTGCACTCCTGTGATCTGTTTTCAGCCAAAACTAGGCTATATCCCTCTGTTGGCTGACATCACTACTCACCCAGTCCAAGCTGGGGAAAGATCCCAGGCAGAGGAGAGAGCTGGTGATTGACAATCATAGCACAGAGTGGAGGGGAGAACTCAATTGTGTATGATCATCCAGTTATCAGTGCAAAAGGTGGCAGGGGACAGATGCAGCATCCACCTAGGCAAGTTTTTTTATACCATACGTTTTAAGATCAATAATATCAGACCAGGTATTAAAGAAAATATAAAAAAAAAAAAAAAAAACACCTCACACACTGTACGCATCAAAATTGAAAAGCGTCCAGAAACGTATGGTGCATTGGTAGATTGTCAAACGTGAATTAGGTCTCCCAAAGTATTAATATTAATGTTCTTCCAGCATTAGAGCTTCAGCCCATCACAGTGTTCTTATCGTGTGTTGAGCAGATGCGGGCTTGAAAATGTATTTGTCAGCTGCCGCCCAAACTGTACACACATTTCTGGCTGAAGTCTACATAATGTGGTTTATTATATTCCCTGAGTGTCAGAATAATGGCATAACAGACTGTGGAGTTTGCTAGGAGAAGGTCAAGTGGAGAAGGGCCAAATCTTGGTTTGTGCAGGAATACTCTATGTTTACCAGAACAAGGGTGCGTACCCCAACACACTTTAGGCAATCCTAATAAAAGGTTATGTTTTATACTATTGGCTAAGGTGCATTGGGGTACACACTCTTGTACTGTTAAACATTCTGATTGCCAGTTAAAGTATTTTGTTTCTTACATATGAATGCTTTAGTGAGAAGAAAAATTGTATACGGGTTTACACACTTGTATTCTTACCCTGGAGCTTCTCCTGCCTCACTATGAACTTCTTCCAAGTGCATCTCTGAAGCTGGCCTTCTTACAATCTGTCTGAACAATTCTCATTGGATTCATCAAAATGTGACAGCCTGCCAACTGGACTGTTGAGGTAGACCACTCAAATTACTCGCACTATATCAGTGATGAGCTCAGAGTCCAAAAGCTCTCAAAGCCAACAGCCAATCATAGCAAATTCCCTCCCCACAGCTACACATATACATGCCCCTTGCATACATGTGGCAGAAGGGACGGGGGAATGTTTCTAATGCCTGTGATTGGCTGTTAGCTTGGACAGCTTCCCGGCGGTACAGCTCACACGGATTTGAACTTGTGTCCCAACACGTCTGAGCCCATCCCTATTGCTGAGAAATCGGAAAACGGGAAACTATAGATCTAAAGGAAATGAGGTCAAGTCAGACCAGATGTCACATATTCTCCCACTGCCCCCTCCATCAATGAATGTTCTAGCATGCATAATTGTGAGCAAATTCACACCACCCACCGACACATAATGGCTCAATGAATGACATTTTTGAACACATTTTGAAGAGACCCTGTCACCAACTTACATTACAGGTAAAATCACAGAAAAATTAAGTATTTTAAATGCCTAATTAAAGCATTTTGTGCTGTAAATACATTTTTTCCCTTTTCACTCGCAGTGTAACTTGGAAACACGCCAAGAACTGTAAATTCCCCTAGCAGGTCATAGCCCTGTCCACTTTTGAGAGTGTCTACTTGCGGTCTGCGCTGCTCCAGCTCCTCTGGCCCTTTCTGCATGATCTTTTATGTAGCTGCGAGGGGAGGAGGGGGAATAAGCTATAGAATGTCATGGGGTCTGCTGACATGATATTCATGATGGCAGCACCCCCACAGCTTTTAAAATTTCTTCACAAGAGAGACTTTTACAGGTAAATGACATGCATAAAATACATTGTATGCATATAATCTTTTGGTCAGGTTTTGTTGAAGTGAATGGTCTGGTGACAGGGTGTCTAACCACTAGACATCCGCACTATGGCCAAATGACGGCCACAGTGCGGACCTGAATTTCCGGGAGGCCCTCAAATGACGGCTTCCCCTGTGCACCTGCCCTGCAGGGCGCGCTGTGATCACCGAGTCACTGAGACTGGGGTGATCACCGATCCGAGTAAGGGGCCAGTCCCGGCCCCTTACCATGTGATCAGCTGTCAGCCAATGACAGCTGATCACATGATGTAAACAAAAGATCGGTAATCGTTTTTTTTTTCTACTCATGCTGGTAGCGTGAGTAGAAAAAAAAAAAAAAAAAAAAAAAAAGCCGATCACCGGCTCAGCTACAAGGGACATCGGTCCTGAAGTGGAAGAGGCACATCTGCCTCATCTGTGCTACCTGCCATTGCCACCTACAGTGCCCACAGTGCCACCTATCAATGTCCACCAGTAGTGCCAATCAGTGCAACCTAGCAGTGCTGCCTATCAGTGTAACTGATCAGTGCCCATCACTACCACCTATCGGTGCCCATCAGTGCCGCCTTATCAGCATACATCAATGAAGGAGAAAAATTACCTGTTTTAAATTTTTTATAACAAAATATAAAAAAATAAAATTTTAAATTCAGTCTTTTTACGTTTTTAGCAAAAAGTAAAAACCAGAGGTGATCAAATACCACCAAAAGAAAGCTCTATTTGTGGGGAGAAAATGATAATAATTTCATTTGAGTACAGTGTTGTATGACCGTGCAATTGTCAAAGTGTGTCAGCTCTGAAAGCTGAAAATTGGTCTGGATAGGAGGGGGGTTTAAGTGCCCAGTAAGCAAGTGGTTAAAGTGTAACTTCAGGGCCAAAAAAAAAAAGAAAAAAAAAAAAAAAAAAAAAAAAACCCTATTAAAAAGTGGTTGTACACCCTGTACTACAACTTGTATTTACAGGTAAGCCTATAATAAGGCTTGTAGGTACTGTGAATCTCATATAAACGTGCACTGTTTAGAAGATATTCAGTGCGTTCGGCACATGTGCTCTGAAGGGCCAGCTTACAGTGGTGGATCTTCAGAGCCCATGCCCAAAACGGCGACTCCCCCGCACATGGGCAGGAGTGACATCGCGGCTCCGGCCAAATGCATAGCCAGAGCTTGTGAACCCGGAAGACAGTGGGTACAGGTCAGCCCTCTCAGCGCTGGAGTGCTTAGTTCCAAGGTGAGTATTTCATAATGTGCTAGTACTGTATGTGATGCATACTAGCACATTATGCCATTGCCTTGCATCCATCTCCTATGGATCACGTTGTTCTGCACTCCTGTGACCCATTATCAAATGACAGCAAGCTAAACTCCGCTGTCATCACTCAGCTGGTCCAGACTGGATCAATCTCAACTTTACAGTCAGGATTCACCCAGATGCCTGACCGGCAGCTTGCTTAGCGATCCACTGGGAGATTGAGCCAGCCGCTCCACTGAGTGCTGGAGAGGCAGAGCAGAGAGCCAGTGACCGACAGTCACCAGTTCTCTGCTCACTGAAGGCTGGGAACTCAGAAATCATCTGTGTTTGATTGCTCAGTTGTCAGTCAGAGGTAGTAGGGGACATTAGTAGCATCCACCTAGATGAGTATTTGTTACCCCCCCCATTCCTGAACTTCTTTTACGTTAAGTGAGCAATTTATTCAAATATCTAGTGATCCTGCCAGCCCTACATCTTCAGGGTGACAACACTCACTTGTAATGCATTCAAGTGGTTGTAAACTTCAGACATGAAATATGAACAAAGCATATCCCTCTATAGCAGTGGTTCTCAACCTGGGAGTCGGGACCCCCTTGGGGGTCAAATGACAGTTAACCAGGGGTCACAAAATCCTGGGCTGTTCCTGAAGCCCATACTGCTCTCCCAAAAGGGCTGATCCCTGGAGCCTGTGGCCGCCCACTCAGCCTCTTCACAGCCGCCCATTCAGTTCACGGGTCTCCACTACAGTTCTCAGATCAGCAGATGACCTTGATCAAGAGCACCTAAGTTGGCTGATCAGAACTCCCCACCAGCATTGCCACTGGTGGGGAGATAAAAAGGGAGAGAGAGATAAAAAGGGAAAGAAAGGAGAACAGAGAGAAAGAGTGGTACATCCCAAGTGGAAGGGACTCAGGGAGTGCTAAATATCTGTGGGTTAAGGGTGCAAATTACTTGTCTTGCCCTGGGTGCTGACAACCCACACTACGAAAATAATTTTACTATTAGAGGTCCCTACAACTTGGGAAATTTTATCAAGGGGTCACGGCACTAGTGGGGTTGAGAACCACTGATCTATAGCATGTACTAGTGTTTATCCAGAGCACCAAGTGATATTTGTCTGCTGCTTTATTCCTTTGCTATTAGCACAAGTCCCTTTTGACAAGTTTTCCTGACACAGAGAAAAATGGTGACAGTGGAGAGAACTTAAAGCGGGGTTCCACCCAAATTTTGAACAATATCTGTATGTATTCTCTTCCTTGCCTAGATGCTGACATGCCGTTTAAAAAAATTTAAATCGCCATAATTACCTTTTTATTTTTCTATTCTTCTTTGCACTTCCTGGTTCTCCTCCCGTGGGAGTAGGCGTGTTTCTAGCCTCTCCCAGACTCCTGGGAGCTAGTCTCAGGCTTCCTAGGAAGCCACTGAGCATGCGCGGGAACGAGCGGTGAATGCTGGGAGCACAGTATTCACCACATCCAGGAAATAAATGCTTCTGGGCTTCAAATGCCCACAATGAAGATGGAAACCGCCTGCAGTGAATAATATAAGTTATTCTTTCCGACGAAATCTGACACAGGTGGACATATTACACACAATATGTGAGTATGTAATGCTGAGAAGAAAAGTTTGTGAATGAACAAAAAAAAAAAAAAAAAACCAGGATAGATAGTTGGACCCCCGCTTTAAGCTGATTGACAGCCTCATCTCTGTTGCTTTGTGAAGGAAGCATGTCTCTCCCCTCCAATCAGCTCCCAGAGCTCGTTTCACTAAGCTCCGCAGGGTGCAAGCTTTGTCAGTTCTGCACTTTGAACAGATGTAGAGAACACTACAGATACAACTTATGTAGGAGGACTTGTTTCATCTCTGTGTACCACCTGAGGCCAGTCACTTCACTGGGTATATATTTTCACAGAAAAGTGAGGGTTTACAACCACCTTTAGTGCAGTATCCTGAAAAAAATGAAGGAATTCCAAGTGTAGTCATGCTTATAAACCCACTGCCATGTCAATCAGCACAGGACACATATCTGGCAGTGGGGATCTAAAAGGGAGCTCTGTGGGGGAATAACACACCAGTTACCTTCTTGGATCCCTTCCTCCTCCTTCCAGCTCTGGCAGAGTTAAGGCCTCTGTAATGAGGGGTATAGGAGGAGTTCCTGTCTGGTGGAGAAGGCAGGTTAGTAGAAGAGGATGACATGCAGTCAGGGGGGGGGGAAGTGAGAGGTTGACCAGAAGGGGTTTTAATAGATCTTCAGACCCACCACCAAATACAAGGCTGTTTCCTGGTGATTCACACATTACTGCTGAGAAGAGAGCAGGGGAGAACACTCATCCATGAAATATTGTTCCGGTCAGATCAGGAGAGGTGACACAGGAAGCTGCATCACTGTACAAGGAAGTAAAGGTGTCACCTGTTGAGGCTGGAAGTGTCAGAGTGTAAACAAGACTTGCTGATCACAATCCTATTGCCATAAACATGACATGTTCAGGCATTGCCCCCACACTGACAGCCGTCCTGCATTGTAAGACAAGCCCTGTCCATACACAGCGCATGCAGAGCACAGCCTGGGCCCCGAAGAAGCCTCCTCTACTATACAGTGTGTGTCTCGTCTCGTCTCCCTCCTACTTCTGGAGGAAAGGCAATTTCCGGTGACACCAGCCCTCCGTGTAACCAGCGGCGTCCCTCCTGTTCCCCTACCTACAAAGGAACAAGGCCGCACATGCCCGATCCTTACCTGCCTTCCAGTATCCGCCTCCTCTCTCCCGCCGGGAGATCTCCTTCTCTTCCTTCTCTTCCTTCTCCTCCGGCCTTTACTTCCGCCTTTCCTGTCTAACTTCCGGGTACGCCCCACTTTCGTCCTATCTGATTAACGAACGCCGCAAGATGACAGCGGCATCAACCAATCGTTTTGTCGAATTTGGAAAGGATGCCGGAAATGATACAAGAGGAGCGAAGAATGCGGAAATGAGGCCGAAGGGCATGATGGGGATTGTAGTTCTTGGTTAAGGAAGGGCTATTATTGATTTTCGGTTCGTTTGGTGTTCTCAGGGAGCCAGTGTGCCACCTTATGCGTTGTGTGGAGGGGTCTGTGTGCCCATGGAGGGGTCCTCTAGTTTGGTGTGTTCCAGCTGTTACTTCTGTTACCTCATCCATGTCGAGTAAAACTCCAGCCAAAGCACTTTCCTAGTTATGAGTGAGGAAAGCTTAGGACCTGTGGAGGGTTTTTACTCCTGTCTGTGTTTTCATTGTAAGGATTTACACCCACTATTTGGAATGGTGACCATTGTTATCTGGACAGACAGCCTAAGCAGCCAAAATTGTGTCCCTTCAAGGACCGCTGTATCTGCTGTATAATTCGACTTTAGGCATTGTTCAGACAGGTGGATGAGGGCGATAGGCTGCTGCCTTCAGACGGGTGGATGAGGGCGATAGGCTGTTGCCTTCAGACGGGTGGATGAGGGCGGATAGGCTGCTGCCTTCAGATAGGTGGATGAGGGCGATAGGCTGCTGCCTTCAGATGGGTGGATGAGGGCGATAGGCTGCTGCCTTCAGACGGGTGGATGAGGGCCGATAGGCTGCTGCCTTCAGACGGGTGTATAATTCGACTTTAGGCCTTGTAAAGACAGGTGGATGAGGGCGGATAGGCTGCTGCCTTCAGACAGGTGGATGAGGGCGATAGGCTGCTGCCTTCAGATGGGTGGATGAGGGCGATAGGCTGCTGCCTTCAGATGGGTGGATGAGGGTGATAGGCTGCTGCCTTCAGACGGGTGGATGAGGGCGATAGGCTGTTGCCTTCAGACGGGTGGATGAGGGCGGATAGGCTGCTGCCTTCAGATGGGTGGATGAGGGCGATAGGCTGCTGCCTTCAGACGGGTGGATGAGGGCCGATAGGCTGCTGCCTTCAGACGGGTGTATAATTCGACTTTAGGCCTTGTAAAGACAGGTGGATGAGGGCGGATAGGCTGCTGCCTTCAGACAGGTGGATGAGGGCGATAGGCTGCTGCCTTCAGATGGGTGGATGAGGGCGATAGGCTGCTGCCTTCAGATGGGTGGATGAGGGTGATAGGCTGCTGCCTTCAGATGGGTGAATGAGGGCGGATAGGCTGCTGACTTCAGGCAGGTGGATGAGGGCGATAGGCTGCTGCCTTCAGATGGGTGGATGAGGGCCGATAGGCTGCTGCCTTCAGACGGGTGTATAATTCGACTTTAGGCCTTGTTCAGACAGGTGGATGAGGGCGGATAGGCTGCTGCCTTCAGACGGGTGGATGAGGGCGGATAGGCTGCTGCCTTCAGACGGGTGGATGAGGGCGGATAGGCTACTGCCTTCAGACGGGTGGATGAGGGCCGATAGGCTGCTGCCTTCAGACGGGTGAATGAGGGGGATAGGCTGCTGCCTTCAGACAGGTGGATGAGGGCGATAGGCTGCTGCCTTCAGACGGGTGGATGAGGGCGATAGGCTGCTGTCTTCAGACGGGTGAATGAGAGCGGATAGGTTGCTGCCTTCAGACGGGTGGATGAGGGCCGATAGGCTGCTGCCTTCAGACGGGTGGATGAGGGCGGATAGGCTGCTGCCTTCAGGCAGGTGGATGAGGGCGATAGGCTGCTGCCTTCAGACGGGTGGATGAGGGCCGATAGGCTGCTGCCTTCAGACGGGTGTATAATTCGACTTTAGGCCTTGTTCAGACAGGTGGATGAGGGCGGATAGGCTGCTGCCTTCAGACGGGTGGATGAGGGCGGATAGGCTGCTGCCTTCAGACAGGTGGATGAGGGCGATAGGCTGCTGCCTTCAGACAGGTGGATGAGGGCGATAGGCTGCTGCCTTCAGACGGGTGAATGAGGGCGATAGGCTGCTGCCTTCAGACGGGTGGATGAGGGCGATAGGCTGCTGCATTCAGATGGGTGGATGAGAGCGATAGGCTCCTGCCTTCAGACGGGTGGATGAGGGCGGATAGGCTGCTGCCTTCAGACGGGTGGATGAGGGCCGATAGGCTGCTGCCTTCAGACGGGTGGATGAGGGCGGATAGGCTGCTGCCTTCAGGCAGGTGGATGAGGGCGATAGGCTGCTGCCTTCAGATGGGTGGATGAGGGCCGATAGGCTGCTGCCTTCAGATGGGTGTATAATTCGACTTTAGGCCTTGTTCAGACAGGTGGATGAGGGCGGATAGGCTGCTGCCTTCAGACGGGTGGATGAGGGCGGATAGGCTGCTGCCTTCAAACGGGTGGATGAGGGCGGATAGGCTACTGCCTTCAGACGGGTGGATGAGGGCCGATAGGCTGCTGCCTTCAGACGGGTGAATGAGGGGGATAGGCTGCTGCCTTCAGACAGGTGGATGAGGGCGATAGGCTGCTGCCTTCAGACGGGTGGATGAGGGCGATAGGCTGCTGTCTTCAGACGGGTGAATGAGGGCGGATAGGTTGCTGCCTTCAGACGGGTGAATGAGGGCGGATAGGTTGCTGCCTTCAGATGGGTGAATGAGGGCGGATAGGTTGCTGCCTTCAGACGGGTGAATGAGGGTGGATAGGTTGCTGCCTTCAGACGGGTGGATGAGGGCCGATAGGCTGCTGCCTTCAGACGGGTGGATGAGGGCGGATAGGCTGCTGCCTTCAGGCAGGTGGATGAGGGCGATAGGCTGCTGCCTTCAGACGGGTGGATGAGGGCCGATAGGCTGCTGCCTGCAGATGGGTGTATAATTCGACTTTAGGCCTTGTTCAGACAGGTGGATGATGGCGGATAGGCTGCTGCCTCCAGACAGGTGGATGAGGGCGATAGGCTGCTGCCTTCAGACGGGTGGATGAGGGCGATAGGCTGCTGCCTTCAGACGGGTGGATGAGGGCGATAGGCTGCTGCCTTCAGACGGGTGGATGAGGGCGATAGGCTGCTGCCTTCAGACGGGTGAATGAGGGCGGATAGGCTGCTGCCTTCAGACGGGTGGATGAGGGCCGATAGGCTGCTGCCTTCAGACGGGTGCATGAGGGCGGATAGGCTGCTGCCTTCAGGCAGGTGGATGAGGGCGATAGGCTGCTGCCTTTAGACGGGTGGATGAGGGCCGATAGTTCGCTGCCTTCAGACGGGTGTATAATTCGACTATAGGCCTTGTTCAGACAGGTGGATGAGGGCGGATAGGCTGCTGCCTTCAGACGGGTGGATGAGGGCGGATAGGCTACTGCCTTCAAACGGGTGGATGAGGGCCGATAGGCTGCTGCCTTCAGACGGGTGGATGAGGGCGGATAGGCTGCTGCCTTCAGACGGGTGGATTAGGGCGATAGGCTGTTGCCTTCAGATGGGTGGATGAGGGCGGATAGGCTGCTGCCTTCAGACGGGTGGATGAGGGCGGATAGGCTGCTGCCTTCAGATGGGTGGATGAGGGCGGATAGGCTGCTGCCTTCAGACGGGTGGATGAGGGCGATAGGCTGCTGCCTTCATATGGGTGGATGAGGGCGATAGGCTGCTGCCTTCAGACGGGTGGTATACGGCGATAGGCTGCTGCCTTCAGAATGGTGGATGAGGGCGATAGGCTGCTGCCTTCAGACGGGTGGATGAGGGCGATAGGCTGCTGCCTCCAGACAGGTGGATGAGGGCGATAGGCTGCTGCCTTCAGACAGGTGGATCAGGGCGATAGGCTGTTGCCTTCAGACGGGTGGATGAGGGCGATAGGCTGCTGCCTTCAGACGGGTGGATGAGGGCGATAGGCTGCTGCCTTCAGACGGGTGGATGAGGGCGATAGGCTGCTGCCTTCAGACGGGTGGATGAGGGCGATAGGCTGCTGCCTTCAGACGGGTGGATGAGGGCGATAGGCTGCTGCCTTCAGACGGGTGAATGAGGGCGGATAGGCTGCTGCCTTCAGACGGGTGGATGAGGGCCGATAGGCTGCTGCCTTCAGACGGGTGCATGAGGGCGGATAGGCTGCTGCCTTCAGGCAGGTGGATGAGGGCGATAGGCTGCTGCCTTTAGACGGGTGGATGAGGGCCGATAGTTCGCTGCCTTCAGACGGGTGTATAATTCGACTTTAGGCCTTGTTCAGACAGGTGGATGAGGGCGGATAGGCTGCTGCCTTCAGACGGGTGGATGAGGGCGGATAGGCTACTGCCTTCAAACGGGTGGATGAGGGCCGATAGGCTGCTGCCTTCAGACGGGTGGATGAGGGCGGATAGGCTGCTGCCTTCAGACGGGTGGATTAGGGCGATAGGCTGTTGCCTTCAGATGGGTGGATGAGGGCGGATAGGCTGCTGCCTTCAGACGGGTGGATGAGGGCGGATAGGCTGCTGCCTTCAGACGGGAGGATGAGGGCGGATAGGCTGCTGCCTTCAGACGGGTGGATGAGGGCGATAGGCTGCTGCCTTCATATGGGTGGATGAGGGCGATAGGCTGCTGCCTTCAGACGGGTGGTATACGGCGATAGGCTGCTGCCTTCAGAATGGTGGATGAGGGCGATAGGCTGCTGCCTTCAGACGGGTGGATGAGGGCGATAGGCTGCTGCCTTCAGGCAGGTGGATGAGGGCGATAGGCTGCTGCCTTCAGACGGGTGGATGAGGGCCGATAGGCTGCTGCCTTCAGACGGGTGTATAATTCGACTTTAGGCCTTGTTCAGACAGGTGGATGAGGGCGGATAGGCTGCTGCCTTCAGACGGGTGGATGAGGTCGGATAGGCTACTGCCTTCAGACGGGTGGATGAGGGCCGATAGGCTGCTGCCTTCAGACGGGTGAATGAGGGGGATAGGCTGCTGCCTTCAGACAGGTGGATGAGGGCGATAGGCTGCTGCCTTCAGACGGGTGAATGAGGGCGGATAGGCTGCTGCCTTCAGATGGGTGGAAGAGGGCGGATACGCTGCTGCCTTCAGACGGGTGGATGAGGACGATAGGTTGCTGCCTTCAGATGAGTGGATGAGGGCGATAGGCTGCTGCCTTCAGACGGGTGAATGAGGGCGGATAGGCTGCTGCCTTCAGACGGGTGGATGAGGGCCGATAGGCTGCTGCCTTCAGACGGGTGCATGAGGGCGGATAGGCTGCTACCTTCAGGCAGGTGGATGAGGGCGATAGGCTGCTGCCTTTAGACGGGTGGATGAGGGCCGCTAGTTCGCTGCCTTCAGACGGGTGTATAATTCGACTTTAGGCCTTGTTCAGACAGGTGGATGAGGGCGGATAGGCTGCTGCCTTCAGACGGGTGGATGAGGGCGGATAGGCTACTGCCTTCAAACGGGTGGATGAGGGCCGATAGGCTGCTGCCTTCAGACGGGTGGATGAGGGCGGATAGGCTGCTGCCTTCAGACGGGTGGATTAGGGCGATAGGCTGTTGCCTTCAGATGGGTGGATGAGGGCGGATAGGCTGCTGCCTTCAGACGGGTGGATGAGGGCGGATAGGCTGCTGCCTTCAGACGGGTGGATGAGGGCGGATAGGCTGCTGCCTTCAGACGGGTGGATGAGGGCGATAGGCTGCTGCCTTCATATGGGTGGATGAGGGCGATAGGCTGCTGCCTTCAGACGGGTGGTATACGGCGATAGGCTGCTGCCTTCAGAATGGTGGATGAGGGCGATAGGCTGCTGCCTTCAGACGGGTGGATGAGGGCGATAGGCTGCTGCCTTCAGGCAGGTGGATGAGGGCGATAGGCTGCTGCCTTCAGACGGGTGGATGAGGGCCGATAGGCTGCTGCCTTCAGACGGGTGTATAATTCGACTTTAGGCCTTGTTCAGACAGGTGGATGAGGGCGGATAGGCTGCTGCCTTCAGACGGGTGGATGAGGTCGGATAGGCTACTGCCTTCAGACGGGTGGATGAGGGCCGATAGGCTGCTGCCTTCAGACGGGTGAATGAGGGGGATAGGCTGCTGCCTTCAGACAGGTGGATGAGGGCGATAGGCTGCTGCCTTCAGACGGGTGAATGAGGGCGGATAGGCTGCTGCCTTCAGATGGGTGGAAGAGTGCGGATACGCTGCTGCCTTCAGACGGGTGGATGAGGACGATAGGTTGCTGCCTTCAGATGGGTGGATGAGATGAGGGTGATAGGCTGCTGCCTTCAGACTGGTGGATGAGGGCGATAGGCTGCTGCCTTCAGACGGGTGGATGAGGGTGGATAGGTTGCTGCCTTCAGGCAGGTGGATGAGGGCGATAGGCTACTGCCTTCAGACGGGTATATAATTCGACTTTAGGCCTTGTTCAAACAGGTGGATGAGGGCGGATAGGCTGCTGCCTTCAGACTGGTGGATGAGGGCGGATAGGCTACTGCCTTCAGACGGGTGGATGAGGGCGGATAGGCTACTGCCTTCAGACGGGTGGATGAGGGCGATAGGCTGCTGCCTTCAGACGGGTGGATGAGGGCAGATAGGCTGCTGCCTTCAGATGGGTGAATGAGGGCGGATAGGCTGCTGCCTTCAGATGGGTGGATGAGAAGAGGGTGATAGGCTGCTGCCTTCAGACTGGTGGATGAGGGCGATAGGCTGCTGCCTTCAGACGGGTGGATGAGGGTGGATAGGTTGCTGCCTTCAGGCAGGTGGATGAGGGCGATAGGCTGCTGCCTTCAGACGGGTGGATGAGGGCGATAGGCTGCTGCCTTCAGACGGGTGGATGAGGGCGGATAGGTTGCTGCCTTCAGATGGGTGGATGAGAAGAGGGTGATAGGCTGCTGCCTTCAGACTGGTGGATGAGGGCGATAGGCTGCTGCCTTCAGACGGGTGGATGAGGGTGGATAGGTTGCTGCCTTCAGGCAGGTGGATGAGGGCGATAGGCTGCTGCCTTCAGACGGGTGGATGAGGGCGATAGGCTGCTGCCTTCAGACGGGTGGATGAGGGCGGATAGGCTGCTGCCTTCAGATGGGTGGATGAGGGCGGATAGGCTGCTGCCTTCAGATGGGTGGAAGAGGGCGGATACGCTGCTGCCTTCAGACGGGTGGATGAGGGCGATAGGTTGCTGCCTTCAGATGGGTGGATGAGATGAGGGTGATAGGCTGCTGCCTTCAGACTGGTGGATGAGGGCGATAGGCTGCTGCCTTCAGACGGGTGGATGAGGGGGATAGGCTGCTGCCTTCAGACAGGTGGATGAGGGCGATAGGCTGCTGCCTTCAGATGGGTGAATGAGGGCGGATAGGCTGCTGCCTTCAGATGGGTGGAAGAGGGCGGATACGCTGCTGCCTTCAGACGGGTGGATGAGGACGATAGGTTGCTGCCTTCAGATGAGTGGATGAGGGCGATAGGCTGCTGCCTTCAGACGGGTGAATGAGGGCGGATAGGCTGCTGCCTTCAGACGGGTGGATGAGGGCCGATAGGCTGCTGCCTTCAGACGGGTGCATGAGGGCGGATAGGCTGCTACCTTCAGGCAGGTGGATGAGGGCGATAGGCTGCTGCCTTTAGACGGGTGGATGAGGGCCGATAGTTCGCTGCCTTCAGACGGGTGTATAATTCGACTTTAGGCCTTGTTCAGACAGGTGGATGAGGGCGGATAGGCTGCTGCCTTCAGACGGGTGGATGAGGGCGGATAGGCTACTGCCTTCAAACGGGTGGATGAGGGCCGATAGGCTGCTGCCTTCAGACGGGTGGATGAGGGCGGATAGGCTGCTGCCTTCAGACGGGTGGATTAGGGCGATAGGCTGTTGCCTTCAGATGGGTGGATGAGGGCGGATAGGCTGCTGCCTTCAGACGGGTGGATGAGGGCGGATAGGCTGCTGCCTTCAGACGGGTGGATGAGGGCGGATAGGCTGCTGCCTTCAGACGGGTGGATGAGGGCGATAGGCTGCTGCCTTCATATGGGTGGATGAGGGCGATAGGCTGCTGCCTTCAGACGGGTGGTATACGGCGATAGGCTGCTGCCTTCAGAATGGTGGATGAGGGCGATAGGCTGCTGCCTTCAGACGGGTGGATGAGGGCGATAGGCTGCTGCCTTCAGGCAGGTGGATGAGGGCGATAGGCTGCTGCCTTCAGACGGGTGGATGAGGGCCGATAGGCTGCTGCCTTCAGACGGGTGTATAATTCGACTTTAGGCCTTGTTCAGACAGGTGGATGAGGGCGGATAGGCTGCTGCCTTCAGACGGGTGGATGAGGTCGGATAGGCTACTGCCTTCAGACGGGTGGATGAGGGCCGATAGGCTGCTGCCTTCAGACGGGTGAATGAGGGGGATAGGTTGCTGCCTTCAGACAGGTGGATGAGGGCGATAGGCTGCTGCCTTCAGACGGGTGAATGAGGGCGGATAGGCTGCTGCCTTCAGATGGGTGGAAGAGGGCGGATACGCTGCTGCCTTCAGACGGGTGGATGAGGACGATAGGTTGCTGCCTTCAGATGGGTGGATGAGATGAGGGTGATAGGCTGCTGCCTTCAGACTGGTGGATGAGGGCGATAGGCTGCTGCCTTCAGACGGGTGGATGAGGGTGGATAGGTTGCTGCCTTCAGGCAGGTGGATGAGGGCGATAGGCTACTGCCTTCAGACGGGTATATAATTCGACTTTAGGCCTTGTTCAAACAGGTGGATGAGGGCGGATAGGCTGCTGCCTTCAGACTGGTGGATGAGGGCGGATAGGCTACTGCCTTCAGACGGGTGGATGAGGGCGGATAGGCTACTGCCTTCAGACGGGTGGATGAGGGGGATAGGCTGCTGCCTTCAGACAGGTGGATGAGGGCGATAGGCTGCTGCCTTCAGATGGGTGAATGAGGGCGGATAGGCTGCTGCCTTCAGATGGGTGGAAGAGGGCGGATACGCTGCTGCCTTCAGACGGGTGGATGAGGGCGATAGGTTGCTGCCTTCAGATGGGTGGATGAGATGAGGGTGATAGGCTGCTGCCTTCAGACTGGTGGATGAGGGCGATAGGCTGCTGCCTTCAGACGGGTGGATGAGGGCGATAGGCTGCTGCCTTCAGACGGGTGGATGAGGGCGATAGGCTGTTGCCTTCAGACGGGTGGATGAGGGCGGATAGGCTGCTGCCTTCAGACGGGTGGATGAGGGCAGATAGGCTGCTGCCTTCAGACGGGTGGATGAGGGCAGATAGGCTGCTGCCTTCAGACGGGTGGATGAGGGCAGATAGGCTGCTGCCTTCAGATGAGTGGATGAGGGCGGATAGGCTGCTGCCTTCAGATGAGTGGATGAGGGCGGATAGGCTGCTGCCTTCAGACAGGTGGATGAGGGCGATAGGCTGCTGCCTTCAGACAGGTGGATGAGGGCGATAGGCTGCTGCCTTCAGATGGGTGGATGAGGGCGATAGGCTGCTGCCTTCAGACAGGTGGATGAGGGCGAAAGGCTGCTGCCTTCAGATGGGTGGATGAGGGCGATAGGCTGCTGCCTTCAGACGAGTGGATGAGGGCGATAGGCTGCTGCCTTCAGACGGGTGAATGAGGACGGATAGGCTGCTGACTTCAGGCAGGTGGATGAGGGCGATAGGCTGCTGCCTTCAGACGGGTGGATGAGGGCCGATAGGCTGCTGCCTTCAGACGGGTGTATAATTCGACTTTAGGCCTTGTTCAGACAGGTGGATGAGGGCGGATAGGCTGCTGCCTTCAGACGGGTGGATGAGGGCGGATAGGCTACTGCCTTTAGACGGGTGGATGAGGGCGGATAGGTTGCTGCCTTCAGGCAGGTGGATGAGGGCGATAGGCTGCTGCCTTCAGACGGGTGGATGAGGGCGATAGGCTGCTGCCTTCAGATGGGTGGATCAGGGCGGATAGGCTGCTGCCTTCAGATGGGTGGATCAGGGCGGATAGGCTGCTGCCTTCAGACGGGTGGATGAGGGCGATAGGCTGCTGCCTTCAGACGGGTGGATGAGGGTGATAGGCTGCATACAGGTGGATGAGGGCGATAGGCTGCTGGCTTCAAACGGGTGGATGAGGGCGATAGGCTGTTGCCTTCAGACGGGTGGATGAGGGCGGATAGGCAGCTTCCTTCAGACGTGTGGATGAGGGCGGATAGGCTGCTGCCTTCAGACGGGTGGATGAGGGCGATAGGCTGCTGCCTTCAGACGGGTGGATGAGGGCGATAGGCTGCTGCATTCAGACGGGTGGATGAGGGCGATAGGCTGCTGCCTTCAGACGGGTGGATGAGGGCGGATAGGCTGCTGCCTTCAGACGGGTGGATGAGGGCGATAGGCTGCTGCCTTCAGACGAGTGGATGAGGGCGATAGGCTGCTGCCTTCAGACAGGTGGATGAGGGCAATAGGCTGCTGCCTTCAGACGGGTGGATGAGGGCGATAGGCTGCTGCCTTCAGACGGGTGGATGAGGGCGATAGGCTGTTGCCTTCAGACGGGTGGATGAGGGCGGATAGGCTGCTGCCTTCAGACGGGTGGATGAGGGCAGATAGGCTGCTGCCTTCAGACGGGTGGATGAGGGCAGATAGGCTGCTGCCTTCAGATGGGTGGATGAGGGCAGATAGGCTGCTGCCTTCAGATGAGTGGATGAGGGCGGATAGGCTGCTGCCTTCAGACGGGTGGATGAGGGCGGATAGGCTGCTGCCTTCAGACAGGTGGATGAGGGCGATAGGCTGCTGCCTTCAGATGGGTGGATGAGGGCGGATAGGCTGCTGCCTTCAGACGGGTGGATGAGGGCGATAGGCTGCTGCCTTCAGATGGGTGAATGAGGGCGGATAGGCTGCTGACTTCAGGCAGGTGGATGAGGGCGATAGGCTGCTGCCTTCAGATGGGTGGATGAGGGCGATAGGCTGCTGCCTTCAGACGGGTGGATGAGGGCGATAGGCTGCTGCCTTCAGATGGGTGGATCAGGGCGGATAGGCTGCTGCCTTCAGATGGGTGGATCAGGGCGGATAGGCTGCTGCCTTCAGACGGGTGGATGAGGGCGATAGGCTGCTGCCTTCAGACGGGTGGATGAGGGTGATAGGCTGCATACAGGTGGATGAGGGCGATAGGCTGCTGGCTTCAAACGGGTGGATGAGGGCGATAGGCTGTTGCCTTCAGACGGGTGGATGAGGGCGGATAGGCAGCTTCCTTCAGACGGGTGGATGAGGGCGGATAGGCTGCTGCCTTCAGACGGGTGGATGAGGGCGGATAGGCTGCTGCCTTCAGACAGGTGGATGAGGGCGATAGGCTGCTGCCTTCAGACGGGTGGATGAGGGCGATAGGCTGCTGCATTCAGACGGGTGGATGAGGGCGATAGGCTGCTGCCTTCAGACGGGTGGATGAGGGCGGATAGGCTGCTGCCTTCAGACGGGTGGATGAGGGCGATAGGCTGCTGCCTTCAGACGAGTGGATGAGGGCGATAGGCTGCTGCCTTCAGACAGGTGGATGAGGGCGATAGGCTGCTGCCTTCAGACGGGTGGATGAGGGCGATAGGCTGCTGCCTTCAGACGGGTGGATGAGGGCGGATAGGCTGCTGCCTTCAGACGGGTGGATGAGGGCAGATAGGCTGCTGCCTTCAGACGGGTGGATGAGGGCAGATAGGCTGCTGCCTTCAGACGGGTGGATGAGGGCAGATAGGCTGCTGCCTTCAGACGGGTGGATGAGGGCAGATAGGCTGCTGCCTTCAGATGAGTGGATGAGGGCGGATAGGCTGCTGCCTTCAGACGGGTGGATGAGGGCGGATAGGCTGCTGCCTTCAGACAGGTGGATGAGGGCGATAGGCTGCTGCCTTCAGATGGGTGGATGAGGGCGATAGGCTGCTGCCTTCAGACGGGTGGATGAGGGCGATAGGCTGCTGCCTTCAGACGGGTGGATGAGGGCGGATAGGCTGCTGCCTTCAGACGGGTGGATGAGGGCGATAGGCTGCTGCCTTCAGACAAGTGGATGAGGGCGATAGGCTGCTGCCTTCAGACAGGTGGATGAGGGCGATAGGCTGCTGCCTTCAGACGGGTGGATGAGGGCGATAGGCTGCTGCCTTCAGACGGGTGGATGAGGGCGGATAGGCTGCTGCCTTCAGACGGGTGGATGAGGGCAGATAGGCTGCTGCCTTCAGACGGGTGGATGAGGGCAGATAGGCTGCTGCCTTCAGACGGGTGGATGAGGGCAGATAGGCTGCTGCCTTCAGACGGGTGGATGAGGGCAGATAGGCTGCTGCCTTCAGATGAGTGGATGAGGGCGGATAGGCTGCTGCCTTCAGACGGGTGGATGAGGGCGGATAGGCTGCTGCCTTCAGACAGGTGGATGAGGGCGATAGGCTGCTGCCTTCAGATGGGTGGATGAGGGCGATAGGCTGCTGCCTTCAGACGGGTGGATGAGGGCGATAGGCTGCTGCCTTCAGACGGGTGAATGAGGACGGATAGGCTGCTGACTTCAGGCAGGTGGATGAGGGCGATAGGCTGCTGCCTTCAGACGGGTGGATGAGGGCCGATAGGCTGCTGCCTTCAGACGGGTGTATAATTCGACTTTAGGCCTTGTTCAGACAGGTGGATGAGGGCGGATAGGCTGCTGCCTTCAGACGGGTGGATGAGGGCGGATAGGCTACTGCCTTTAGACGGGTGGATGAGGGCGGATAGGCTGCTGCCTTCAGACAGGTGGATGAGGGCGATAGGCTGCTGCCTTCAGATGGGTGGATGAGGGCGGATAGGCTGCTGCCTTCAGACGGGTGGATGAGGGCGATAGGCTGCTGCCTTCAGATGGGTGAATGAGGGCGGATAGGCTGCTGACTTCAGGCAGGTGGATGAGGGCGATAGGCTGCTGCCTTCAGACAGGTGTATGAGGGCGATAGGCTGCTGCCTTCAGACGGGTGGATGAGGGCGATAGGCTCCTGCCTTCAGACGGGTGAATGAGGGCGGATAGGCTGCTGCCTTCACACGGGTGGATGAGGGCCGATAGGCTGCTGCCTTCAGACGGGTGGATGAGGGCGGATAGGCTGCTACCTTCAGGCAGGTGGATGAGGGCGATAGGCTGCTGCCTTCAGATGGGTGGATGAGGGCCGATAGGCTGCTGCCTTCAGACAGGTGGATGAGGGCGATAGGTTGCTGCCTTCAGACGGGTGAATGAGGGCCGATAGGTTGCTGCCTTCAGACGGGTGGATGAGGGCCGATAGGCTGCTGCCTTCAGACGGGTGGATGAGGGCAGATAGGCTGCTGCCTTCAGGCAGGTGGATGAGGGCGATAGGCTGCTGCCTTCAGACGGGTGGATGAGGGCCGATAGGCTGCTGCCTTCAGACGGGTGTATAATTCGACTTTAGGCCTTGTTCAGACAGGTGGATGAGGGCGGATAGGCTGCTGCCTTCAGACGGGTGGATGAGGGCGGATAGGCTGCTGCCTTCAGACAGGTGGATGAGGGCGATAGGCTGCTGCCTTCAGACAGGTGGATGAGGGCGATAGGCTGCTGCCTTCAGACGGGTGAATGAGGGCGATAGGCTGCTGCCTTCAGACGGGTGGATGAGGGCGATAGGCTGCTGCATTCAGATGGGTGGATGAGAGCGATAGGCTCCTGCCTTCAGACGGGTGAATGAGGGCGGATAGGCTGCTGCCTTCAGACGGGTGGATGAGGGCCGATAGGCTGCTGCCTTCAGACGGGTGGATGAGGGCGGATAGGCTGCTGCCTCAGGCAGGTGGATGAGGGCGATAATCTGCTGCCTTCTGATGGGTGGATGAGGGCCGATAGGCTGCTGCCTTCAGACGGGTGTATAATTCGACTTTAGGCCTTGTTCAGACAGGTGGATGAGGGCGGATAAGCTGCTGCCTTCAGACGGGTGGATGAGGGCGGATAGGCTGCTGCCTTCAGACGGGTGGATGAGGGCGGATAGGCTACTGCCTTCAGACGGGTGGATGAGGGCCGATAGGCTGCTGCCTTCAGACGGGTGAATGAGGGGGATAGGCTGCTGCCTTCAGACAGGTGGATGAGGGCGATAGGCTGCTGCCTTCAGACGGGTGGATGAGGGCGATAGGCTGCTGTCTTCAGACGGATGAATGAGGGCGGATAGGTTGCTGCCTTCAGACGGGTGAATGAGGGCGCATAGGTTGCTGCCTTCAGACGGGTGAATGAGGGCGGATAGGTTGCTGCCTTCAGACGGGTGGATGAGGGCCGATAGGCTGCTGCCTTCAGACGGGTGGATGAGGGCGGATAGGCTGCTGCCTTCAGGCAGGTGGATGAGGGCGATAGGCTGCTGCCTTCAGACGGGTGGATGAGGGCCGATAGTCTGCTGCCTTCAGACGGGTGTATAATTCGACTTTAGGCCTTGTTCAGACAGGTGGATGAGGGCGGATAGGCTGCTGCCTTCAGACGGGTGGATGAGGGCGGATAGGCTGCTGCCTTCAGACAGGTGGATGAGGGCGATAGGCTGCTGCCTTCAGACAGGTGGATGAGGGCGATAGGCTGCTGCCTTCAGACGGGTGAATGAGGGCGATAGGCTGCTGCCTTCAGACGGGTGGATGAGGGCGATAGGCTCCTGCCTTCAGACGTGTGAATGAGGGCGGATAGGCTGCTGCCTTCACACGGGTGGATGAGGGCCGATAGGCTGCTGCCTTCAGACGGGTGGATGAGGGCGGATAGGCTGCTGCCTTCAGGCAGGTGGATGAGGGCGATAGGCTGCTGCCTTCAGACGGGTGGATGAGGGCCGATAGGCTGCTGCCTGCAGATGGGTGTATAATTCGACTTTAGGCCTTGTTCAGACAGGTGGATGAGGGCGGATAGGCTGCTGCCTCCAGACGGGTGGATGAGGGCGATAGGCTGCTGCCTTCAGACAGGTGGATCAGGGCGATAGGCTGTTGCCTTCAGACGGGTGGATGAGGGCGATAGGCTGCTGCCTTCAGACGGGTGGATGAGGGCTATAGGCTGCTGCCTTCAGACGGGTGGATGAGGGCGATAGGCTGCTGCCTTCAGACGGGTGGATGAGGGCGATAGGCTGCTGCCTTCAGACGGGTGAATGAGGGCGGATAGGCTGCTGCCTTCAGACGGGTGGATGAGGACCGATAGGCTGCTGCCTTCAGACGGGTGCATGAGGGCGGATAGGCTGCTGCCTTCAGGCAGGTGAATGAGGGCGATAGGCTGCTGCCTTTAGACGGGTGGATGAGGGCCGATAGTTCGCTGCCTTCAGACGGGTGTATAATTCGACTTTAGGCCTTGTTCAGACAGGTGGATGAGGGCGGATAGGCTGCTACCTTCAGACGGGTGGATGAGGGCGGATAGGCTACTGCCTTCAAACGGGTGGATGAGGGCCGATAGGCTGCTGCCTTCAGACGGGTGGATGAGGGCGGATAGGCTGCTGCCTTCAGACGGGTGGATTAGGGCGATAGGCTGTTGCCTTCAGATGGGTGGATGAGGGCGGATAGGCTGCTGCCTTCAGACGGGTGGATGAGGGCGGATAGGCTGCTGCCTTCAGACGGGTGGATGAGGGCGGATAGGCTGCTGCCTTCAGACGGGTGGATGAGGGCGATAGGCTGCTGCCTTCAGACGGGTGGATGAGGGCGATAGGCTGCTGCCTTCATATGGGTGGATGAGGGCGATAGGCTGCTGCCTTCAGACGGGTGGTTGAGGGCGATAGGCTGCTGCCTTCAGAATGGTGGATGAGGGCGATAGGCTGCTGCCTTCAGACGGGTGGATGAGGGCGATAGGCTGCTGCCTTCAGGCAGGTGGATGAGGGCGATAGGCTGCTGCCTTCAGACGGGTGGATGAGGGCCGATAGGCTGCTGCCTTCAGACGGGTGTATAATTCGACTTTAGGCCTTGTTCAGACAGGTGGATGAGGGCGGATAGGCTGCTGCCTTCAGACGGGTGGATGAGGGCGGATAGGCTACTGCCTTCAGACGGGTGGATGAGGGCCGATAGGCTGCTGCCTTCAGACGGGTGAATGAGGGGGATAGGCTGCTGCCTTCAGACAGGTGGATGAGGGCGATAGGCTGCTGCCTTCAGACGGGTGAATGAGGGCGGATAGGCTGCTGCCTTCAGATGGGTGGAAGAGGGCGGATACGCTGCTGTCTTCAGACGGGTGGATGAGGACGATAGGTTGCTGCCTTCAGATGGGTGGATGAGATGAGGGTGATAGGCTGCTACCTTCAGACTGGTGGATGAGGGCGATAGGCTGCTGCCTTCAGACGGGTGGATGAGGGTGGATAGGTTGCTGCCTTCAGGCAGGTGGATGAGGGCGATAGGCTACTGCCTTCAGACGGGTATATAATTCGACTTTAGGCCTTGTTCAAACAGGTGGATGAGGGCGGATAGGCTGCTGCCTTCAGACTGGTGGATGAGGGCGGATAGGCTACTGCCTTCAGACGGGTGGATGAGGGCGGATAGGCTACTGCCTTCAGACGGGTGGATGAGGGCCGATAGGCTGCTGCCTTCAGACGGGTGGATGAGGGCCGATAGGCTGCTGCCTTCAGATGGGTGGATGAGGGGGATAGGCTGCTGCCTTCAGACGGGTGGATGAGGGCGGATAGGCTGCTGCCTTCAGACGGGTGGATGAGGGCGGATAGGCTACTGCCTTCAGACGGGTGGATGAGGGCCGATAGGCTGCTGCCTTCAGACGGGTGAATGAGGGGGATAGGCTGCTGCCTTCAGACAGGTGGATGAGGGCGATAGGCTGCTGCCTTCAGACGGGTGGATGAGGGCGATAGGCTGCTGTCTTCAGACGGGTGAATGAGGGCGGATAGGTTGCTGCCTTCAGACGGGTGAATGAGGGCGGATAGGTTGCTGCCTTCAGACGGGTGGATGAGGGCCGATAGGCTGCTGCCTTCAGACGGGTGGATGAGGGCGGATAGGCTGCTGCCTTCAGGCAGGTGGATGAGGGCGATAGGCTGCTGCCTTCAGACGGGTGGATGAGGGCCGATAGGCTGCTGCCTTCAGACGGGTGTATAATTCGACTTTAGGCCTTGTTCAGACAGGTGGATGAGGGCGGATAGGCTGCTGCCTTCAGACGGGTGGATGAGGGCGGATAGGCTGCTGCCTTCAGACAGGTGGATGAGGGCGATAGGCTGCTGCCTTCAGACAGGTGGATGAGGGCGATAGGCTGCTGCCTTCAGACGGGTGAATGAGGGCGATAGGCTGCTGCCTTCAGACGGGTGGATGAGGGCGATAGGCTCCTGCCTTCAGACGGGTGGATGAGGGCGGATAGGCTGCTGCCTTCAGGCAGGTGGATGAGGGCGATAGGCTGCTGCCTTCAGACGGGTGGATGAGGGCCGATAGGCTGCTGCCTGCAGATGGGTGTATAATTCGACTTTAGGCCTTGTTCAGACAGGTGGATGAGGGCGGATAGGCTGCTGCCTCCAGACGGGTGGATGAGGGCGATAGGCTGCTGCCTTCAGACAGGTGGATCAGGGCGATAGGCTGTTGCCTTCAGACGGGTGGATGAGGGCGATAGGCTGCTGCCTTCAGACGGGTGGATGAGGGCGATAGGCTGCTGCCTTCAGACGGGTGGATGAGGGCGATAGGCTGCTGCCTTCAGACGGGTGGATGAGGGCGATAGGCTGCTGCCTTCAGACGGGTGAATGAGGGCGGATAGGCTGCTGCCTTCAGACGGGTGGATGAGGGCCGATAGGCTGCTGCCTTCAGACGGGTGCATGAGGGCGGATAGGCTGCTGCCTTCAGGCAGGTGGATGAGGGCGATAGGCTGCTGCCTTTAGACGGGTGGATGAGGGCCGATAGTTCGCTGCCTTCAGACGGGTGTATAATTCGACTTTAGGCCTTGTTCAGACAGGTGGATGAGGGCGGATAGGCTGCTGCCTTCAGACGGGTGGATGAGGGCGGATAGGCTACTGCCTTCAAACGGGTGGATGAGGGCTGATAGGCTGCTGCCTTCAGACGGGTGGATGAGGGCGGATAGGCTGCTGCCTTCAGACGGGTGGATTAGGGCGATAGGCTGTTGCCTTCAGATGGGTGGATGAGGGCGGATAGGCTGCTGCCTTCAGACGGGTGGATGAGGGCGGATAGGCTGCTGCCTTCAGACGGGTGGATGAGGGCGATAGGCTGCTGCCTTCAGACGGGTGGATGAGGGCGATAGGCTGCTGCCTTCATATGGGTGGATGAATGCGATAGGCTGCTGCCTTCAGACGGGTGGTTGAGGGCGATAGGCTGATGCCTTCAGAATGGTGGATGAGGGCGATAGGCTGCTGCCTTCAGGCAGTTGGATGAGGGCGATAGGCTGCTGCCTTCAGACGGGTGGATGAGGGCGATAGGCTGCTGCCTTCATATGGGTGGATGAGGGCGATAGGCTGCTGCCTTCAGACGGGTGGTTGAGGGCGATAGGCTGCTGCCTTCAGAATGGTGGATGAGGGCGATAGGCTGCTGCCTTCAGGCAGGTGGATGAGGGCGATAGGCTGCTGCCTTCAGACGGGTGGATGAGGGCCGATAGGCTGCTGCCTTCAGACGGGTGTATAATTCGACTTTAGGCCTTGTTCAGACAGGTGGATGAGGGCGGATAGGCTGCTGCCTTCAGACGGGTGGATGAGGGCGGATAGGCTACTGCCTTCAGACGGGTGGATGAGGGCCGATAGGCTGCTGCCTTCAGACGGGTGAATGAGGGGGATAGGCTGCTGCCTTCAGACAGGTGGATGAGGGCGATAGGCTGCTGCCTTCAGACGGGTGAATGAGGGCGGATAGGCTGCTGCCTTCAGATGGGTGGAAGAGGGCGGATACGCTGCTGTCTTCAGACGGGTGGATGAGGACGATAGGTTGCTGCCTTCAGATGGGTGGATGAGATGAGGGTGATAGGCTGCTGCCTTCAGACTGGTGGATGAGGGCGATAGGCTGCTGCCTTCAGACGGGTGGATGAGGGTGGATAGGTTGCTGCCTTCAGGCAGGTGGATGAGGGCGATAGGCTACTGCCTTCAGACGGGTATATAATTCGACTTTAGGCCTTGTTCAAACAGGTGGATGAGAGCGGATAGGCTGCTGCCTTCAGACTGGTGGATGAGGGCGGATAGGCTACAGCCTTCAGACGGGTGGATGAGGGCGGATAGGCTACTGCCTTCAGACGGGTGGATGAGGGCCGATAGGCTGCTGCCTTCAGACGGTTGGATGAGGGCCGATAGGCTGCTGCCTTCAGACGGGTGGATGAGGGGGATAGGCTGCTGCCTTCAGACAGGTGGATGAGGGCGATAGGCTGCTGCCTTCAGATGGGTGAATGAGGGCGGATAGGCTGCTGCCTTCAGATGGGTGGAAGAGGGCGGATACGCTGCTGCCTTCAGATGGGTGGATGAGGGCCGATAGGCTGCTGCCTTCTGACGGGTGGATGAGGGCGGATAGGCTGCTGCCTTCAGACAGGTGGATGAGGGCGATAGGCTGCTGCCTTCAGACGGGTGGATGAGGGCGATAGGCTGCTGCATTCAGACGGGTGGATGAGGGCGATAGGCTGCTGCCTTCAGATGGGTGGATGAGGGCGATAGGCTGCTGCCTTCAGACGGGTGGATGAGGGCGGATAGGCTGCTGCCTTCAGACGGGTGGATGAGGGCGATAGGCTGCTGCCTTCAGACGGGTGGATGAGGGTGGATAGGTTGCTGCCTTCAGGCAGGTGGATGAGGGCGATAGGCTACTGCCTTCAGACGGGTATATAATTCGACTTTAGGCCTTGTTCAAACAGGTGGATGAGGGCGGATAGGCTGCTGCCTTCAGACTGGTGGATGAGGGCGGATAGGCTACTGCCTTCAGACGGGTGGATGAGGGCGGATAGGCTACTGCCTTCAGACGGGTGGATGAGGGCCGATAGGCTGCTGCCTTCAGACGGGTGGATGAGGGCCGATAGGCTGCTGCCTTCAGATGGGTGGATGAGGGGGATAGGCTGCTGCCTTCAGACGGGTGGATGAGGGCGGATAGGCTGCTGCCTTCAGACGGGTGGATGAGGGCGGATAGGCTACTGCCTTCAGACGGGTGGATGAGGGCCGATAGGCTGCTGCCTTCAGACGGGTGAATGAGGGGGATAGGCTGCTGCCTTCAGACAGGTGGATGAGGGCGATAGGCTGCTGCCTTCAGACGGGTGGATGAGGGCGATAGGCTGCTGTCTTCAGACGGGTGAATGAGGGCGGATAGGTTGCTGCCTTCAGACGGGTGAATGAGGGCGGATAGGTTGCTGCCTTCAGACGGGTGGATGAGGGCCGATAGGCTGCTGCCTTCAGACGGGTGGATGAGGGCGGATAGGCTGCTGCCTTCAGGCAGGTGGATGAGGGCGATAGGCTGCTGCCTTCAGACGGGTGGATGAGGGCCGATAGGCTGCTGCCTTCAGACGGGTGTATAATTCGACTTTAGGCCTTGTTCAGACAGGTGGATGAGGGCGGATAGGCTGCTGCCTTCAGACGGGTGGATGAGGGCGGATAGGCTGCTGCCTTCAGACAGGTGGATGAGGGCGATAGGCTGCTGCCTTCAGACAGGTGGATGAGGGCGATAGGCTGCTGCCTTCAGACGGGTGAATGAGGGCGATAGGCTGCTGCCTTCAGACGGGTGGATGAGGGCGATAGGCTCCTGCCTTCAGACGGGTGGATGAGGGCGGATAGGCTGCTGCCTTCAGGCAGGTGGATGAGGGCGATAGGCTGCTGCCTTCAGACGGGTGGATGAGGGCCGATAGGCTGCTGCCTGCAGATGGGTGTATAATTCGACTTTAGGCCTTGTTCAGACAGGTGGATGAGGGCGGATAGGCTGCTGCCTCCAGACGGGTGGATGAGGGCGATAGGCTGCTGCCTTCAGACAGGTGGATCAGGGCGATAGGCTGTTGCCTTCAGACGGGTGGATGAGGGCGATAGGCTGCTGCCTTCAGACGGGTGGATGAGGGCGATAGGCTGCTGCCTTCAGACGGGTGGATGAGGGCGATAGGCTGCTGCCTTCAGACGGGTGGATGAGGGCGATAGGCTGCTGCCTTCAGACGGGTGAATGAGGGCGGATAGGCTGCTGCCTTCAGACGGGTGGATGAGGGCCGATAGGCTGCTGCCTTCAGACGGGTGCATGAGGGCGGATAGGCTGCTGCCTTCAGGCAGGTGGATGAGGGCGATAGGCTGCTGCCTTTAGACGGGTGGATGAGGGCCGATAGTTCGCTGCCTTCAGACGGGTGTATAATTCGACTTTAGGCCTTGTTCAGACAGGTGGATGAGGGCGGATAGGCTGCTGCCTTCAGACGGGTGGATGAGGGCGGATAGGCTACTGCCTTCAAACGGGTGGATGAGGGCCGATAGGCTGCTGCCTTCAGACGGGTGGATGAGGGCGGATAGGCTGCTGCCTTCAGACGGGTGGATTAGGGCGATAGGCTGTTGCCTTCAGATGGGTGGATGAGGGCGGATAGGCTGCTGCCTTCAGACGGGTGGATGAGGGCGGATAGGCTGCTGCCTTCAGACGGGTGGATGAGGGCGATAGGCTGCTGCCTTCAGACGGGTGGATGAGGGCGATAGGCTGCTGCCTTCATATGGGTGGATGAGAGCGATAGGCTGCTGCCTTCAGACGGGTGGTTGAGGGCGATAGGCTGATGCCTTCAGAATGGTGGATGAGGGCGATAGGCTGCTGCCTTCAGGCAGTTGGATGAGGGCGATAGGCTGCTGCCTTCAGACGGGTGGATGAGGGCGATAGGCTGCTGCCTTCATATGGGTGGATGAGGGCGATAGGCTGCTGCCTTCAGACGGGTGGTTGAGGGCGATAGGCTGCTGCCTTCAGAATGGTGGATGAGGGCGATAGGCTGCTGCCTTCAGGCAGGTGGATGAGGGCGATAGGCTGCTGCCTTCAGACGGGTGGATGAGGGCCGATAGGCTGCTGCCTTCAGACGGGTGTATAATTCGACTTTAGGCCTTGTTCAGACAGGTGGATGAGGGCGGATAGGCTGCTGCCTTCAGACGGGTGGATGAGGGCGGATAGGCTACTGCCTTCAGACGGGTGGATGAGGGCCGATAGGCTGCTGCCTTCAGACGGGTGAATGAGGGGGATAGGCTGCTGCCTTCAGACAGGTGGATGAGGGCGATAGGCTGCTGCCTTCAGACGGGTGAATGAGGGCGGATAGGCTGCTGCCTTCAGATGGGTGGAAGAGGGCGGATACGCTGCTGTCTTCAGACGGGTGGATGAGGACGATAGGTTGCTGCCTTCAGATGGGTGGATGAGATGAGGGTGATAGGCTGCTGCCTTCAGACTGGTGGATGAGGGCGATAGGCTGCTGCCTTCAGACGGGTGGATGAGGGTGGATAGGTTGCTGCCTTCAGGCAGGTGGATGAGGGCGATAGGCTACTGCCTTCAGACGGGTATATAATTCGACTTTAGGCCTTGTTCAAACAGGTGGATGAGAGCGGATAGGCTGCTGCCTTCAGACTGGTGGATGAGGGCGGATAGGCTACAGCCTTCAGACGGGTGGATGAGGGCGGATAGGCTACTGCCTTCAGACGGGTGGATGAGGGCCGATAGGCTGCTGCCTTCAGACGGTTGGATGAGGGCCGATAGGCTGCTGCCTTCAGACGGGTGGATGAGGGGGATAGGCTGCTGCCTTCAGACAGGTGGATGAGGGCGATAGGCTGCTGCCTTCAGATGGGTGAATGAGGGCGGATAGGCTGCTGCCTTCAGATGGGTGGAAGAGGGCGGATACGCTGCTGCCTTCAGATGGGTGGATGAGGGCCGATAGGCTGCTGCCTTCTGACGGGTGGATGAGGGCGGATAGGCTGCTGCCTTCAGACAGGTGGATGAGGGCGATAGGCTGCTGCCTTCAGACGGGTGGATGAGGGCGATAGGCTGCTGCATTCAGACGGGTGGATGAGGGCGATAGGCTGCTGCCTTCAGATGGGTGGATGAGGGCGATAGGCTGCTGCCTTCAGACGGGTGGATGAGGGCGGATAGGCTGCTGCCTTCAGACGGGTGGATGAGGGCGATAGGCTGCTGCCTTCAGACGAGTGGATGAGGGCGATAGGCTGCTGCCTTCAGACAGGTGGATAAGGGCGATAGGCTGCTGCCTTCAGACGGGTGGATGAGGGCGATAGGCTGCTGCCTTCAGACGGGTGGATGAGGGCGATAGGCTGTTGCCTTCAGACGGGTGGATGAGGGCGGATAGGCTGCTGCCTTCAGACGGGTGGATGAGGGCAGATAGGCTGCTGCCTTCAGACGGGTGGATGAGGGCAGATAGGCTGCTGCCTTCAGATGAGTGGATGAGGGCGGATAGGCTGCTGCCTTCAGACGGGTGGATGAGGGCGGATAGGCTGCTGCCTTCAGACAGGTGGATGAGGGCGATAGGCTGCTGCCTTCAGATGGGTGGATGAGGGCGATAGGCTGCTGCCTTCAGACGGGTGGATGAGGGCGATAGGCTGCTGCCTTCAGACGGGTGAATGAGGACAGATAGGCTGCTGAATTCAGGCAGGTGGATGAGGGCGATAGGCTGCTGCCTTCAGACGGGTGGATGAGGGCCGATAGGCTGCTGCCTTCAGACGGGTGTATAATTCGACTTTAGGCCTTGTTCAGACAGGTGGATGAGGGCGGATAGGCTACTGCCTTTAGACGGGTGGATGAGGGCGGATAGGCTGCTGCCTTCAGACAGGTGGATGAGGGCAATAGGCTGCTGCCTTCAGATGGGTGGATGAGGGCGGATAGGCTGCTGCCTTCAGACGGGTGGATGAGGGCGATAGGCTGCTGCCTTCAGATGGGTGAATGAGGGCGGATAGGCTGCTGACTTCAGGCAGGTGGATGAGGGCGATAGGCTGCTGCCTTCAGATGGGTGGATGAGGGCGATAGGCTGCTGCCTTCAGATGGGTTGATGAGGGCGATAGGCTGCTGCCTTCAGACGGGTGGATGAGGGCGGATAGGCTGCTGCCTTCAGACGGGTGGATGAGGGCGATAGGCTGCTGCCTTCAGACGGGTGGATGAGGGCGATAGGCTGCTGCCTTCAGACAGGTGGATGAGGGTGATAGGCTGCTGCCTTCAGACGGGTAGATGAGGGCGATAGGCTGCTGCCTTCAGACGGGTGGATGAGGGCGATAGGCTGTTGCCTTCAGACGGGTGGATGAGGGCGGATAGGCTGCTGCCTTCAGACGGGTGCATGAGGGCGGATAGGCTGCTGCCTTCAGATAAGTGGATGAGGGCGGATAGGCTGCTGCCTTCAGACGGGTGGATGAGGGCGGATAGGCTGCTGCCTTCAGACAGGTGGATGAGGGCGATAGGCTGCTGCCTTCAGATGGGTGGATGAGGGCGATAGGCTGCTGCCTTCAGACGGGTGGATGAGGGCGATAGGCTGCTGCCTTCAGACGGGTGAATGAGGACGGATAGGCTGCTGACTTCAGGCAGGTGGATGAGGACGATAGGCTGCTGCCTTCAGACGGGTGGATGAGGGCCGATAGGCTGCTGCCTTCAGACGGGTGTATAATTCAACTTTAGGTCTTGTTCAGACAGGTGGATGAGGGCGGATAGGCTGCTGCCTTCAGACGGGTGGATGAGGGCGGATAGGCTACTGCCTTTAGACGGGTGGATGAGGGCGGATAGGCTGCTGCCTTCAGACAGGTGGATGAGGGCGATAGGCTGCTGCCTTCAGATGGGTGGATGAGGGCGGATAGGCTGCTGCCTTCAGACGGGTGGATGAGGGCGATAGGCTGCTGCCTTCAGATGGGTGAATGAGGGCGGATAGGCTGCTGACTTCAGGCAGGTGGATGAGGGCGATAGGCTGCTGCCTTCAGATGGGTGGATGAGGGCCGATAGGCTGCTGCCTTCAGACGGGTGTATAATTCGACTTTAGGCCTTATTCAGACAGGTGGATGAGGGCGGATAGGCTGCTGCCTTTAGACGGGTGGATGAGGACGGATAGGCTGCTGCCTTCAGACAGGTTGATGAGGGCGATAGGTTGCTGCCTTCAGGCAGGTGGATGAGGGCGGATAGGCTGCTGCCTTCAGACAGGTGGATGAGGGCGATAGGCTGCTGCCTTCAGACGGGTGGATGAGAGCGATAGGCTCCTACCTTCAGACGGGTGAATGAGGGCGGATAGGCTGCTGCCTTCAGACGGGTGGATGAGGGCGGATAGGCTGCTGCCTTCAGGCAGGTGGATGAGGGCGATAGGCTGCTGCCTTCAGACGGGTGGATGAGGGCCGATAGGCTGCTGCCTTCAGATGGGTGTATAATTCGACTTTAGGCCTTGTTCAGACAGGTGGATGAGGGCGGATAGGCTGCTGCCTTCAGACGGGTGGATGAGGGCTGATAGGCTGCTGCCTTCAGACAGGTGGATGAGGGCGATAGGCTGCTGCCTTCAGACGGGTGGATCAGGGCGATAGGCTGTTGCCTTCAGATGGGTGGATGAGGGCGGATAGGCTGCTGCCTTCAGACGGGTGGATGAGGGCAGATAGGCTGCTCCCTTCAGACAGGTGGATGAGGGCGATAGGCTGCTGCCTTCAGATGGGTGGATGAGGGCGATAGGCTGCTGCCTTCAGACGGGTGGATGAGGGCGATAGGCTGCTGCCTTCAGACGGGTGAATGAGGACGGATAGGCTGCTGACTTCAGGCAGGTGGATGAGGGCGATAGGCTGCTGCCTTCAGACGGGTGGATGAGGGCCGATAGGCTGCTGCCTTCAGACGGGTGTATAATTCGACTTTAGGCCTTGTTCAGACAGGTGGATGAGGGCGGATAGGCTGCTGCCTTCAGACGGGTGGATGAGGGCGGATAGGCTACTGCCTTTAGACGGGTGGATGAGGGCGGATAGGCTGCTGCCTTCAGACAGGTGGATGAGGGCGATAGGCTGCTGCCTTCAGATGGGTGGATGAGGGCGGATAGGCTGCTGCCTTCAGACGGGTGGATGAGGGCGATAGGCTGCTGCCTTCAGATGGGTGGATGAGGGCGATAGGCTGCTGCCTTCAGACGGGTGGATGAGGGCGGATAGGCTGCTGCCTTCAGACGGGTGGATGAGGGCGATAGGCTGCTGCCTTCAGACGGGTGGATGAGGGCGATAGGCTGCTGCCTTCAGACAGGTGGATGAGGGTGATAGGCTGCTGCCTTCAGACGGGTAGATGAGGGCGATAGGCTGCTGCCTTCAGACGGGTGGATGAGGGCGATAAGCTGTTGCCTTCAGACGGGTGGATGAGGGCAGATAGGCTGCTGCCTTCAGACGGGTGCATGAGGGCGGATAGGCTGCTGCCTTCAGATGAGTGGATGAGGGCGGATAGGCTGCTGCCTTCAGACGGGTGGATGAGGGCGGATAGGCTGCTGCCTTCAGACAGGTGGATGAGGGCGATAGGCTGCTGCCTTCAGATGGGTGGATGAGGGCGATAGGCTGCTGCTTTCAGACGGGTGCATGAGGGCGATAGGCTGCTGCCTTCAGACGGGTGAATGAGGACGGATAGGCTGCTGACTTCAGGCAGGTGGATGAGGGCGATAGGCTGCTGCCTTCAGACGGGTGGATGAGGGCCGATAGGCTGCTGCCTTCAGACGGGTGTATAATTCGACTTTAGGCCTTGTTCAGACAGGTGGATGAGGGCGGATAGGCTGCTGCCTTCAGACGGGTGGATGAGGGCGGATAGGCTACTGCCTTTAAACGGGTGGATGAGGGCGGATAGGCTGCTGACTTCAGGCAGGTGGATGAGGGCGATAGGCTGCTGCCTTCAGATGGGTGGATGAGGGCGGATAGGCTGCTGCCTTCAGACGGGTGGATGAGGGCGATAGGCTGCTGCCTTCAGATGGGTGAATGAGGGCGGATAGGCTGCTGACTTCAGGCAGGTGGATGAGGGCGATAGGCTGCTGCCTTCAGATGGGTGGATGAGGGCCGATAGGCTGCTGCCTTCAGACGGGTGTATAATTCGACTTTAGGCCTTGTTCAGACAGGTGGATGAGGGCGGATAGGCTGCTGCCTTTAGACGGGTGGATGAGGACGGATAGGCTGCTGCCTTCAGACAGGTTGATGAGGGCGATAGGTTGCTGCCTTCAGGCAGGTGGATGAGGGCGGATAGGCTGCTGCCTTCAGACAGGTGGATGAGGGCGATAGGCTGCTGCCTTCAGACGGGTGGATGAGAGCGATAGGCTCCTACCTTCAGATGGGTGAATGAGGGCGGATAGGCTGCTGCCTTCAGACGGGTGGATGAGGGCGGATAGGCTGCTGCCTTCAGGCAGGTGGATGAGGGCGATAGGCTGCTGCCTTCAGACGGGTGGATGAGGGCCGATAGGCTGCTGCCTTCAGACGGGTGTATAATTCGACTTTAGGCCTTGTTCAGACAGGTGGATGAGGGCGGATAGGCTGCTGCCTTCAGACGGGTGGATGAGGGCGGATAGGCTACTGCCTTTAGACGGGTGGATGAGGGCGGATAGGCTGCTGCCTTCAGACAGGTGGATGAGGGCGATAGGCTGCTGCCTTCAGATGGGTGGATGAGGGCGGATAGGCTGCTGCCTTCAGACGGGTGGATGAGGGCGATAGGCTGCTGCCTTCAGACGGGTGGATGAGGGCGGATAGGCTGCTGCCTTCAGACGGGTGGATGAGGGCGATAGGCTGCTGCCTTCAGACGGGTGGATGAGGGCGATAGGCTGCTGCCTTCAGACAGGTGGATGAGGGTGATAGGCTGCTGCCTTCAGACGGGTAGATGAGGGCGATAGGCTGCTGCCTTCAGACGGGTGGATGAGGGCGATAAGCTGTTGCCTTCAGACGGGTGGATGAGGGCAGATAGGCTGCTGCCTTCAGACGGGTGCATGAGGGCGGATAGGCTGCTGCCTTCAGATGAGTGGATGAGGGCGGATAGGCTGCTGCCTTCAGACGGGTGGATGAGGGCGGATAGGCTGCTGCCTTCAGACAGGTGGATGAGGGCGATAGGCTGCTGCCTTCAGATGGGTGGATGAGGGCGATAGGCTGCTGCTTTCAGACGGGTGGATGAGGGCGATAGGCTGCTGCCTTCAGACGGGTGAATGAGGACGGATAGGCTGCTGACTTCAGGCAGGTGGATGAGGGCGATAGGCTGCTGCCTTCAGACGGGTGGATGAGGGCCGATAGGCTGCTGCCTTCAGACGGGTGTATAATTCGACTTTAGGCCTTGTTCAGACAGGTGGATGAGGGCGGATAGGCTGCTGCCTTCAGACGGGTGGATGAGGGCGGATAGGCTACTGCCTTTAGACGGGTGGATGAGGGCGGATAGGCTGCTGCCTTCAGACAGGTGGATGAGGGCGATAGGCTGCTGCCTTCAGATGGGTGGATGAGGGCTGATAGGCTGCTGCCTTCAGACGGGTGGATGAGGGCGATAGGCTGCTGCCTTCAGATGGGTGAATGAGGACGGATAGGCTGCTGACTTCAGGCAGGTGGATGAGGGCGATAGGCTGCTGCCTTCAGATGGGTGGATGAGGGCCGATACGCTGCTGCCTTCAGACGGTTGTATAATTCGACTTTAGGCCTTGTTCAGACAGGTGGATGAGGGCGGATAGGCTGCTGCCTTTAGACGGGTGGATGAGGACGGATAGGCTTCTGCCTTCAGACAGGTTGATGAGGGCGATAGGTTGCTGCCTTCAGGCAGGTGGATAAGGGCGGATAGGCTGCTGCCTTCAGACAGGTGGATGAGGGCGATAGGCTGCTGCCTTCAGACGGGTGGATGAGAGCGATAGGCTCCTACCTTCAGACGGGTGAATGAGGGCGGATAGGCTGCTGCCTTCAGACGGGTGGATGAGGGCCGATAGGCTGCTGCCTTCAGACGGGTGGATGAGGGCGGATAGGCTGCTGCCTTCAGGCAGGTGGATGAGGGCGATAGGCTGCTGCCTTCAGACGGGTGGATGAGGGCCGATAGGCTGCTGCCTTCAGATGGGTGTATAATTCGACTTTAGGCCTTGTTCAGACAGGTGGATGAGGGCGGATAGGCTGCTGCCTTCAGACGGGTGGATGAGGGCTGATAGGCTGCTGCCTTCAGACAGATGGATGAGGGCGATAGGCTGCTGCCTTCAGACGGGTGGATCAGGGCGATAGGCTGTTGCCTTCAGACGGGTGGATGAGGGCGGATAGGCTGCTGCCTTCAGACGGGTGGATGAGGGCAGATAGGCTGCTCCCTTCAGACAGGTGGATGAGGGCGATAGGCTGCTGCCTTCAGATGGGTGGATGAGAGCGATAGGCTGCTGCCTTCACAAGGGTGGATGAGGGCGCTAGGCTGCTGCCTTCAGACGGGTGGATGAGGGCGATAGGCTGCTGCCTTCAGACGGGTGGATGAGGGCGATAGGCTGCTGCCTTCAGACGGGTGGATGAGGGCGATAAGCTGTTGCCTTCAGACGGGTGGATGAGGGCAGATAGGCTGCTGCCTTCAGACGGGTGCATGAGGGCGGATAGGCTGCTGCCTTCAGATGAGTGGATGAGGGCGGATAGGCTGCTGCCTTCAGACGGGTGGATGAGGGCGGATAGGCTGCTGCCTTCAGACAGGTGGATGAGGGCGATAGGCTGCTGCCTTCAGATGGGTGGATGAGGGCGATAGGCTGCTGCTTTCAGACGGGTGGATGAGGGCGATAGGCTGCTGCCTTCAGACGGGTGAATGAGGACGGATAGGCTGCTGACTTCAGGCAGGTGGATGAGGGCGATAGGCTGCTGCCTTCAGACGGGTGGATGAGGGCCGATAGGCTGCTGCCTTCAGACGGGTGTATAATTCGACTTTAGGCCTTGTTCAGACAGGTGGATGAGGGCGGATAGGCTGCTGCCTTCAGACGGGTGGATGAGGGCGGATAGGCTACTGCCTTTAGACGGGTGGATGAGGGCGGATAGGCTGCTGCCTTCAGACAGGTGGATGAGGGCGATAGGCTGCTGCCTTCAGATGGGTGGATGAGGGCGGATAGGCTGCTGCCTTCAGACGGGTGGATGAGGGCGATAGGCTGCTGCCTTCAGATGGGTGAATGAGGACGGATAGGCTGCTGACTTCAGGCAGGTGGATGAGGGCGATAGGCTGCTGCCTTCAGATGGGTGGATGAGGGCCGATACGCTGCTGCCTTCAGACGGTTGTATAATTCGACTTTAGGCCTTGTTCAGACAGGTGGATGAGGGCGGATAGGCTGCTGCCTTTAGACGGGTGGATGAGGACGGATAGGCTTCTGCCTTCAGACAGGTTGATGAGGGCGATAGGTTGCTGCCTTCAGGCAGGTGGATAAGGGCGGATAGGCTGCTGCCTTCAGACAGGTGGATGAGGGCGATAGGCTGCTGCCTTCAGACGGGTGGATGAGAGCGATAGGCTCCTACCTTCAGACGGGTGAATGAGGGCGGATAGGCTGCTGCCTTCAGACGGGTGGATGAGGGCCGATAGGCTGCTGCCTTCAGACGGGTGGATGAGGGCGGATAGGCTGCTGCCTTCAGGCAGGTGGATGAGGGCGATAGGCTGCTGCCTTCAGACGGGTGGATGAGGGCCGATAGGCTGCTGCCTTCAGATGGGTGTATAATTCGACTTTAGGCCTTGTTCAGACAGGTGGATGAGGGCGGATAGGCTGCTGCCTTCAGACGGGTGGATGAGGGCTGATAGGCTGCTGCCTTCAGACAGATGGATGAGGGCGATAGGCTGCTGCCTTCAGACGGGTGGATCAGGGCGATAGGCTGTTGCCTTCAGACGGGTGGATGAGGGCGGATAGGCTGCTGCCTTCAGACGGGTGGATGAGGGCAGATAGGCTGCTCCCTTCAGACAGGTGGATGAGGGCGATAGGCTGCTGCCTTCAGATGGGTGGATGAGAGCGATAGGCTGCTGCCTTCAGAAGGGTGGATGAGGGCGCTAGGCTGCTGCCTTCAGACGGGTGGATGAGGGCGATAGGCTGCTGCCTTCAGACGGGTGGATGAGGGCGATAGGCTGCTGCCTTCAGACGGGTGGATGAGGGCGATAGGCTGCTGCCTTCAGACGGGTGGATGAGGGTGATAGGCTGCTGCCTTCAGACGGGTGAATGAGGGCGGATAGGTTGCTGCCTTCAGACGGGTGAATGAGGGCGGATAGGTTGCTGCCTTCAGACAGGTGGATGAGGGCGATAGGCTGCTGCCTTCAGATGGGTGGATGAGGGCGATAAGCTGCTGCCTTCAGACGGGTGGATGAGGGTGATAGGCTGCTGCCTTCAGACGGGTGAATGAGGGCGGATAGGCTGCTGCCTTCAGACGGGTGGATGAGGGCCGATAGGCTGCTGCCTTCAGACGGGTGCATGAGGGCGGATAGGCTGCTGCCTTCAGGCAGGTGGATGAGGGCGATAGGCTTCTGCCTTCAGACGGGTGGATGAGGGCCGATAGTTCGCTGCCTTCAGACGGGTGTATAATACGACTTTAGGCCTTGTTCAGACAGGTGGATGAGGGCGGATAGGCTGCTGCCTTCAGACGGGTGGATGAGGGCGCATAGGCTACTGCCTTCGAACGGGTGGATGAGGGCCGATAGGCTGCTGCCTTCAGACGGGTGGATGAGGGCGGATAGGCTGCTGCCTTCAGACAGGTGGATTAGGGCGATAGGCTGCTGCCTTCAGACGGGTGGATTATGGCGATAGGCTGTTGCCTTCAGACGGGTGGATGAGGGCGGATAGGCTGCTGCCTTCAGACGGGTGGATGAGGGCGGATAGGCTACTGCCTTCAGACAGGTGGATGAGGGCGATAGGCTGCTGCCTTCAGACGGGTGGATGAGGGCGATGGGCTGCTGCCTTCAGAATGGTGGATGAGGGCGATAGGCTGCTGCCTTCAGACGGGTTGATGAGGGCGATAGGCTGCTGCCTTCAGACGGGTGAATGAGGGCGGATAGGCTGCTGCCTTCAGACGGGTGGATGAGGGCCGATAGGCTGCTGCCTTCAGACGGGTGGATGAGGGCGGATAGGCTGCTGCCTTCAGGCAGGTGGATGAGGGCGATAGGCTGCTGCCTTCAGACGGGTGGATGAGGGCCGATAGGCTGCTGCCTTCAGACGGGTGTATAATTCGACTTTAGGCCTTGTTCAGACAGGTGGATGAGGGCGGATAGGCTGCTGCCTTCAGACGGGTGGATGAGGGCTGATAGGCTGCTGCCTTCAGACAGGTGGATGAGGGCGGATAGGCTGCTGCCTTCAGACAGGTGGATGAGGGCGATAGGCTGCTGCCCTCAGACGGGTGGATGAGGGCGATAGGCTGCTGCCTTCAGACGGGTGGATGAGGGCGGATAGGCTGCTGCCTTCAGATGGGTGGAAGAGGGCGGATACGCTGCTGCATTCAGACAGGGTGGATGAGGGCGATAGGTTGCTGCCTTCAGATGGGTTGGAGAAATGGGGGTGATAGGCTGCTGCCTTCAGACTGGTGGATGAGGGCGATAGGCTGCTGCCTTCAGACGGGTGGATGAGGGTGGATAGGTTGCTGCCTTCAGGTAGGTGGATGAGGGCAATAGGCTGCTGCCTTCAGACAGGTGGATGAGGGTGGATAGGTTGCTGCCTTCAGGCAGGTGGATGAGGGCGATAGGCTGCTGCCTTCAGACGGGTGTATAATTCGACTTAAGGCCTTGTTCAAACAGGTGGATGAGGGCGGATAGGCTGCTGCCTTCAGACGGGTGGATGAGGGCGGATAGGCTACTGCCTTCAGACGGGTTGATGAGGGCCGATAGGCTGCTGCCTTCAGATGGGTGGATGAGGGGGATAGGCTGCTGCCTTCAGACAGGTGGATGAGGGCGATAGGCTGCTGCCTTCAGACGGGTGAATGAGGGCGGATAGGCTGCTGCCTTCAGATGGGTGGAAGAGGGCGGTACGCTGCTGCCTTCAGACGGGTGGATGAGGGTGGATAGGTTGCTGCCTTCAGGCAGGTGGATGAGGGCGATAGGCTGCTGCCTTCAGACGGGTGGATGAGGGCGATAGGCTGCTGCCTTCAGATGGGTGGATCAGGGCGCATAAGCTGCTGCCTTCAGACAGGTGGATCAGGGCGATAGGCTGCTGCCTTCAGACGGGTGGATGAGGGTGATAGGCTGCATACAGGTGGATGAGGGCGATAGGCTGCTGGCTTCAGACGGGTGGATGAGGGCGATAGGCTGTTGCCTTCAGACGGGTGGATGAGGGCGGTTAGGCAGCTTCCTTCAGACGGGTGGATGAGGGCGGATAGGCTGCTGCCTTCAGACGGGTGGATGAGGGCGGATAGGCAGCTTCCTTCAGACGGGTGGATGTGGGCGGATAGGCTGCTGCCTTCAGACGGGTGGATGAGGGCGGATAGGCTGCTGCCTTCAGACAGGTGGATGAGGGCGATAGGCTGCTGCCTTCAGACGGGTGGATGAGGGCGATAGGCTGCTGCATTCAGACGGGTGGATGAGGGCGGATAGGCTCCTGCCTTCAGACGGGTGAATGAGGGCGGATAGGCTGCTGCCTTCAGACGGGTGGATGAGGGCCGATAGGCTGCTGCCTTCAGATGGGTGGATGAGGGGGATAGGCTGCTGCCTTCAGACAGGTGGATGAGGGCGATAGGCTGCTGCCTTCAGACGGGTGAATGAGGGCGGATAGGCTGCTGCCTTCAGATGGGTGGAAGAGGGCGGATACGCTGCTGCCTTCAGACGGGTGGATGAGGGCGATAGGTTGCTGCTTTCAGATGGGTGGATGAGATGAGGGTGATAGGCTGCTGCCTTCAGACTGGTGGATGAGGGCGATAGGCTGCTGCCTTCAGACGGGTGGATGAGGGTGGATAGGTTGCTGCCTTCAGGCAGGTGGATGAGGGCGATAGGCTGCTGCCTTCAGACGGGTGGATGAGGGCGATAGGCTGCTGCCTTCAGATGGGTGGATCAGGGCGGATAGGCTGCTGCCTTCAGACAGGTGGATCAGGGCGATAGGCTGCTGCCTTCAGACGGGTGGATGAGGGTGATAGGCTGCATACAGGTGGATGAGGGCGATAGGCTGCTGGCTTCAGACGGGTGGATGAGGGCGATAGGCTGTTGCCTTCAGACGGGTGGATGAGGGCGGATAGGCAGCTTCCTTCAGACGGGTGGATGAGGGCGGATAGGCTGCTGCCTTCAGACAGGTGGATGAGGGCGATAGGCTGCTGCCTTCAGACGGGTGGATGAGGGCGATAGGCTGCTGCCTTCAGACGGGTGGATGAGGGCGATAGGCTGCTGCATTCAGACGGGTGGATGAGGGCGATAGGCTCCTGCCTTCAGACGGGTGAATGAGGGCGGATAGGCTGCTGCCTTCAGACGGGTGGATGAGGGCCGATAGGCTGCTGCCTTCTGACGGGTGGATGAGGGCGGATAGGATGCTGCCTTCAGGCAGGTGGATGAGGGCGATAGGCTGCTGCCTTCAGATGGGTGGATGAGGGCGATAGGCTGCTGCCTTCAGACGGGTGGATGAGGGTGGATAGTTTGCTGCCTTCAGGCAGGTGGATGAGGGCGATAGGCTGCTGCCTTCAGACGGGTGGATGAGGGCGATAGGCTGCTGCCTTCAGATGGGTGGATCAGGGTGGATAGGCTGCTGCCTTCAGACAGGTGGATGAGGGCGATAGGCTGCTGCCTTCAGACGGGTGGATGAGGGTGATCGGCTGCATACAGGTGGATGAGGGCGATAGGCTGCTGGCTTCAGACGGGTGGATGAGGGCGATAGGCTGTTGCCTTCAGACGGGTGGATGAGGGCGGATAGGCAGCTTCCTTCAGACGGGTGGATGAGGGCGGATAGGTTGCTGCCTTCAGACGGGTGGATGAGGGCGGATAGGCTGCTGCCTTCATACGGGTGCATGAGGGCGATAGGCTGCTGCCTTCAGACGGGTGGATGAGGGCGATAGGCTGCTGCATTCAGACGGGTGGATGAGGGCGATAGGCTCCTGCCTTCAGACGGGTGAATGAGGGCGGATAGGCTGCTGCCTTCAGACGGGTGGATGAGGGCCGATAGGCTGCTGCCTTCAGACGGGTGGATGAGGGCGGATAGGATGCTGCCTTCAGGCAGGTGGATGAGGGCGATAGGCTGCTGCCTTCAGACGGGTGGATGAGGGCCGATAGGCTGCTTCCTTCAGACGGGTGTATAATTCGACTTTAGGCCTTGTTCAGACAGGTGGATGAGGGCGGATAGGCTGCTGCCTTCAGACGGGTGGATGAGGGCTGATAGGCTGCTGCCTTCAGACAGGTGGATGAGGGCGGATAGGCTGCTGCCTTCAGACAGGTGGATGAGGGCGATAGGCTGCTGCCCTCAGACGGGTGGATGAGGGCGATAGGCTGCTGCCTTCAGACGGGTGGATGAGGGCGGATAGGCTGCTGCCTTCAGATGGGGGAATGAGGGCGGATAGGCTGCTGCCTTCAGATGGGTGGAAGAGGGCGGATAGGCTGCTGCCTTCAGACGGATGGATGAGGGCGATAGGTTGCTGCCTTCAGACGGGTGGATGAGATGAGGGTGATAGGCTGCTGCCTTCAGACTGGTGGATGAGGGCGATAGGCTGCTGCCTTCAGACGGGTGGATGAGATGAGGGTGATAGGCTGCTGCCTTCAGACTGGTGGATGAGAGCGATAGGCTGCTGCCTTCAGACGGGTGGATAGGTCGCTGGCTTCAGGCATGTGGATGAGGGCGATAGGCTGCTGCCTTCAGACCTGTGGATGAGGGCTATAGGCTACTGCCTTCAGATGGGTGGATCAGGGCGGATAGGCTGCTACCTTCAGACGGGTGGATGAAGGTGATAGGCTGCTGCCTTCAGATGGGTGGATGAGGGCGATAGGCTGCTGGCTTCAGATGGGTGGATGAGGGCGGATAGGCTGCTGCCTTCAGACGGGTGGATGAGGGCGGATAGGCTGCTGCCTTCAGACGGGTGGATGAGGGCGATAGGCTGCTGCCTTCAGACAGGTGGATGAGGACGATAGGCTGCATCCTTCAGACAGGTGGATAAGGGCGATAGGCTACTGCCTTCAGACGGGTGGATCAGGGCGATAGGCTGTTGCCTTCAGACGGGTGGATGAGGGCGGATAGGCTGCTGCCTTCAGACGGGTGGATGAGGGCAGATAGGCTGCTGCCTTCAGACAGGTGGATGAGGGCGATAGGCTGCTGCCTTCAGACGGGTGGATGAGGGCGATAGGCTGCTGCCTTCAGACGGGTGGATGAGGGCGATAGGCTGCTGCCTTCAGACGGGTGGATGAGGGCGATAGGCTGCTGTCTTCAGACGTTTGAATGAGGGCGGATAGGTTGCTGCCTTCAGACGGGTGGATGAGGGCCGATAGGCTGCTGGCTTCAGATGGGTGGATGAGGGCGGATAGGCTGCTGCCTTCAGGCAGGTGGATGAGGGCGATAGGCTGCTGCCTTCAGACGGGTGGATGAGGGCCGATAGGCTGCTGCCTTCAGACGGGTATATAATTCAACGTTAGGCCTTGTTCAGACAGGTGGATGAGGGTGGATAGGCTGCTGCCTTCAGACGGGTGGATGAGGGCGGATAGGCTACTGCCTTCAGACAGATGGATGAGGGCGGATAGCCTGCTGCCTTCAGACAGGTGGATAAGGGCGGATAGGCTGCTGCCTTCAGACAGGTGGAAGAGGGCGATAGGCTGCTGCCTTCAGACGAGTGGATCAGGGCGATAGGCTGTTGCCTTCAGACGGGTGGATGAGGGCGGATAGGCTGCTGCCTTCAGACGGGTGGATGAGGGCGGATAGGCTGCTGCCTTCAGACGGGTGGATGAGGGCGGATAGGCTGCTGCCTTCAGACGGGTGGATGAGGGCGGATAGGCTGCTGCCTTCAGACGGGTGGATGAGGGCGATAGGCTGCTGCCTTCTGACGGGTGGATGAGGGCGATAGGCTGCTGCCTTCAGACGGGTGGATGAGGGCGATAGGCTGCTGCCTTCAGACGGGTGGATGAGGGCGGATAGGCTGCTGCCTTCAGACGGGGGAATGAGGGCGGATAGGCTGCTGCCTTCAGATGGGTGGAAGAGGGCGGATAGGCTGTTGCCTTCAGACGGATGGATGAGGGCGATAGGTTGCTGCCTTCAGACGGGTGGATGAGATGAGGGTGATAGGCTGCTGCCTTCAGACTGGTGGATGAGGGCGATGGGCTGCTGCCTTCAGACGGGTGGATGAGATGAGGGTGATAGGCTGCTGCCTTCAGACTGGTGGATGAGGGCGATAGGCTGCTGCCTTCAGACGGGTGGATGAGGGCTATAGGCTACTGCCTTCAGATGGGTGGATCAGGGCGGATAGGCTGCTTCCTTCAGACGGGTGGATGAAGGTGATAGGCTGCTGCCTTCAGATGGGTGGATGAGGGCGATAGGCTGCTGGCTTCAGATGGGTGGATGAGGGCGGATAGGCTGCTGCCTTCAGACGGGTGGATGAGGGCGGATAGGCTGCTGCCTTCAGACGGGTGGATGAGGGCGATAGGCTGCTGCCTTCAGACAGGTGGATGAGGACGATAGGCTGCATCCTTCAGACAGGTGGATGAGGGCGATAGGCTGCTGCCTTCAGACGGGTGGATCAGGGCGATAGGCTGTTGCCTTCAGACGGGTGGATGAGGGCGGATAGGCTGCTGCCTTCAGACGGGTGGATGAGGGCAGATAGGCTGCTGCCTTCAGACAGGTGGATGAGGGCGATAGGCTGCTGCCTTCAGACGGGTGGATGAGGGCGATAGGCTGCTGCCTTCAGACGGGTGGATGAGGGCGATAGGCTGCTGCCTTCAGACGGGTGGATGAGGGCGGATAGGCTGCTGCCTTCAGACGGGGGAATGAGGGCGGATAGGCTGCTGCCTTCAGATGGGTGGAAGAGGGCGGATAGGCTGCTGCCTTCAGACGGATGGATGAGGGCGATAGGTTGCTGCCTTCAGACGGGTGGATGAGATGAGGGTGATAGGCTGCTGCCTTCAGACTGGTGGATGAGGGCGATAGGCTGCTGTCTTCAGACGGGTGAATGAGGGCGGATAGGTTGCTGCCTTCAGACGGGTGGATGAGGGCCGATAGGCTGCTGGCTTCAGATGGGTGGATGAGGGCGGATAGGCTGCTGCCTTCAGGCAGGTGGATGAGGGCGATAGGCTGCTGCCTTCAGACGGGTGGATGAGGGCCGATAGGCTGCTGCCTTCAGACGGGTATATAATTCGACGTTAGGCCTTGTTCAGACAGGTGGATGAGGGTGGATAGGCTGCGGCCTTCAGACGGGTGGATGAGGGTGGATAGGCTACTGCCTTCAGACGGGTGGATGAGGGCGGATAGCCTGCTGCCTTCAGACAGGTGGATGAGGGCGGATAGGCTGCTGCCTTCAGACAGGTGGATGAGGCGATAGGCTTCTGCCTTCAGACGGGTGGATGAGGGCGATAGGCTGTTGCCTTCAGACGGGTGGATGAGGGCGGATAGGCTGCTGCCTTCAGACGGGGGAATGAGGGCCGATAGGCTGCTGCCTTCAGACGGGTTTATAATTCGACTTTAGGCCTTGTTCAGACAGGTGGATGAGGGCGGATAGGCTGCTGCCTTCAGACGGGTGGATGAGGGAGGATAGGCTACTGCCTTCAGACGGGTGGATGAGGGCGATAGGCTGCTGCCTTCAGACCTGTGGATGAGGGCTATAGGCTACTGCCTTCAGATGGGTGGATCAGGGCGGATAGGCTGCTACTTTCAGACGGGTGGATGAAGGTGATAGGCTGCTGCCTTCAGATGGGTGGATGAGGGCGATAGGCTGCTGGCTTCAGATGGGTGGATGAGGGCGGATAGGCTGCTGCCTTCAGACGGGTGGATGAGGGCGGATAGGCTGCTGCCTTCAGACGGGTGGATGACGGCGATAGGCTGCTGCATTCAGACAGGTGGATGAGGACGATAGGCTGCATCCTTCAGACAGGTGGATGATGGCGATAGGCTGCTGCCTTCAGACGGGTGGATCAGGGCGATAGGCTGTTGTCTTCAGACGGGTGGATGAGGGCGGATAGGCTGCTGCCTTCAGACGGGTGGATGAGGGCAGATAGGCTGCTGCCTTCAGACAGGTGGATGAGGGCGATAGGCTGCTGCCTTCAGACGGGTGGATGAGGGCGATAGGCTGCTGCCTTCAGACGGGTGGATGAGGGCGATAGGCTGCTGCCTTCAGACGGGTGGATGAGGGCGATAGGCTGCTGTCTTCAGACGGGTGAATGAGGGCGGATAGGTTGCTGCCTTCAGACGGGTGGATGAGGGCCGATAGGCTGCTGGCTTCAGATGGGTGGATGAGGGCGGATAGGCTGCTGCCTTCAGGCAGGTGGATGAGGGCGATAGGCTGCTGCCTTCAGACGGGTGGATGAGGGCCGATAGGCTGCTGCCTTCAGACGGGTATATATTTCGACGTTAGGCCTTGTTCAGACAGGTGGATGAGGGTGGATAAGCTGCGGCCTTCAGACGGGTGGATGAGGGCGGATAGGCTACTGCCTTCAGACGGGTGGATGAGGGCGGATAGCCTGCTGCCTTCAGACAGGTGGATGAGGGCGGATATTCTGCTGCCTTCAGACAGGTGGATGAGGGCGATAGGCTTCTGCCTTCAGACGGGTGGATGAGGGCGATAGGCTGTTGCCTTCAGACGGGTGGATGAGGGCGGATAGGCTGCTGCCTTCAGACGGGTGGATGAGGGCGATAGGCTGCTGCCTTCAGACAGGTGGATGAGGGCGATAGGCTGCTGCCTTCAGACGGGTGGATGAGGGCGATAGGCTGCTGCCTTCAGACGGGTGGATGAGGGCGGATAGGCTGCTGCCTTCAGACGGGGGAATGAGGGCCGATAGGCTGCTGCCTTCAGACGGGTGTATAATTCGACTTTAGGCCTTGTTCAGACAGGGGGATGAGGGCGGATAGGCTGCTGCCTTCAGACGGGTGGATGAGGGAGGATAGGCTACTGCCTTCAGACGGGTGGATGAGGGCGATAGGCTGCTGCCTTCAGACGGGTGGATGAGGGCCGATAGGCTGCTGCCTTCAAACGGGTGGATGAGGGCGGATAGGCTGCTGCCTTCAGACAGGTGGATGAGGGCGATAAGCTGCTGCCTTCAGACGGGTGGATGAGGGCAATAGGCTGTTGCCTTTAGATGGATGGATGAGGGCGGATAAGCTGCTGCCTTCAGACGGGTGGATGAGGGCGATAGGCTGCTGCCTTCAGACGGGTGGATGAGGGAGCGGATAGGCTGCTGCCTTCAGAAGGGTGGATGAGGGCGATAGGCTGCTGCCTTCAGATGGGTGGATGAGGGCGATAGGCTGCTGCCTTCAGATGGGTGGATGAGGGCGATAGGCTGCTGCCTTCAGACGGGTGGATGAAGGCGGATAGGCTGCTGCCTTCAGATGGGTGGAAGAGGGCGGATAGGCTGCTGCCTTCAGATGGGTGGAAGACGGCGGATAGGCTGCTGCCTTCAGATGGGTGGAAGAGGGCGGATAGGCTGCTGCCTTCAGATGGGTGGAAGAGGGCGGATAGGCTGCTGCCTTCAGACGGGTGGATGAGGGCGGATAGGCTGCTGCCTTCAGATGGGTGGATGAGGGCGATAGGTTGCTGCCTTCAGACGGGTGGATGAGATGAGGGTGATAGGCTGCTGCCTTCAGACTGGTGGATGAGGGCGATAGGTTGCTGCCTTCAGACGGGTGGATGAGATGAGGGTAATAGGCTGCTGCCTTCAGATGGGTGGATGAGGGTGGATAGGTTGCTGCCTTCAGGCAGGTGGATGAGGGCGATAGCCTGCTGCCTTCAGACGGATGGATGAGAGCGGATATGCTGCTGCCTTCAGACGAGTGAATGAGGGCCGATAGGCTGCTGCCTTCAGATGGGTGGATGAGGGCGATAGGCTGCTGCCTTCAGACGGTTGGATGAGGGCCGATAGGCTGCTGCCTTCAGACGGGTGGATGAGGGCGGATAGGCTGCTGCCTTCAGATGGGTGGATGAGGGCGATAGGCTGCTGGGTTCAGACGGGTAGATGAGGGCCGATAGGCTGCTGCCTTCAGACGGGCGGATGAGGGCTGATAGGCTGCTGCCTTCAGACGGATGCATGAGGGCGATAGGCTGCTGTCTTCAGACGGGTGGATGAGGGCGGATAGGCTACTGCCTTCAGATGGGTGGATGAGGGCGGATAGGCTGCTGCCTTCAGACGGGTGGATGAGGGTGGATAGGTTGCTGCCTTCAGGCAGGTGGATGAGGGCGATAGGCTGCTGCCTTCAGACGAGTGAATGAGGGCTGATAGGCTGCTGTCTTCAGATGGGTGGATGAGGGTGATAGGCTGCTGCCTTCAGACGGGTGGATGAGGGCGATAGGCTGCTGCCTTCAGACGGGTGGATGATGGCCGATAGGCTGCTGCCTTCAGACGGGTGGATGAGGGCCGATAGGCTGCTGCCTTCAGATGGGTGGATGAGGGCGATAGGCTGCTGCCTTCAGACGGTTGGATGAGGGCCGATAGGCTGCTGCTATCAGACGGGTGGATGAGGGCATATAGGCTGCTGCCTTCAGATGGGTGGATGAGGGCGATAGGCTGCTGGGTTCAGACGGGTGGATGAGGGCCGATAGGCTGCTGCCTTCAGATGGGTGGATGAGGGCGATAGGCTGCTGGGTTCAGACGGGTGGATGAGGGCCGATAGGCTGCTGCCTCCAGACGGGCGAATGAGGGCCGATAGGCTGCTGCCTTCAGACGGGTGGATGAGGGCAATAGGCTGCTGCCTTCAGACGGGTGGATGAGGGAGGATAGGCTGCTGCCTTCAGATTGGTGGAAGAGGGCAGATAGGCTGCTGCCTTCAGATGGGTGGAAGAGGGCAGATAGGCTGCTGCCTTCAGATGGGTGGAAGAGGGCGGATAGGCTGCTGCCTTCATATGGGTGGAAGAGGGCGGATAGGCTGCTGCCTTCAGACGGGTGGATGAGGGCGGATAGGCTGCTGCCATCAGACGGGTGGAAGAGGGCGGATAGGCTGCTGCCTTCAGACGGGTGGATGAGGACGATAGGTTGCTGCCTTCAGACGGGTGGATGAGATGAGGGTGATAGGCTGCTGCCTTCAGACAGGTGGATGAGGGTGGATAGGTTGCTGCCTTCAGGCAGGTGGATGAGGGCGATAGGCTGCTGCCATCAGACGGGTGGAAGAGGGCGGATAGGCTGCTGCCTTCAGACTGGTGGATGAGGGCGATAGGTTGCTGCCTTCAGACGGGTGGATGAGATGAGGGTGATAGGCTGCTGCCTTCAGACAGGTGGATGAGGGTGGATAGGTTGCTGCCTTCAGGCAGGTGGATGAGGGCGATAGGCTGCTGCCTTCAGACGGGTGAATGAGGGCGGATAGGCTGCTGCCTTCAGATGGGTGGATGAGGGCGATAAGTTGCTGCCTTCAGACGGGTGGATGAGATGAGGGTGATAGGCTGCTGCCTTTAGACGGGTGGATGAGGGTGGATAGGTTGCTGCCTTCAGGCAGGTGGATGAGGGCGATAGGCTACTGCCTTCAGACGGGTGGATGAGAGCGGATAGGCTGCTGCCTTCAGACGAGTGAATGAGGGCCGATAGGCTGCTGCCTTCAGATGGGTGGATGAGGGCGATAGGCTGCTGCCTTCAGACGGTTGGATGAGGGCCGATAGGCTGCTGCCTTCAGACGGGTGGATGAGGGCGGATAGGCTGCTGCCTTCAGATGGGTGGATGAGGGCGATAGGCTGCTGGGTTCAGACGGGTGGATGAGGGCCGATAGGCTGCTGCCTTCAGACGGGCGGATGAGGGCCGATAGGCTGCTGCCTTCAGACGGATGGATGAGGGCGATAGGCTGCTGCCTTCAGACGGGTGGAGAAGGGCGGATAGGCTGCTGCCTTCAGATGGGTGGAAGAGGGCGGATAGGCTGCTGCCCTCAGATGGGTGGAAGAGGGCGGATAGGCTGCTGCCTTCAGATAGGTGGAAGAGGGCGGATAGGCTGCTGCCTTCAGACGGGTGGATGAGGGCGGATAGGCTGCTGCCTTCAGATGGGTGGAAGAGGGCGGATAGGCTGCTGCCTTCAGACGGGTGGATGAGGGCGATAGGTTGCTGCCTTCAGACGGGTGGATGAGAAGAGGGTGATAGACTGCTGCCTTCAGACTGGTGGATGAGGGCGATAGGTTACTGCCTTCAGACGGTGGATGAGATGAGGGTGATAGGCTGCTGCCTTCAGAAGGGTGGATGAGGGTGGATAGGTTGCTGCCTTAGATGGGTGAATGAGAGCGGATAGGCTGCTGCCTTCAGACGGGTGGATGAGAGCGGATAGGCTGCTGCCTTCAGACGGGTGGATTAGAGCGGATAGGCTGCTGCCTTCAGACGGGTGGATGAGAGCGGATAGGCTGCTGCCTTCAGACGGGTGGATGAGAGCGGATAGGCTGCTGCCTTCAGACGAGTGAATGAGGGCTGATAGGCTGCTGTCTTCAGATGGGTGGATGAGGGTGATAGGCTGCTGCCTTCAGACGGGTGAATGATGGCCGATAGGCTGCTGCCTTCAGATGGGTGGATGAGGGCCGATAGGCTGCTGCCTTCAGATGGGTGGATGAGGGCGATAGGCTGCTGCCTTCAGACGGTTGGATGAGGGCCGATAGGCTGCTGCCTTCAGACGGGTGAATGAGGGCGGATAGGCTGCTGCCTTCAGATGGGTGGATGAGGGCGATAGGCTGCTGGGTTCAGACGGGTGGATGAGGGCCGATAGGCTGCTGCCTTCAGATGGGTGGATGAGGGCGATAGGCTGCTGGGTTCAGACGGGTGGATGAGGGCCGATAGGCTGCTGCCTTCAGACGGGCGGATGAGGGCCGATAGGCTGCTGCCTTCAGACGGGTGGATGAGGGCAATAGGCTGCTGCCTTCAGACGGGTGGATGAGGGAGGATAGGCTGCTGCCTTCAGATGGGTGGAAGAGGGCAGATAGGCTGCTGCCTTCAGATGCGTGGAAGAGGGCGGAGAGGCTGCTGCCTTCAGATGGGTGGAAGAGGGCGGATAGGCTGCTGCCTTCATATGGGTGAAAGAGGGCGGATAGGCTGCTGCCTTCAGACGGGTGGATGAGGCGGATAGGCTGCTGCCATCAGACGGGTGGAAGAGGGCGGATAGGCTGCTGCCTTCAGACGGGTGGATGAGGACGATAGGTTGCTGCCTTCAGACGGGTGGATGAGAAGAGGGTGATAGGCTGCTGCCTTCAGACTGGTGGATGAGGGCGATAGGTTGCTGCCTTCAGACGGGTGGATGAGATGAGGGTGATAGGCTGCTGCCTTCAGACGGGTGGATGAGGGTGGATAGGTTGCTGCCTTCAGGCAGGTGGATGAGGGCGATAGGCTGCTGCCTTCAGACGGGTGGATGAGGGCGGAAAGGCTGCTGCCTTCAGACGGGTGGATGAGGGCGGAAAGGCTGTTGCCTTTAGATGGGTGAATGAGAGTGGATAGGCTGCTGCCTTCAGACGGGTGGATGAGAGCAGATAGGCTGCTGCCTTCAGACGGGTGGATGAGAGCGGATAGGCTGCTGCCTTCAGACGGGTGGATGAGAGCGGATAGGCTGCTGCCTTCAGACGGGTGGATGAGAGCGGATAGGCTGCTGCCTTCAGACGGGTGGATGAGAGCCGATAGGCTGCTGCCTTCAGACAGGTGGATGAGAGCCGATAGGCTGCTGCCTTCAGACGGGTGAATGAGGGCGGAAAGGCTGTTGCCTTCAGATGGGTGAATGAGAGCGGATAGGCTGCTGCCTTCAGATGGGTGGATGAGAGCGAATAGGCTGCTGCCTTCAGACGAGTGAATGAGGGCCGATAGGCTGCTGCCTTCAGATGGGTGGATGAGGGTGATAGGCTGCTACCTTCAGACGGGTGGATGAGGGCGATAGGCTGCTGCCTTCAGACGGGTGGATGAGGGCCGATAGGCTGCTGCCTTCAGACGGGTGTATAATTCGACTTTATGCCTTGTTCAGACAGGTGGATGAGGGCGGATAGGCTGCTGCCTTCAGACATGTGGATGAGGGCGATAGGCTGCTGCCTTCAGACAGGTGGATGAGGGCGGATAGGCTGCTGCCTTCAGACGGGTGGATGAGGGCGGATAGGCTGCTGCCTTCAGACGGGTGGATGAGGGCGGATAGGCTGCTGCCTTCAGACAGGTGGATGAGGGCGATAGGCTGCTGCCTTCAGACGGGTGGATGAGGGCGATAGGCTGCTGCCTTCAGACGGGTGGATGAGGGCGATAGGCTTCTGCCTTCAGACGGGTGTATGAGGGCGATGGGCTGCTGCCTTCAGACGGGTGGATGAGGGCGATAGGCTGCTGCCTTCAGACGGGTGTATGAGGGCGATAGGCTGCTGCCTTCAGACGGGTGGATGAGGGCGATAGGCTGCTGCCTTCAGATGGGTGAATGAGGGCGGATAGGCTGCTGCCTTCAGATGGGTGGATTAGGGCCGATAGGCTGCTGCCTTCAGACGGGTGGATGAGGGCGGATAGGCTGCTGCCTTCAGGCAGGTGGATGAGGGCGATAGGCTGCTGCCTTCAGACGGGTGGATTAGGGCGATAGGCTGTTGCCTTCAGATGGGTGGATGAGGGCGGATAGGCTGCTGCCTTCAGACGGGTGGATGAGGGCGGATAGGCTACTGCCTTCAGACGGGTGGATGAGGGCGATAGGCTGCTGCCTTCAGACGGGTGGATGAGGGCGATAGGCTGCTGCCTTCAGAATGGTGGATGAGGGCGATAGGCTGCTGCCTTCAGACGGGTGGATGAGGGCGATAGGCTGCTGCCTTCAGACGGGTGAATGAGGGCGAATAGGCTGCTGTCTTCAGACGGGTGGATGAGGGCCGATAGGCTGCTGCCTTCAGACGGGTGGATGAGGGCGGATAGGCTGCTGCCTTCCGGCAGGTGGATGAGGGCGATAGGCTGCTGCCTTCAGACGGTTGGATGAGGGCCGATAGGCTGCTGCCTTCAGACGGGTGTATAATTCGACTTTAGGCCTTGTTCAGACAGGTGGATGAGGGCGTATAGGCTGCTGCCTTCAGACGGGTGGATGAGGGCGGATAGGCTACTGCCTTCAGACGGGTGGATGAGGGCCGATAGGCTGCTGCCTTCAGACGGGTGGATGAGGGGGATAGGCTGCTGCCTTCAGACAGGTGGATGAGGGCGATAGGCTGCTGCCTTCAGATGGGTGAATGAGGGCGGATAGGCTGCTGCCTTCAGATGGGTGGAAGAGGGCGGATACGCTGTTGCCTTCAGACGGGTGGATGAGGGCGATAGGTTGCTGCCTTCAGATGGGTGGATGAGATGAGGGTGATAGGCTGCTGCCTTCAGACTGGTGGATGAGGGCGATAGGCTGCTGCCTTCAGACGGGTGGATGAGGGTGGATAGGTTGCTGCCTTCAGGCAGGTGGATGAGGGCGATAGGCTGCTGCCTTCAGACGGGTGTATAATTCGACTTTAGGCCTTGTTTAGACAGGTGGATGAGGGCGGATAGGCTGCTGCCTTCAGACGGGTGGATGAGGGCGGATAGGCTACTGCCTTCAGACGGGTGGATGAGGGCCGATAGGCTGCTGCCTTCAGACGGGTGGATGAGGGGGATAGGCTGCTGCCTTCAGACAGGTGGTGAGGGCGATAGCCTGCTGCCTTCAGACGGGTGAATGAGGGCGGATAGGCTGCTGCCTTCAGATGGGTGGAAGAGGGCGGATACGCTGCTGCCTTCAGACGGGTGGATGAGGGCGATAGGTTGCTGCCTTCAGATGGGTGGATGAGATGAGGGTGATAGGCTGCTGCCTTCAGACTGGTGGATGAGGGCGATAGGCTGCTGCCTTCAGACGGGTGGATGAGGGTGGATAGGTTGCTGCCTTCAGGCAGGTGGATGAGGGCGATAGGCTGCTGCCTTCAGACGGGTGGATGAGGGCGATAGGCTGCTGCCTTCAGATGGGTGGATCAGGGCGGATAGGCTGCTGCCTTCAGACAGGTGGATGAGAGCGATAGGCTGCTGCCTTCAGACGGGTGGATGAGGGTGATAGGCTGCATACAGGTGTATGAGGGCGATAGGCTGCTGCCTTCAGTCGGGTGGATGAGGGCCTATAGGCTGCTGCCTTCAGACGGGTGGATGAGGGCCTATAGGCTGCTGCCTTCAGACGGGTGGATGAGGGCGGATAGGCTGCTGCCTTCAGACGGGTGGATGAGGGCGATAGGCTGCTGCCTTCAGACGGGTGGATGAGGGCGATAGGCTGTTGCCTTCAGACGGGTGGATGAGGGCCGATAGGCTGCTGCCTTCAGACGGGTGGATAAGGGCGGATAGGCTGCTGCCTTCAGACAGGTGGATGAGGGCGATAGGCTGCTGCCTTCAGACGGGTGGATGAGGGCGATAGGCTGCTGCCTTCAGACGGGTGGATGGGGGCGGATAGGCTGCTGCCTTCAGATGGGTGGATGAGGGCGGATAGGCTGCTGCCTTCAGACGGGTGGATGAGGGCGATAGGCTGCTGCCTTCAGATGGGTGGATGAGGGCGATAGGCTGCTGCCTTCAGACGGGTGGATGAGGGCGATAGGCTGCTGCCTTCAGACGGGTGGATGAGGGCGATAGGCTGCTGCCTTCAGACGGGTGGATGAGGGCGATAGGCTGCTGTCTTCAGACGTTTGAATGAGGGCGGATAGGTTGCTGCCTTCAGACGGGTGGATGAGGGCCGATAGGCTGCTGGCTTCAGATGGGTGGATGAGGGCGGATAGGCTGCTGCCTTCAGGCAGGTGGATGAGGGCGATAGGCTGCTGCTTTCAGACGGGTGGATGAGGGCCGATAGGCTGCTGCCTTCAGACGGGTATATAATTCAACGTTAGGCCTTGTTCAGACAGGTGGATGAGGGTGGATAGGCTGCTGCCTTCAGACGGGTGGATGAGGGCGGATAGGCTACTGCCTTCAGACGGATGGATGAGGGCGGATAGCCTGCTGCCTTCAGACAGGTGGATGAGGGCGGATAGGCTGCTGCCTTCAGACAGGTGGATGAGGGCGATAGGCTGCTGCCTTCAGACGAGTGGATCAGGGCGATAGGCTGTTGCCTTCAGACGGGTGGATGAGGGCGGATAGGCTGCTGCCTTCAGACGGGTGGATGAGGGCGGATAGGTTGCTGCCTTCAGACGGGTGGATGAGATGAGGGTGATAGGCTGCTGCCTTCAGACTGGTGGATGAGGGCGATGGGCTGCTGCCTTCAGACGGGTGGATGAGATGAGGGTGATAGGCTGCTGCCTTCAGACTGGTGGATGAGGGCGATAGGCTGCTGCCTTCAGACGGGTGGATGAGGGTGGATAGGTTGCTGGCTTCAGGCAGTTGGATGAGGGCGATAGGCTGCTGCCTTCAGACCTGTGGATGAGGGCTATAGGCTACTGCCTTCAGATGGGTGGATCAGGGCGGATAGGCTGCTTCCTTCAGACGGGTGGATGAAGGTGATAGGCTGCTGCCTTCAGATGGGTGGATGAGGGCGATAGGCTGCTGGCTTCAGATGGGTGGATGAGGGCGGATAGGCTGCTGCCTTCAGACGGGTGGATGAGGGCGGATAGGCTGCTGCCTTCAGACGGGTGGATGAGGGCGATAGGCTGCTGCCTTCAGACAGGTGGATGAGGACGATAGGCTGCATCCTTCAGACAGGTGGATGAGGGCGATAGGCTGCTGCCTTCAGACGGGTGGATCAGGGCGATAGGCTGTTGCCTTCAGACGGGTGGATGAGGGCGGATAGGCTGCTGCCTTCAGACGGGTGGATGAGGGCAGATAGGCTGCTGCCTTCAGACAGGTGGATGAGGGCGATAGGCTGCTGCCTTCAGACGGGTGGATGAGGGCGATAGGCTGCTGCCTTCAGACGGGTGGATGAGGGCGATAGGCTGCTGCCTTCAGACGGGTGGATGAGGGCGGATAGGCTGCTGCCTTCAGACGGGGGAATGAGGGCGGATAGGCTGCTGCCTTCAGATGGGTGGAAGAGGGCGGATAGGCTGCTGCCTTCAGACGGATGGATGAGGGCGATAGGTTGCTGCCTTCAGACGGGTGGATGAGATGAGGGTGATAGGCTGCTGCCTTCAGACTGGTGGATGAGGGCGATAGGCTGCTGTCTTCAGACGGGTGAATGAGGGCGGATAGGTTGCTGCCTTCAGACGGGTGGATGAGGGCCGATAGGCTGCTGGCTTCAGATGGGTGGATGAGGGCGGATAGGCTGCTGCCTTCAGGCAGGTGGATGAGGGCGATAGGCTGCTGCCTTCAGACGGGTGGATGAGGGCCGATAGGCTGCTGCCTTCAGACGGGTATATAATTCGACGTTAGGCCTTGTTCAGACAGGTGGATGAGGGTGGATAGGCTGCGGCCTTCAGACGGGTGGATGAGGGTGGATAGGCTACTGCCTTCAGACGGGTGGATGAGGGCGGATAGCCTGCTGCCTTCAGACAGGTGGATGAGGGCGGATAGGCTGCTGCCTTCAGACAGGTGGATGAGGCGATAGGCTTCTGCCTTCAGACGGGTGGATGAGGGCGATAGGCTGTTGCCTTCAGACGGGTGGATGAGGGCGGATAGGCTGCTGCCTTCAGACGGGGGAATGAGGGCCGATAGGCTGCTGCCTTCAGACGGGTTTATAATTCGACTTTAGGCCTTGTTCAGACAGGTGGATGAGGGCGGATAGGCTGCTGCCTTCAGACGGGTGGATGAGGGAGGATAGGCTACTGCCTTCAGACGGGTGGATGAGGGCGATAGGCTGCTGCCTTCAGACCTGTGGATGAGGGCTATAGGCTACTGCCTTCAGATGGGTGGATCAGGGCGGATATGCTGCTACTTTCAGACGGGTGGATGAAGGTGATAGGCTGCTGCCTTCAGATGGGTGGATGAGGGCGATAGGCTGCTGGCTTCAGATGGGTGGATGAGGGCGGATAGGCTGCTGCCTTCAGACGGGTGGATGAGGGCGGATAGGCTGCTGCCTTCAGACGGGTGGATGACGGCGATAGGCTGCTGCATTCAGACAGGTGGATGAGGACGATAGGCTGCATCCTTCAGACAGGTGGATGATGGCGATAGGCTGCTGCCTTCAGACGGGTGGATCAGGGCGATAGGCTGTTGTCTTCAGACGGGTGGATGAGGGCGGATAGGCTGCTGCCTTCAGACGGGTGGATGAGGGCAGATAGGCTGCTGCCTTCAGACAGGTGGATGAGGGCGATAGGCTGCTGCCTTCAGACGGGTGGATGAGGGCGATAGGCTGCTGCCTTCAGACGGGTGGATGAGGGCGATAGGCTGCTGCCTTCAGACGGGTGGATGAGGGCGATAGGCTGCTGTCTTCAGACGGGTGAATGAGGGCGGATAGGTTGCTGCCTTCAGACGGGTGGATGAGGGCCGATAGGCTGCTGGCTTCAGATGGGTGGATGAGGGCGGATAGGCTGCTGCCTTCAGGCAGGTGGATGAGGGCGATAGGCTGCTGCCTTCAGACGGGTGGATGAGGGCCGATAGGCTGCTGCCTTCAGACGGGTATATAATTCGACGTTAGGCCTTGTTCAGACAGGTGGATGAGGGTGGATAAGCTGCGGCCTTCAGACGGGTGGATGAGGGCGGATAGGCTACTGCCTTCAGACGGGTGGATGAGGGCGGATAGCCTGCTGCCTTCAGACAGGTGGATGAGGGCGGATATTCTGCTGCCTTCAGACAGGTGGATGAGGGCGATAGGCTTCTGCCTTCAGACGGGTGGATGAGGGCGATAGGCTGTTGCCTTCAGACGGGTGGATGAGGGCGGATAGGCTGCTGCCTTCAGACGGGTGGATGAGGGCGATAGGCTGCTGCCTTCAGACAGGTGGATGAGGGCGATAGGCTGCTGCCTTCAGACGGGTGGATGAGGGCGATAGGCTGCTGCCTTCAGACGGGTGGATGAGGGCGGATAGGCTGCTGCCTTCAGACGGGGGAATGAGGGCCGATAGGCTGCTGCCTTCAGACGGGTGTATAATTCGACTTTAGGCCTTGTTCAGACAGGTGGATGAGGGCGGATAGGCTGCTGCCTTCAGACGGGTGGATGAGGGAGGATAGGCTACTGCCTTCAGACGGGTGGATGAGGGCGATAGGCTGCTGCCTTCAGACGGGTGGATGAGGGCCGATAGGCTGCTGCCTTCAAACGGGTGGATGAGGGCGGATAGGCTGCTGCCTTCAGTCAGACAGGTGGATGAGGGCGATAAGCTGCTGCCTTCAGACGGGTGGATGAGGGCAATAGGCTGTTGCCTTTAGATGGATGGATGAGGGCGGATAAGCTGCTGCCTTCAGACGGGTGGATGAGGGCGATAGGCTGCTGCCTTCAGACGGGTGGATGAGGGAGCGGATAGGCTGCTGCCTTCAGAAGGGTGGATGAGGGCGATAGGCTGCTGCCTTCAGATGGGTGGATGAGGGCGATAGGCTGCTGCCTTCAGATGGGTGGATGAGGGCGATAGGCTGCTGCCTTCAGACGGGTGGATGAAGGCGGATAGGCTGCTGCCTTCAGATGGGTGGAAGAGGGCGGATAGGCTGCTGCCTTCAGATGGGTGGAAGACGGCGGATAGGCTGCTGCCTTCAGATGGGTGGAAGAGGGCGGATAGGCTGCTGCCTTCAGATGGGTGGAAGAGGGCGGATAGGCTGCTGCCTTCAGACGGGTGGATGAGGGCGGATAGGCTGCTGCCTTCAGATGGGTGGATGAGGGCGATAGGTTGCTGCCTTCAGACGGGTGGATGAGATGAGGGTGATAGGCTGCTGCCTTCAGACTGGTGGATGAGGGCGATAGGTTGCTGCCTTCAGACGGGTGGATGAGATGAGGGTAATAGGCTGCTGCCTTCAGACGGGTGGATGAGGGTGGATAGGTTGCTGCCTTCAGGCAGGTGGATGAGGGCGATAGCCTGCTGCCTTCAGACGGATGGATGAGAGCGGATATGCTGCTGCCTTCAGACGAGTGAATGAGGGCCGATAGGCTGCTGCCTTCAGATGGGTGGATGAGGGGGATAGGCTGCTGCCTTCAGACGGTTGGATGAGGGCCGATAGGCTGCTGCCTTCAGACGGGTGGATGAGGGCGGATAGGCTGCTGCCTTCAGATGGGTGGATGAGGGCGATAGGCTGCTGGGTTCAGACGGGTAGATGAGGGCCGATAGGCTGCTGCCTTCAGACGGGCGGATGAGGGCTGATAGGCTGCTGCCTTCAGACGGATGCATGAGGGCGATAGGCTGCTGTCTTCAGACGGGTGGATGAGGGCGGATAGGCTACTGCCTTCAGATGGGTGGATGAGGGCGGATAGGCTGCTGCCTTCAGACGGGTGGATGAGGGTGGATAGGTTGCTGCCTTCAGGCAGGTGGATGAGGGCGATAGGCTGCTGCCTTCAGACGAGTGAATGAGGGCTGATAGGCTGCTGTCTTCAGATGGGTGGATGAGGGTGATAGGCTGCTGCCTTCAGACGGGTGGATGAGGGCGATAGGCTGCTGCCTTCAGACGGGTGGATGATGGCCGATAGGCTGCTGCCTTCAGACGGGTGGATGAGGGCCGATAGGCTGCTGCCTTCAGACGGGTGGATGAGGGCGGATAGGCTGCTGCCTTCAGATGGGTGGATGAGGGCGATAGGCTGCTGGGTTCAGACGGGTAGATGAGGGCCGATAGGCTGCTGCCTTCAGACGGGCGGATGAGGGCTGATAGGCTGCTGCCTTCAGACGGATGCATGAGGGCGATAGGCTGCTGTCTTCAGACGGGTGGATGAGGGCGGATAGGCTACTGCCTTCAGATGGGTGGATGAGGGCGGATAGGCTGCTGCCTTCAGACGGGTGGATGAGGGTGGATAGGTTGCTGCCTTCAGGCAGGTGGATGAGGGCGATAGGCTGCTGCCTTCAGACGAGTGAATGAGGGCTGATAGGCTGCTGTCTTCAGATGGGTGGATGAGGGTGATAGGCTGCTGCCTTCAGACGGGTGGATGAGGGCGATAGGCTGCTGCCTTCAGACGGGTGGATGATGGCCGATAGGCTGCTGCCTTCAGACGGGTGGATGAGGGCCGATAGGCTGCTGCCTTCAGATGGGTGGATGAGGGCGATAGGCTGCTGCCTTCAGACGGTTGGATGAGGGCCGATAGGCTGCTGCTATCAGACGGGTGGATGAGGGCAAATAGGCTGCTGCCTTCAGATGGGTGGATGAGGGCGATAGGCTGCTGGGTTCAGACGGGTGGATGAGGGCCGATAGGCTGCTGCCTTCAGATGGGTGGATGAGGGCGATAGGCTGCTGGGTTCAGACGGGTGGATGAGGGCCGATAGGCTGCTGCCTCCAGACGGGCGGATGAGGGCCGATAGGCTGCTGCCTTCAGACGGGTGGATGAGGGCAATAGGCTGCTGCCTTCAGACGGGTGGATGAGGGAGGATAGGCTGCTGCCTTCAGATTGGTGGAAGAGGGCAGATAGGCTGCTGCCTTCAGATGGGTGGAAGAGGGCAGATAGGCTGCTGCCTTCAGATGGGTGGAAGAGGGCGGATAGGCTGCTGCCTTCATATGGGTGGAAGAGGGCGGATAGGCTGCTGCCTTCAGACGGGTGGATGAGGGCGGATAGGCTGCTGCCATCAGACGGGTGGAAGAGGGCGGATAGGCTGCTGCCTTCAGACGGGTGGATGAGGACGATAGGTTGCTGCCTTCAGACGGGTGGATGAGATGAGGGTGATAGGCTGCTGCCTTCAGACAGGTGGATGAGGGTGGATAGGTTGCTGCCTTCAGGCAGGTGGATGAGGGCGATAGGCTGCTGCCATCAGACGGGTGGAAGAGGGCGGATAGGCTGCTGCCTTCAGACTGGTGGATGAGGGCGATAGGTTGCTGCCTTCAGACGGGTGGATGAGATGAGGGTGATAGGCTGCTGCCTTCAGACAGGTGGATGAGGGTGGATAGGTTGCTGCCTTCAGGCAGGTGGATGAGGGCGATAGGCTGCTGCCTTCAGACGGGTGAATGAGGGCGGATAGGCTGCTGCCTTCAGATGGGTGGATGAGGGCGATAAGTTGCTGCCTTCAGACGGGTGGATGAGATGAGGGTGATAGGCTGCTGCCTTTAGACGGGTGGATGAGGGTGGATAGGTTGCTGCCTTCAGGCAGGTGGATGAGGGCGATAGGCTACTGCCTTCAGACGGGTGGATGAGAGCGGATAGGCTGCTGCCTTCAGACGAGTGAATGAGGGCCGATAGGCTGCTGCCTTCAGATGGGTGGATGAGTGCGATAGGCTGCTGCCTTCAGACGGTTGGATGAGGGCCGATAGGCTGCTGCCTTCAGACGGGTGGATGAGGGCGGATAGGCTGCTGCCTTCAGATGGGTGGATGAGGGCGATAGGCTGCTGGGTTCAGACGGGTGGATGAGGGCCGATAGGCTGCTGCCTTCAGACGGGCGGATGAGGGCCGATAGGCTGCTGCCTTCAGACGGATGGATGAGGGCGATAGGCTGCTGCCTTCAGACGGGTGGAGAAGGGCGGATAGGCTGCTGCCTTCAGATGGGTGGAAGAGGGCGGATAGGCTGCTGCCCTCAGATGGGTGGAAGAGGGCGGATAGGCTGCTGCCTTCAGATAGGTGGAAGAGGGCGGATAGGCTGCTGCCTTCAGACGGGTGGATGAGGGCGGATAGGCTGCTGCCTTCAGATGGGTGGAAGAGGGCGGATAGGCTGCTGCCTTCAGACGGGTGGATGAGGGCGATAGGTTGCTGCCTTCAGACGGGTGGATGAGAAGAGGGTGATAGACTGCTGCCTTCAGACTGGTGGATGAGGGCGATAGGTTACTGCCTTCAGACGGTGGATGAGATGAGGGTGATAGGCTGCTGCCTTCAGAAGGGTGGATGAGGGTGGATAGGTTGCTGCCTTAGATGGGTGAATGAGAGCGGATAGGCTGCTGCCTTCAGACGGGTGGATGAGAGCGGATAGGCTGCTGCCTTCAGACGGGTGGATTAGAGCGGATAGGCTGCTGCCTTCAGACGGGTGGATGAGAGCGGATAGGCTGCTGCCTTCAGACGGGTGGATGAGAGCGGATAGGCTGCTGCCTTCAGACGAGTGAATGAGGGCTGATAGGCTGCTGTCTTCAGATGGGTGGATGAGGGTGATAGGCTGCTGCCTTCAGACGGGTGAATGATGGCCGATAGGCTGCTGCCTTCAGATGGGTGGATGAGGGCCGATAGGCTGCTGCCTTCAGATGGGTGGATGAGGGCGATAGGCTGCTGCCTTCAGACGGTTGGATGAGGGCCGATAGGCTGCTGCCTTCAGACGGGTGAATGAGGGCGGATAGGCTGCTGCCTTCAGATGGGTGGATGAGGGCGATAGGCTGCTGGGTTCAGACGGGTGGATGAGGGCCGATAGGCTGCTGCCTTCAGATGGGTGGATGAGGGCGATAGGCTGCTGGGTTCAGACGGGTGGATGAGGGCCGATAGGCTGCTGCCTTCAGACGGGCGGATGAGGGCCGATAGGCTGCTGCCTTCAGACGGGTGGATGAGGGCAATAGGCTGCTGCCTTCAGACGGGTGGATGAGGGAGGATAGGCTGCTGCCTTCAGATGGGTGGAAGAGGGCAGATAGGCTGCTGCCTTCAGATGCGTGGAAGAGGGCGGAGAGGCTGCTGCCTTCAGATGGGTGGAAGAGGGCGGATAGGCTGCTGCCTTCATATGGGTGAAAGAGGGCGGATAGGCTGCTGCCTTCAGACGGGTGGATGAGGCGGATAGGCTGCTGCCATCAGACGGGTGGAAGAGGGCGGATAGGCTGCTGCCTTCAGACGGGTGGATGAGGACGATAGGTTGCTGCCTTCAGACGGGTGGATGAGAAGAGGGTGATAGGCTGCTGCCTTCAGACTGGTGGATGAGGGCGATAGGTTGCTGCCTTCAGACGGGTGGATGAGATGAGGGTGATAGGCTGCTGCCTTCAGACGGGTGGATGAGGGTGGATAGGTTGCTGCCTTCAGGCAGGTGGATGAGGGCGATAGGCTGCTGCCTTCAGACGGGTGGATGAGGGCGGAAAGGCTGCTGCCTTCAGACGGGTGGATGAGGGCGGAAAGGCTGTTGCCTTTAGATGGGTGAATGAGAGTGGATAGGCTGCTGCCTTCAGACGGGTGGATGAGAGCAGATAGGCTGCTGCCTTCAGACGGGTGGATGAGAGCGGATAGGCTGCTGCCTTCAGACGGGTGGATGAGAGCGGATAGGCTGCTGCCTTCAGACGGGTGGATGAGAGCGGATAGGCTGCTGCCTTCAGACGGGTGGATGAGAGCGGATAGGCTGCTGCCTTCAGACGGGTGGATGAGAGCGGATAGGCTGCTGCCTTCAGACGGGTGGATGAGAGCCGATAGGCTGCTGCCTTCAGACGGGTGGATGAGAGCCGATAGGCTGCTGCCTTCAGACGGGTGAATGAGGGCGGAAAGGCTGTTGCCTTCAGATGGGTGAATGAGAGCGGATAGGCTGCTGCCTTCAGATGGGTGGATGAGAGCGAATAGGCTGCTGCCTTCAGACGAGTGAATGAGGGCCGATAGGCTGCTGCCTTCAGATGGGTGGATGAGGGTGATAGGCTGCTACCTTCAGACGGGTGGATGAGGGCGATAGGCTGCTGCCTTCAGACGGGTGGATGAGGGCCGATAGGCTGCTGCCTTCAGACGGGTGTATAATTCGACTTTATGCCTTGTTCAGACAGGTGGATGAGGGCGGATAGGCTGCTGCCTTCAGACATGTGGATGAGGGCGATAGGCTGCTGCCTTCAGACAGGTGGATGAGGGCGGATAGGCTGCTGCCTTCAGACGGGTGGATGAGGGCGGATAGGCTGCTGCCTTCAGACGGGTGGATGAGGGCGGATAGGCTGCTGCCTTCAGACAGGTGGATGAGGGCGATAGGCTGCTGCCTTCAGACGGGTGGATGAGGGCGATAGGCTGCTGCCTTCAGACGGGTGGATGAGGGCGATAGGCTTCTGCCTTCAGACGGGTGTATGAGGGCGATAGGATGCTGCCTTCAGACGGGTGGATGAGGGCGATAGGCTGCTGCCTTCAGACGGGTGTATGAGGGCGATAGGCTGCTGCCTTCAGACGGGTGGATGAGGGCGATAGGCTGCTGCCTTCAGATGGGTGAATGAGGGCGGATAGGCTGCTGCCTTCAGATGGGTGGATTAGGGCCGATAGGCTGCTGCCTTCAGACGGGTGGATGAGGGCGGATAGGCTGCTGCCTTCAGGCAGGTGGATGAGGGCGATAGGCTGCTGCCTTCAGACGGGTGGATTAGGGCGATAGGCTGTTGCCTTCAGACGGGTGGATGAGGGCGGATAGGCTGCTGCCTTCAGACGGGTGGATGAGGGCGGATAGGCTACTGCCTTCAGACGGGTGGATGAGGGCGATAGGCTGCTGCCTTCAGACGGGTGGATGAGGGCGATAGGCTGCTGCCTTCAGAATGGTGGATGAGGGCGATAGGCTGCTGCCTTCAGACGGGTGGATGAGGGCGATAGGCTGCTGCCTTCAGACGGGTGAATGAGGGCGAATAGGCTGCTGTCTTCAGACGGGTGGATGAGGGCCGATAGGCTGCTGCCTTCAGACGGGTGGATGAGGGCGGATAGGCTGCTGCCTTCCGGCAGGTGGATGAGGGCGATAGGCTGCTGCCTTCAGACGGTTGGATGAGGGCCGATAGGCTGCTGCCTTCAGACGGGTGTATAATTCGACTTTAGGCCTTGTTCAGACAGGTGGATGAGGGCGGATAGGCTGCTGCCTTCAGACGGGTGGATGAGGGCGGATAGGCTACTGCCTTCAGACGGGTGGATGAGGGCCGATAGGCTGCTGCCTTCAGACGGGTGGATGAGGGGGATAGGCTGCTGCCTTCAGACAGGTGGATGAGGGCGATAGGCTGCTGCCTTCAGATGGGTGAATGAGGGCGGATAGGCTGCTGCCTTCAGATGGGTGGAAGAGGGCGGATACGCTGTTGCCTTCAGACGGGTGGATGAGGGCGATAGGTTGCTGCCTTCAGATGGGTGGATGAGATGAGGGTGATAGGCTGCTGCCTTCAGACTGGTGGATGAGGGCGATAGGCTGCTGCCTTCAGACGGGTGGATGAGGGTGGATAGGTTGCTGCCTTCAGGCAGGTGGATGAGGGCGATAGGCTGCTGCCTTCAGACGGGTGTATAATTCGACTTTAGGCCTTGTTTAGACAGGTGGATGAGGGCGGATAGGCTGCTGCCTTCAGACGGGTGGATGAGGGCGGATAGGCTACTGCCTTCAGACGGGTGGATGAGGGCCGATAGGCTGCTGCCTTCAGACGGGTGGATGAGGGGGATAGGCTGCTGCCTTCAGACAGGTGGTGAGGGCGATAGCCTGCTGCCTTCAGACGGGTGAATGAGGGCGGATAGGCTGCTGCCTTCAGATGGGTGGAAGAGGGCGGATACGCTGCTGCCTTCAGACGGGTGGATGAGGGCGATAGGTTGCTGCCTTCAGATGGGTGGATGAGATGAAGGTGATAGGCTGCTGCCTTCAGACTGGTGGATGAGGGCGATAGGCTGCTGCCTTCAGACGGGTGGATGAGGGTGGATAGGTTGCTGCCTTCAGGCAGGTGGATGAGGGCGATAGGCTGCTGCCTTCAGACGGGTGGATGAGGGCGATAGGCTGCTGCCTTCAGATGGGTGGATCAGGGCGGATAGGCTGCTGCCTTCAGACAGGTGGATGAGAGCGATAGGCTGCTGCCTTCAGACGGGTGGATGAGGGTGATAGGCTGCATACAGGTGTATGAGGGCGATAGGCTGCTGCCTTCAGTCGGGTGGATGAGGGCCTATAGGCTGCTGCCTTCAGACGGGTGGATGAGGGCCTATAGGCTGCTGCCTTCAGACGGGTGGATGAGGGCGGATAGGCTGCTGCCTTCAGACGGGTGGATGAGGGCGATAGGCTGCTGCCTTCAGACGGGTGGATGAGGGCGATAGGCTGTTGCCTTCAGACGGGTGGATGAGGGCCGATAGGCTGCTGCCTTCAGACGGGTGGATAAGGGCGGATAGGCTGCTGCCTTCAGACAGGTGGATGAGGGCGATAGGCTGCTGCCTTCAGACGGGTGGATGAGGGCGATAGGCTGCTGCCTTCAGACGGGTGGATGGGGGCGGATAGGCTGCTGCCTTCAGATGGGTGGATGAGGGCGGATAGGCTGCTGCCTTCAGACGGGTGGATGAGGGCGATAGGCTGCTGCCTTCAGACAGGTGGATGAGGGCGATAGGCTGCTGCCTTCAGATTGGTGGATGAGGGCGATAGGCTGCTGCCTTCAGACAGGTGGATGAGGGCGATAGGCTGCTGCCTTCAGACGGGTGAATGAGGGCAGATAGGCTGCTGCCTTCAGACGGGTGGATGAGGGCCGATAGGCTGCTGCCTTCAGACGGGTGGATGAGGGCGGATAGGCTGCTGCCTTCAGGCAGGTGGATGAGGGCGATAAGCTGCTGTCTTCAGACGGGTCGATGAGGGCCGATAGGCTGCTGCCTTCAGACGGGTGTATAATTCTACTTTAGGCCTTGTTCAGACAGGTGGATGAGGGCGATAGGCTGCTGCCTGGCATGTGGGTCCCACCGCTGTTCTGGATAGCTGGAAAGGATTGAGCAGCTGGCTGTAATGGATCACAGTGTTTCTTCCAGGAGCAGTTCCATGGACCATGGGACAGGAAGTGATGTCACCGGCGTCTGATTGGACCTTGGCAGGGCTGTCAATCAGGGCTGCAGTGGTGAAAAGGCTACGCCCTCGGAGTTGGCTGCTCCTTCTAGAGGCCTGTTCCACAGTCCATGCTGATCAGTGTGGAGCTGCTTGGTTCCTTTGCTCCTGGAAGAAACACCGTGATCTATTCCAGCCAGCTGCTCAATCCTTTCCAGCTATCCGGAACAGAGGTGGGACCCATAGAGCCAGGTGGAATGTCAGGACTGCACTTTACTTTGACGAGCATGCATCTATCATCTTGTAAGTGTTTTTAATGTTATCCTATTAAAGTCGTCATTTTAATACTACACTCAGGTCCGCGCCTCCCCCTCCCTGTTTTTTCCTTACATCATTTTTCTGGTGTCTCCCATATATTTTCCAGCTTTAAAAATAGTTGTATGCTATACTTCAAGAATTGTCCTATGAACATCAGGTACCCCTTAAACGTTCAAAGGGCTATTCCCAGAGGCTAAAAGGTGCCATGCAGTACTTCAGCTGGTGTGTTTAGGGGACAGGAACCACACCAGAGCAGAGATTCTTGCAGCTCTGCAGGAACAGGCCCAGAGGTGGTTCACACCACGCCAGCTGGAGCCAGGAATGGTGGTGTGCGATAATGGCTCAAACCTCAATTCATCATTCCTATGTCACAGAACACACAGGAGGAGAGAGGGGAGGAGGATTCTTGCACTTTCATAGGCTTTGAAGAAGAGGAAGACATGCGTCAATCTGTAAGTGATAGCTTTACAACCCCAGGACCCTTGGGAGTAGTACGTGGCTGGGAGGAGGAAATTCCAGATGCTGTCATCCTGAGTGACCCCGAGGTCTGCTTCGGGGGGTCACTTCTCAAGCCTCTGCAAATTTGAGGCGCATAGGCAACCTCATGCTTCAAAGCCTGCGAAAGGACCCAAGAATACGTGGCATAAAGGAGAAGGATGATTACTGTTTGACAAACCTCCTTGACCACCGTTATAAGGGGAAGGTCTCAGAACTCATCCCATCCCCTCATAGAGTGCAGAAGATAAAATCTCTTGAGGACACGTTAAAGAGGATTTTATTGAATGTTTTTCCTGACTCCAGTAGGTTACAGTGTTGTGGAAAACGTTTTGAGTCTTCTGTTGGTCGAGAAAGGAGCGTTGGAGAAGGCGTCCTCCTAAGTGAGGCATTTCATATTTTTTTTAGTCGCCGCCGCCCAGGGCTGTCAGCTTCCACATCCCATCGGCAGCGTCTGCATCACATGGTGGACAATTACCTCGGGGCCAAAACAGAGATGGAGAGCTTTCCAGCTGACGATCCACTTACTTACTGGGTCATGAGAATAGACCACTGGCCAGAACCTACCCAGTTTACTATTGAGTTGTTGGGCTGCCCTGCATCCAGCGTGCTTTCAGAATGGACATTCAGTGCTGCAGGAGGTTTCGTTACTGATCATAGAACGTGTCTGTCCACAGACTCTGTGGACCGTTTGACTTTTATAAAAATGAATCAGTCCTGGATTACTAGTTATGAAGCCCCTGATGTCGATGTCACGGATTAAGTCTTTTTGGGATTTGGAATCTCTGCAGGACTTTGAGGCTGCCTAGCTTTGAGGGTGTTCACCTCAATCATTTCATCTGCAAGAATGTTTTTGGTATAGGTTTCATGGGCACAATTAACACCAAAAGACCAATTTTTCAGCACCCATTTGACAGGTGCATATCATTGCATTTTTTTACAGCAAGGTCAATTCTTGCTTTCATCAAGAGTACCTTTATAGGGTTACTGTGGGAAGGCGCCCCCGACACCCAAAGACCCAATTTTTCTGCACCTATTAGACAGGTGGATATCATTGCCATTTTTTACAGCAAGGCCAATTCTTGCTTTCATCAAGAGTACCTCTTTAGGTTTACGGTGGGAAGGCGCCACCGACACCCAAAGAGTAATTTTTCTGCACCTGTTTGGCAGGTGCATATCATTGCAATTTTTTTACAGCAAGGCCAATTCTGGCTTTCATCAGGAGTACCTCTATAGGGTTACAGTGGGAAGGCGCCCCCGACCCTCAAAGAGTAATTTTTCTGCACCTGTTTGACAGGTGCATATTATTATTACTATTATTATACAGGATTTATACAGCGCCCACAGTTTACGCAGCGCTTTCAACATTAGGGCAGACAGTACAATACAATTCAATACAGGAGGAATCAGAGGGCCCTGCTCGTTAGAGCTTACAATCTAGGAGGGAGGGTCAAGTTATACAAAAGGGTAATAGCTGTGGGGGATGAGCTAATGGAGAAAATAGTGCAGTTGTTAGATGGACGCAGGATAGGCTTCTCTGAAGAGGAAAGTTTTCAGGGATCGCCTAAAAGTGGATAAATTTGTAGACAGTCTGACAGATTGGGCTAGGGAATTCCAGAGGATGGGCGAGGCTCAGGAGAAGTCCTGGAGGCGGATATGGGAGGAGGTGATGAGGGAGCTAGAGAGCAGGAAGTCTTGGGAGGAACGGAGAGGGCGATTAGGTTGGTATTTTGAGACTAGGCTAGTGATGTAGCTGGGGGCAGAGTTGTGGATGGCTTTGTAACTTATTGTTAGTATTTTGAATTTAATTCGTTGGGCGAGTGGCAGCCAATGGAGGGATTGGCAGAGAGGGGTAGCAGACACTGAGCGGTTTGTAAGCTGGATGAGTCTGGCAGTAGCATTCATGATGGACTGAAGGGGGATAGTCTATTTAAAGGTAAGCCAATGAGGAGGGAGTTGCAGTAGTCGATGCGAGAGATAACCAAGGAGTGAATCAGAAGCTTTGCGGTTTCATTGGTTAGAAAGGGACGTAGTTTAGAGATGTTGCGGAGGTTGAGGTGGCAAGCTTTGGAAAGTGATTGGATGTGGGTCCGAAAGGAGAGTTCAGAATCCAGGATAACACCTAGCACCCTGACATGTGGGGACGGGTGGATGGTTGTGCCATTGCTCTTGACAGACAAGTCAGGGGAAGAGGCACATGGGGGAGGAAATATTATAAGCTCAGTTTTGGACAAGTTGAGTTTGAGGAAGTGGTGTGACATCCATACAGATATGTCAGATAGTAAGTTAGTGATGCGTGAGGAGACTGATGGAATGCAATTTTTTACAGCAAGGCCAATTCTTGCTTTCATCAAGATTACCTCTATAGGGTTATGGTGGGAAGGCGCCACCGACACCCAAAGACCAATTTTTACGCACCCGTTACTTTCATCCAAAGTCAAAGTGACACCAGAATGTATCCAAAAAATCTCTAATCTTGTTCCCAGTGCACTACATTGTGGCCTCATCATATACACTGGCTCCCCAGCTGTTGCTGAGAAACATAAAGGCAGCCTGCAGGGAAAATGTCATTTTTTGGGGGTTTATAAATGCAATTATTGTTGCAGTAGATTCTAGACATGGTACAGATCTGCCACTTTACAGGTAGACTAATCGGACCTCCCAGGCACTATATTGAAAGGAATTTTTCATTTTTATGCTTTCACTTTAAACATCAAAAAATCACTGCTCATTTAAAAATTACGTTTTTCACAAACTTTTTTTTTATTGATACATGTCCCCTGGACCCAGACCTCTGAAACCATGGTATGCCCAATTACTTGCATATAAGCCTCCAAAATGGGCACTTTTGATTTTTGACGTTCGGATCCCATTGACTTTAATGGGGTTCGCTATTTGGGTCCGAACTTTCACGGTGTTCAAAAGTTCTGGTGCGAACCGAACAGGGGTCCATTCGTCTCATCCCTAATCCTTACATACTGGCCCACCCAGAGGAAGAGATCCAGGACGAGAAAACCCAATGGATAGAGGAAGCTGTGCAGAGTTTCCTTCGGATTCCTTTGTGGGTGGATTTCCAAAAGTTGTCGCCCAAGATAGCTGAGAGGTACACTTCAGTGTTGCAAACTTGGGTTAAAAAGATTAACCCAGACCATGTGATTGTTCGCAGACTAAACAAGAAAGACATTCACCATTACAGTACTATGGTAAATGCCAAAGGAGAAACCCTGAATTTACCAGATCCCAGGTACTACTGGTAAATGCTATCAAATTGTGTTTTTCACTGACACCGTACGGATTACAAATGTGTGCCCTGTGGAGTTAAGACGCTGCGCTGAAGGCCACTCCACCTCTTGTACAGAAAGTGTTGCTACTGGGGGACATTCCTGTTAGCTGTATTGCTGGGACTGTGTTGAACTGTATGCTGCCGGCAGATACAGGGACGTCCACTTGAGTCATGCTGGCTGGTATTCTGGAATTGCCAGTGTGCCTTATTTGAAGAAAAAAAAATCACATGTTGATCTGACATTCAGCGTGTTTGTTTATTCAAACCGATGAGGAAATTTGTTCTCAGTTCCCGGCTGTTGTGTGGACAGACTGAGATCACCACTGCAAGGGGACCTATGTCAAGAAGTGCGATCCCTTGAATCATGGCCTGGCTGCTTGTTGCCTGATTGTAGCCATGCCCCCCTGTCCCCGGAGTTATCCCTGAGAAGAGGGAAACTGCTGGGAACTGTTGTTCTACCCCAAGTGAAAATTGATGGACTTTGGGGCTTCAAAGACACTGGGGTGTTTAGTTAGCTAGGTAGAATAAGCTGTGGCAAAGGGACAAGTTCTCACCTTACACTTTGAATGATGGAGTGTCATTGTTTTCATATACTGGCCACCAGGTGGCGTGAGCCATGCCAGCCTGAGTGAGCCCTTATTTACAGTATGCATTCATCGGATAGGAAATGCTAAAAAAGTTTTCTGTAAGATAGCTATGAGAAGGGGTGGCCCATTTTCACTTTTACTTGTGTTTAGATATAGGAATCATTGTAGTTTAGACATATCATAGGTGTATTTGCACTGCTCTCGGCTGAGGGTAATCAACATTTACTCAAAATTCACTTATGTACATATTGCACTGTGTTATCATAGGGATAGGATGCATTAGGGATAGGATGCAACACCTGTTCCTCAGAGTATGTCATGTATTGTCTGACATGTCCTTGCGGCCTACTTTATGTAGGCTGCACCATCCGGACCCTTCGCAAAAGGTTCAGTGAGCACCGGAATTTTGTTGAAAAAAGGCAGGACAAATATAGTGTCGCTAGGCACTTCAAGGAATTCCATCAACAGTCCTCCGCAGGACTGCGTATCTGGGTCATAGAGGCCATTCCCAAGCAGCTCCCCTCAGCCGAACGCTATAAGAGGTTATGTGAAAGGGAAAATTATTGGATTTTTACCTTGGATAGCCTTTCACCTGGGGGCCTAAATGAAGGCATAGAAATCAATGTCTTATTATAAGTATCAATTACTGCTCCTGTTGCCCATATTTGTTCAACCTCTTAGTGGCCCATCCAATACCATATACATATATAATCCATCATTACAGGTTCACTTGTTTTGTGTTGGCAATGGATCCATGCAGATGTATGTGTGTATGTATATATATGTGTGTATGTATATATATATATATATATATATATATATATATGTATGTATATATATGTGTACGTATATGTGTATATATATATATATATATATGTATATGTGTATAAATTTTCTATTGACCCCACTCAGTCACCCATGACTGTCTCCGATCGACCAGTTATTGATTTTAATTTGATGTATTACTTCATACTCTTCGCTGTTTAGGTGCCTATGCATCTGCACCTCTACACATGTACGCACCACTACACATACGTGTGTACACGTGCGTCAGTATTCACATCTATATATGTGACAATTTGATGTTCAGTTCAATTCACTCAGTCCTTTACCCTTACTAGCAATTTCACGTCTTTCATCTTTATTCTTTATTATTAGAATTTTATTTTTATCTTTATTTTTATTTCCATCTTTATTTTTATGTTTTTTATCTTTATCTCTATTTTTATTTTTAATTTTATTTTTATTTTAATCTATTTTACTTTGTTTTTTTTTATTATTTTTTTTTCATTTGCTTTTGTCTTTATTTTTATTTTCATTTCTATTTTTAATTTTATTTTTATTCTTATTCCTACTTTTATTTTTATTTTTTTTATTCTCATTTTATTTATTATTTTTTTCATTATCAACTTTTTTTTTTATCTTTATTTTTCATTTATTTTTATCTTTATTTTTATTTTCATTGTTATTTTTGTATTTTCTTTTCCCCTTCTCTATATATTACCCATCTCCATGATTGCCCACTTTCATACAGTCATATTAGGAATACATTTTCCCTTTTCCCATACACATTTCCTGTCATCGATCGATGCATTGATGGAATTACTATAGCTCCGTTTTTCTTATTTTATCATTCTAAGTGTTCCGTTTTTTCCATTATTACCTTTTTTACTTTATACTTCATTTATCATGTTTTTGGTTTTTTCACCACCTGTCATTTAACTTAAATTTTCCATCATAGTCTCATTTCATCACCAGTTCACTTTAGCATAGATGATAGTTGTCTATATTAGTTTCGATTGTGTTAATTGAACAAGCCTGATCTCCATTAGGCTGGATTCACACCTATGCATTTTTTGTGCTTTTTGCATTTTGCAGATTTGCACTACAGAACGTGTTCCATAGGAAACCATGTTAAATGGACTGTAGTACAAATCTGCAAAATGCATAAAGCACTAAAAATGCATTGGTGTGAATCCAGCCTTAGTGCTCAGTGTGGTTTATCTCTGGCTTATCATGTGACTGGGAGCATAATATATACCACTTCTAAGATGGCCCCATCAGAGCCTGAGGAAGAAGCATGCATGCTTCGAACGCACGCACTCTCCCGCTGAACTTTAATCTGGAAGTGACGACATCGCAGCAGGATGTTCCGGTGTTCACGAATCCCTTCCCCTGGATACTGAAGGCATTGGACTCCACCACTGCGTTCGCTACCGAGGGCGGCTTCTCGGTACACACCGGTCCCAGGCCTGCATCCTCTTGATAAGTGCGGATGACACCCATTATACATGCCTGTCTCTATCATCTGTTTGTGAGTGTATTCGCTATTTTTTTACATTGAATTCATTACATTTTTAATATACTACACTTAGAAGGCGCCGCTTTCTTTCCCTCATTTCTTTGCTGTCTATCTTTCTCTTTCAGGTGTTCCTGCACCCATTGCGTCTTCCTTGGACAAGGAGAGACAGTGGTTCGGCATGGATAACCTTTTATGTCCCTCACTACTGTATATATTAGATAGATAGTTAGGATATAAGGCTACTGTTTGTTTTCCCTTAACAGCTTGGGTGACATGCCACACGTAAAATTATATACTGTCTGTTATTTGTCTACCCTTGTGTGAACTGCCACTTGCTCATGTATATGTGTATGTTAAACATATTTACTTCATGTGGTATGCCACATGTATTGTTATTTTTAATTTTTCCTTTCTGTTTCCCCCACCCATCCCAGTTTTTGCCAGGACATTCACTCTCAGGCTTGAGAGTTCAAATTATTTTCTGCAAACTCCGAGACATAGTTTTCCTAGGCAGGGGGAGGATGTAGCACCCTGAAGTTTAGGCAGGGTTGCTATTAAATTTAGTTGCCAGGCGATAGTTGCCTTGGCCAATTGTTGGGAGATCAATTGATTTCCCCCTAATTCTGGAATTGCGGCACTTCTCTGTTTTGTCACTAGGTGGCATGGTAGCTGATGACATTGGATAAGACAAGGGCATAGCAAGGACAGATTAGGAATGAATGGGGTGTCTCAGCCAATTGGCAGGGTTTTTTTTAAGTCCCTTGGCCTGCTGGGAGGAGTCAGGTGATCTGGGTTCTGTGCCACCTGGATGGCTGTCTGGGTAGATGAGTGTTATGCTGCCCTAGGCTGCTAGACTGGAAGCCTAAGGCCTATCCCGGGGACATCTGGCTGCTAGGCTGTCTGAGGGCCTATCCAGAAGCAGGAGAGCAGTGTAGGGTTGGACTACGGGCTTGTAGTCCAACCAGAAGTAATTGTGGTCGGAGGTAGAGGGGAGGCTGTTGCCACTAAGGAACCATCCACCTTGTTACCAGAGACCACTGTGAGTAAGCTGAGGGCAGTACCAGAGCAGACCGCATCAGCCGGGGACAGTGAAGAAGTGGGAAAACCTCAGCAAGTGCCAAGTCTGGGACCCATCGGGACAGCAGAGGTGATGCTTGCAGATCATCAGTGAGTGCCAAGCCAGGAACCTAGCAGGGAAGTGGGGGTGATGCTTCAGGAAGATACTGAGTGCAAACCGTGAAAGATGCTCAGGGGATCCACTGGCTATTGGATCCGAAGTCTAGTGAAAGACTGGGAGTTTATTGAGTGAAGACCCACAGTGAGTGATTGGGGAGTAAGCTGAGAACTGTTTGTGTTGCAAATAGTTGAATACAATTGCTGTTACTAACTACTATAAGACTGTTGCATAAGAGACAGGGGTTCTACCTATACAGAGACCTTCACCTGTATAGCTGTCTTTCTATAGAAGTCTCGGAGTCTGCTAATTAACATTGCATCTGCTTAAGGGTGTCCTGGCCCTAACCCTCTCTCCTCCAGTTCTGTTCCAGAGACAATAAATCTCTTTTTGCTATCTAAAAGTGTCTGGCGCCCACCATTTCATTTTACATTACATCCACCATGACGTGCAACCCACTCCATACTGAAGGATGTCAGCTGTCCCTAATTCTGAAGATCACCATTAGGTCTCAGGGGCCCTGGGACTTTGCTACATGATGATGGCTTTGTCCAGTCACGCATCAGTTCTCATAGTTCCACCCCACACTATAAAAGGTTCCTTCCCACAGGGTGGAGTGTGTTGTTGGAGTGGAGATAGATACAGTAGAGCATGGCTCTGTTTGCCACTAGCGAGTTAGTGTGTTAACTTATTATGACTCAGTGTGTAGAGTTTGTTAGTGTAGTGTTAGTATAGTGTGAGTATAATGTAATGTGTGAGTATAGTGTAGTGTGTCAGTATAGTGTGAGTATAGTGTAGTGTGTCAATATAGTGTCAGTGTAGTGTGTTAGTGCAGTGCAGTGTTTAACACAGCATTACATAACATTTAGTGCTGTATACCCCTTTTTTTTGGCTGCTACGTGTTTTTTTTTTTGTCCCCTGCCTGCCCCCTTTTTTTTTTTTAAATTGTCAGCCGCAGTTTTTCTGACTGGGATGCTGGTGTTCCCACTTTTAAATTTTTTTATAGTTTTACATTTCTGTCAGCGTCAGTCCTCAATTCAAAGTGCACCAAACACCACGTTTCATTCAATAAAGTGCATCCAATCACGCATTTCCCAGTTTCTATAAAATTTGGGTAATAAGCCCCCCATCATGTCTGGGAGGCCAACAAGGAGAGGCAGACATTCCCATGCCACTATGAGGGGGCCAGCAGCGTCTGTGTCCACAGGCAAAGGTGGACATGGTCCATCCTCACGCAGGACACATACAGTATCTCACAAAAGTGAGTACACCCCTTACATTTTTATTATATCTTTTCATGTGACAACACTGAAGAAATGACACTTTGCTACAATGTAAAGTAGTAAGTGTATAGCTTGTATAACAGTGTAGATTTGCTGTCCCCTCAAAATAACTCAGCGCACAGCCATTAATGTCTGAACCACTGGTAACAAAAGTGAATACACCCCTAAGTGAAAATGTCCAAATTGGGCCCAATTAGCCATTTTCCCTCCCTGGTGTCGTGTGACTTGTTAGTGTTATGCCGCGTACACACGATCAGTTTTTCAACAACAAATGTTCAATGGGAGCTTGTTGTCGGAAATTCCAACCGTGTGTAGGCTCCATCGGACATTTTCCGTCGGAATTTCTGACAAACAAAATTTGAGATCTGGATCTCAAATTTTCCAACAACAAAATCCGTTCTCGTAAATTCTGATCGTGTGTACACAATTCCGATGCACAAAGTTCCACGCATGCTCTGAATCAAGTACGAGACGGAAGCGCTTGTTCTGGTAAAACTAGCGTTTGTAATGTAGATAGCACATTCGTCACGCTGCAAATTTTAAAATCTTTTAATGCAGCGCATTCTCTTCTTCTTTATATTGCTAGAATAATTAAGTTGTTTTGCTGCTGATATTCACACAGAGTTCTGACAAACTGATTTCTTTATTGAAAAAAGTGGCAGATATGTCCGAGTTAGATAAGGCACCTCGTCTCAATAATTAAATAGAAAAGGGAAGTAGAGAGGATGGGGATTATTACGGTGCCAAAATGATTCAGTCAAAGATTATAAAAAATATAAAGTTTATTACATAGTATCAAAAACATATAATATACATAAACAGATATTCAAATAGGAATTAAAAGAAAGGGAGCACATCTAATTTACAATTGGCCAGAGTGGTATAGGCCTATGTATTGTTGCAGGTCAAGTCTTCCCTACACGTTTCGCCAAGACATTGGCTTCCTCAGGGGAATAAAGCGCAACCAATGTTTAAGAGATAGCTCTATGAAAAGAAAAAAAATAAGGGACACAACATAATTTAGTATGACACAAATACAAAAAGGAACACGCTGCATGACATTGGGAGTGAAAACGACTTGGTATTAAAAATCCAACCAACCCACAGGTAGAAGGAAATCAATACCCCATTACCCCTAAAGATCTCGATACCTACCCCAATATGCCCGCCGGCAGAGTCGGCACGGGGTCCACCCCGAGGGTGGCAACCCGACACCACTGTAGTGTGGCCGCAGGGGGCAAGAAGCGACCAATAAAACTTAAATGACAAAAAGGATATTAGATGGAGACATTTAGCTCAATCAGAGCCAATAAATGTCCCAATGTGGAGGGCCAACATGGCCTCAATACCTACCCAATTTATATATTGAACAGATTTAGAACAGGGGTGCTGAAAGGACCAAAAATGATTCAATCAAGCAAGAAGAAACTATATTTTTATAAGTATGCCTGAAATATGATGGCTGGAATATAAAACAAAAGAAAAAAAGGGGTAGTAAGTGGGTGAGATGCTAATAAAGAATGTTAATCACAGTTAAATCAATTGAAGTAAAAAAAGTTTGAAGTCGCTTCTTGCCCCCTGCAGCCACACTACGGTGGTGTCAGGTTGCCACTCCCGGGGCGGAACCCTGTGCCGATTCTGCCGGTGGGCATATTGGGGTAGGTATCGAGATCTTTAGGGGTAATGGGGTGTTGATTTCCTTCTATCTGTGGGTGGGTTGGATTTTTAATGCCAAGTCGTTTTCACTCCCAATGTCATGCAGCATGTTCCTGTTTGTATTTGTGTCATACTAAATTATGCTATGTCCCTTATTTATTTTCTTTTCATAGAGCTATCTCTTAAACATTGGTCACGCTTTATTACCCTGAGGAAGCAAATGTCTTGGCGAAACATGTAGGAAAAACTTGACCTGCAACAATACACAGGCCTATACCACTCTGACCAATTGTAAATTAGATGTGCTCCCTTTCTTTTAATTCCTATTTGAATATCTGTTTATGTATATTATATGTTTTTGATACTATGTAATAAAATTTATATTTTTTATAATCTTTGACTAAATCGTTTTGGCACCATAATAATTCCCATCCTCTCTACTTCCCTTTTTGATTTCTTTATTATTTTTTGTGATCTCATAAATAATTTTTTTTTAGTCAGATCTCCATAATAATTTTTAGAATTTTTGTTTATATATATTTTTTTTTATCCAGATCTCCTTTTTTTTTTTAATAGTGATCTCCATAATTTTTACTTGCGTTTTGTGTAAAGTTGCCACAACACCATTATTATCTTGTATTTTTTAACCTCAAGGAGGTTGGTGTTGGTGTCCCTTGTTAATTTGACATTGTATTTTTGAAATATACCTGCCTACTCACAAACAAACTGTCCTTTTTTGAAGTAAAAACACAAGTATTTGTGAAAAATAAATAGCCATTTATTATGGATCATAACAAAATAAAGAGGAAGGCAACGCTGGAGAAACTGGTGAAATTTTAGAAGCCTTTGTACCCCAGGGCAGACATCAATTATTTTACAGACAAAACTGGTGGCCTGAGGAGTCCTTATAATAGTGAGCACAATCCAGTCCAGGAATACAAGAGATCAGGAACAGCACCAGATGACATATCTGTCCCCAGGCTGTGGTCTTACCACAGCCTGCATCTTTTGTCAGACCAGGCTGAACCCAGGCCATCATTTTCTTGTCTTCCTTCCACACTTCCTTCCCTGCTTTCTTCCAGGCTGTGGCTCTGGTGTTGTAGTTGTGGCAGGATGTGGAGGAGGAGGACCATGGTTGAACTCACAAACGTGGCATTGGCTTGTGAGTTCGCCCCTCGACCCATTATTTAGGGCTTGTAAGATAACTTACTCACATAAGAGGCATTGCCCCTCCTCCATTTCCTGCATTTTGCAGGCTGCCATGTAGGCATAGTCGTCTTGATTATTGGGGGGTTCTGAGGGCCGCAGTAGCCTTCCAAAATAGGCCAAGTGCTGCCTCCTCCAGGTTACTTCTCTCCCTGGGACTTTTTTTTGGAAAGTGGAGGGGAGGGACCTGGGATTCGGGCAGGCTACTGGGCCCGGCCACCTCCTGGCTGCCACTTACCCCCTCCACCTCCTGGCTGCCACTTTCCACAGCCTCCTCCTGGCTGAGGCTTTCCTGTGTGTGAAAAAGGGACATAGTTTTAGTTTTTGGTTCATCAATCGCATACAATTTTCAGCTCATGACTGTTGCAAATTGAATGTTAATAAATAGAAAAGAGTATCATTCTGACCCCAGCATTTTTCATTCTTGTCCCAATCATTTGTGGCCACTACTGTCTATTGATATGTAAAACACTTTGTAAAATCAGAAATTACTGATCAATAACATCTAGTTAACATCATTAATTATTTGACTAGAAATATGTTGAACAGTGCTATACCTGGCTCAAGCTGGGCTCCTCCACTGCTTCCTGGCCGGAAGGCCCAGGTTGGTTGTTGGAAGCCTCAGCTGAGGTGGAAGGAAGACTGGAGAGTGCTCGCCTGGGTTCAGTCTGGCCTGCCAGAAAATGCAGTCTGTCATAGTACCACAGCCTGGGTACATAAATGTCATCTGCTGCAGCTCCTGACCTCTGGGAATCCTGGACCTACTTGCGCTCCCTATTATAAGTGCTCCTCATGCCACCATTTAGGGCCTTCAAATAGGGGATGTCTGCCGTGGGGATCACCGGCTTCACAAATTCCAGTAATTGATCCAGTGCTGCCTTCCTCTTTGTTTTATTGTTATAAAAGGGGGGGTTTACCTGCCACAGACAGGGCAGCTCCCTGTACATATCAATGAATATGGGGATAAAGTCCTCATCGTTGAATAGATCCATTTTCTCTGCAAGACACAACACAAGACAAACCCTAATGTCAGGCTAAACTCTCCTAATCTTGTCCCAATATAGGCCTCAATCTATAACAGTATAGGCCACTAATGTACCAAGTTAAAATTGTACCTTCGTTCTAACAATTGGCGCTTCCGATACTCCTTCCTCCTCTCACAGATCGTATGTACGACACACGTGTGTTACACTTTATATACACTGCGCATGCGTGAAACTCCGACCACCCCTGAAATTCTTTCTAGTTTATTCCACGCCCCTTGTCTTTCGGTGCAGTGGGAGAGCACATGGTGGAGAAAGAGCAAGTGCATGCAGAGGAGAGCAGCAATGACGAAATCCCTGAGCCACGAATGTCCCGATCCTGGAAGAGATTTAAGGCCTCAAATATGTCCTTTGTAGAGATGGTGGACATCTTGAAGAGGGCCGACTATGATGGGAAACATGGACCTTACCCAAACCCAAATGTCAGAAAGGCCAAGATCATGGCTAAAGTTGTGAAAAGTCTGCACAGGAATTTTGGGGTACGACGATCCAAGGATCAATTGAGGAAACGCTGGTCAGACCTGAAATTGAGGGAGCAGGATCAGTACCGAAAGATCAAGCGTGTTCTTCACTTGTTGTGTGTTCCTATTATTATTATTATTACTTGCATGCTGCTCCATGTGCTTTTCTTTACTGTTGTACAGTTTAAAATGGCAACTTTCAGGTTCGTGGGCACAGTAATCGTTCGTAGTAAAAATCGTTTATTCGCCCACTAATACGATCTTTTTGGCAGATACAGGTTAACTACATTTGTTCAGGCCTATTTGTATTAAAAGACGTTTATGACATTGTTGTCTAGATGAGTTTGTAACTAGAATGAAATGTAAACTTGATTCAGTGTAAGGAGAGGACACTCAGCAGCTGTTTACACATCTGGACGCAGGAGCACTAGTGTGGGACACCAGAACAAACTTTTTAGGGTGTCCCACACAGGTGCTCCAGTGGATTCTAGGGATGTCTCCATGTGTGAAAATTGTACAAAAAAGGTAAGTATTCCAGCTTTAGAAAGGGAAAAAAATAAGGTCTTCAGCTTGGAACTCTGCCAAAAAAGACAATTGTACGACACTTCCAAGCAATGTTTCATATTACTATTTCTGGCCTCAAATATCTGTGTGCTAAGTATACCTTTTTTTTATTCACATAGGGGAGAAAAGACTCGGGACATCTGAGGACACCAGGGACCCCCCACATCCAAAAGAAAAGCAAATCCCCACACCACAACCAGAAGATGTGGAGGAAGGAGAGGTTTATGAAGTGGGCGAAATAGTGACCACAACAGGTGAGTGTCTCAGACCACAGCTTCAGGTAATAGATGGATGCCTGCATATTTATAATACATGGTGTGTTTTTTAATTGTAGGTGATGTGGATGTTCTGGAAGAAGATTTGCATATCACAAGTGCAAGAAAATAAAAGTAGATCGTGCCATTTGATCGTGCCATTGGAAAAACACCAATTTATCTGAAAATAAAACAATTTATCTGAAAAAAAAACTATTTAGAGATGAACACATGGAGACAGGACGGTTTTAGATCCTATATTGCTACACAGTGGCACATACTGTGGATGTCTTAGACCCCAGGAGAGGGAGAAGGATCTCATGAGTGCAGCCGTAATAGGAGCAGGAATAAGGCATGCACGGTGTGATTACTCACTGAAAAGTCCACTAGATTAGAAAACGGATTCCTTCACTGGCACAAGAGCACTTTATTGATTTTCATTGTTTTTTTCAGATAAATAGTTTTTTTTTCAGATAAATTGGTGTTTTACCAATGGCACGATCAGCACTTTATTGATTTTATATTTTGTAATATCAAGATGAAATGGTCACTGTTGTAGAATTGTATGTACGGGGAATCTGCCTGCAATTTTCCAGTAAAATTCACTTCAGATTGTTTTAGTGTGCACAGTAATTTTTGTTTAGCAATTAACTATATCGGAACACTACATTTCACTTGCTATTTTTTTTTCATTTTCATTCTTATATATACATTTTTTGGGTTTTGTATACACTGAGTTCTGACATCATACAAAAGAACTACACACTAATTTTGTAACTGAGTGCAAAAGACCAAATTGGGAGTCTCAGTTACTCAAACATATTATATACATTTTATTTTCTGTTTTACACTTAATTGATGTTTACTGGCAGCACTTACCAACAGCTAACGCTGCTTATCCCTCTTTCTTCCATGATTTTTTTCATTAAGGGAAGTGGGTTTACTATCACTTCTTTTTAAACCTCCAATTAAATATCTGCTATTAATAGAACAGCGCCATATCTACTTTTATTTCCTTTCACCTTTCATTTACTCCACCTAGTGGTAGTAATTGGTAGAGGCAGCAGTTCCATTAACCAATTCCAACCCTTGAGTTAGTACTTATTCCTTTGCGCGGAGACTTTTTCTTTTTCTTTTATATCACAAATGCAAGTGCACACGTCCTCATCGTGGAGATCATGGTGTGCAATCGTGATTTACAGAAGATCAAGGAAGACATCAATCATGTGGAAAAAAGACTCAAAAAAATCATTGATGTTTTAGGCAGAATCTAAAAAACCCCAAAATTCTTCTAGTTTGATTTTATTTTTAGTATTTTCACACATTTTAAATATTTTTTAGAAAGCCAAATTTTGAAGATGCACACAGTGTGTCAACATGTTCTATATGCCATCATGGGATATCAAGGTACGCGTTTTGGAGGTGCAACCCCCTCCTCGCAAATAAAGTAGATGAGAGGAAGGGGTTGCACCCCCGAAACACGTCCATTGGTCCCCATGATGGAAACTAGCACATGTTGTTATTAGGCATGGGATCAGGAGGTAAATCCCCATTTTGACTCTCAATTTGTGTGCATCTTCAAAATTTGGCTTTCACAGGGGTGACATCACCCCATCTGATGAAGGCAAGATCAACACAGTTTGGACATACTAATGTCTGATATTGCCTTCACTTTGTCAAAGTTGAGCTTTGTAAGTTCCTGAGTTGTGTATTGTTTTATGGTTTTACACATGCCTGTTTTAACACAAAAAAGACTATTTGTACTGTCAAAAACAAAAATGTTATTACTAAGATATGTTGGTTTGTTCAAAAACCGTTTTCTAATGCACATGTGAATGTGCACAGAGTAAAAAGTTTTCTAATCAACAATGTCTGGCTTCTTCTTTCAATGCTCAATATCATTTTTTGGACTAAGTTGGTGTTTACACTGAAATGGGGGTTATTTACTAAAGGCAAATCCACTTTGCAGTACAAGTGCACTTTCAGTGCAGTTTCAAGTACACTTTTGCAGTGCACTTGTAGTGCAAAGTGGATTTTCCTTTAGTAAATAACTCCCACAGTGCTTTATAATTTGCCATAATCATGCCATTTTCGTGACTCTGCAAAATTCATTCATAGTGCTGAAAATGATGTATATTTTCAACAGTAATGCATTACATACATTAACAACAAAAACAAGATGTGTGTGTAGCAGACCCACAACATAATAATAGTCCGCTGAAGAAGAGATTGTCACCTCATGTATCAAATAAATGATTTTTGCACTATTGAAGAAAATGGCCAAAAAAAAAAAAGCCCATTGAAGAACCTAGGAGACAGCTAAAAGAAACACAAGCAGTAAATCATAGGAAATATTTTTTCAGTTTAACTAAAAAAATTATTTTAAAAATGTTTATTAAACATTTTCTGGCATATCAATGGCCCCCTTACCCGCAAAGTACTCCATATATTTTATACGGACCTCACGTGCGCTTTGGGGGGGGCAAGCACTGAAAACCAGATATGAACCCACAGGCACAAACTGAAGAGTAGTAACGATCGGAAAAGTACGAGGCTGAAAAGCGCGAATCGTCTCTCATCAAACTTCTACTAACACGAGATTAGCAGAAGGAGCCCAAGGGTGGTGCACTTGGTATTGAACTTCCCTTTTCTAGTGCCATCGTACGTTTTGTACGTCACTGGGTTCTTGACGTTCGGAATTTCCGACAAGATTTGTGTGACCGTGTGTATGCAAGACAAGTTTGAGCCAACATCCGTCGGAAAAAAAACATGGATTTTGTTGTTGGAATGTGCGATCGTGTGTACATGGCATTAGTGTTACAAGGTCTCAGGTGTGAATGGGGAGCAGGTGTGTTAAATTTGGTGTTATCGCTCTCACTCTCGCATACTGGTCACTGGAGGTTCAAACATACCTCCAAGATGACAACTGCCTTGCTAATGAAGCTGAGGGTAAACGTGATGGACCGGCAAAGCATGTCTCCAGACCTAAACCCTATTGAGCATCTGTGGGGCATCCTCAAACGGAAGATGGAAGGTCATCCACCAGCTCCGTGATGTCATCATGGAGGAGTGGAAGAGGACTCCAGTGGCAACCTGTGAAGCTCTGTTGAACTCCGTGCCCAAGAGGTTTAAGGCAGTGCTGGAAAATAATGGTGGCCACACAACATATTGACACTTTGGACCCAATTTGGACATTTTCACTTAGGGGTGTACTCACTTTTGTTGCCAGTGGTTTAGACATTAATGGCTGTGTGTTGAGTTATTTTGAGGGGACAGCAAATTTACACTGTTATACAAGCTGTACACTCACTATTTTACATTGTAGCAAATTGTAATTTCTTCAGTGTTGTCACATGAAAAAAAATAATAAAATATTTACAAAAATGTGGGGGGTGTACTCATTTTTGTGAGATACTGTATGTTTAGTGATGTTGCCCGTGCTACCCAGCCACAGCATGCAAAGGAGGTGGTGGACTGGCTTACTAAATTCTCCTCATCCGCCATCACCCAAACTGACACTAGTGCGCAGTCCACTGCAGCTGCCAGAGCGGCTTATTCTGCCTCCTTGTCCACAGCTACTCCTACCATAGCCCCAGTATCATGCATGGAGGAGTCAGCTGAATTATTTGAACACAGCGTCAGCCACTTGCTTCTTGAGGATGCACAGCCATTACTTGATTCTGATGTTGGTTCTGAGGTAGAGGAAGAGAGTAACATGAGCCTACAGAGAGGGGAGAACACTGATAAACAACAAATTTGCTGTCATGTTCCCCCAGTCGTAGCGTATTTCCAAGTTGGCTCCAATGATGATTATGAGGTCACTAATGCCGCGTACACACGGGCGGACTTTTCGGCTACAAAAGTTCGACGGCCAATCCGACAGACTTTCGACGGACTTTTGGCGGACTTGCGGCGGACTTTCTAATGAACAGACTTGCCTATATACGATCACACAAAAGTCCGACAGCCTAGTACGCGGTGACGTACACCAAGTCCGACGAGACTATAAAACGGAAGTTCAATAGCCCGTACGACACCATTTGGGCTGCTTCTGCTAATCTCATGTTTATCTTGTGTTAGTAGAAGTTTGGTGAGAGACGATTCGCGCTTGTGAGACTCGTATTTTTCAGTTCGTTTTAACTGTTGTTCAGTCTGTGCTTGTGAGGTTTGTATCTGCTTTTCAGTGCGTTTGGTCAGTTGGCATTGAGCAATCTTTGTTTTATTGTCCGCTCGTTGCTCATTTTCAGGTCGCTCTTCACAGGCCTTACTGTTCTTCAGTGCGTTCTGTTAAGTGGGTTCTGACCAGCCGACCGTTTTGAAGCCATGTTACCTGTACGTACTCGTCGTAGAGCTTGTGCATTGTATGTGCTTGGTGCTGTAGTTCATTATTCAGCCCAAGACCAGTCCATGAACAGGGCGAGGAGGAGTTCATGGATGAAGAAATGGTTGCTCCAGCGTGACCAATTCTGTCACATTCCATTGCTCCGTGAGATCCATGAGAATAATCCTGAGGATTTCAGGAACCTTCTCCGGATGACGGACCCCGTTTTTGACCGTTTGGTGGCTTTGCTCACCCCTTATATCAGCAGGTAGGATACCTGCATGAGGCAAGCCATCACTCCGGAGCAGAGGCTAGTCGTCACGTTGCGGTATTTGGCGACAGGGAGAAGCCTGCAGGACCTTAAGTTCTCGACAGGCATCTCCCCCCAGGCTCTGGGGATCATTATTCCAGAGACCTGTTCTGCCATCATTCAGGTCCTGCAGAAGGAGTATATTAAGGTAAGAATTTTATCCTTTATTAGCATCACATGTTATTTTATTTAATGTTTGATAATGTAATGTATTTCTTAACTCAAACACTACTTACCATCATTGCAATATAGTGTGAATGTCCCCTTTTTGTCTTCATGCATGCTGTAATTTTTTCATGTTCTTTTTGTCCTGCATGTATGTATATTTCCAATCCCCCCCCCCTAAACTCCATCCAAATAGTGTGTGTGTCATTAACTCGATTTCCAATCCCCTCCCCCCTCTAAACTCCATCCAAATAGTGTGTGTGTCATTAACTTGATTTCCAATCCCCCCCCCCCCAAACTCCATCCAAATAGTGTGTGTGTGTCATTAACTCGATTTCCAATCCCCCCCCTAAACTCCATCCAAATAGTGTGTGTGTCATTAACTCGATTTCCAATCCCCCCCCCCCCCCCAATAATTTGCTATAATGTTCTGTGGTGTTGATTTTAAAAAAGCAAATATATGTTGCACTTTGCAAAATGCATTTGCACTCTGCAAGTGCATTTGCTCCAGGGCTTTAGTAAATGAGCAGAAGCTCTGTTAAATTTTCATCATCCAATCATGCGCAAGCCACAAAGTGTTTGGATTAGTTGCCCTTGCATGTGATCGGGTACTCCTTGCAACATGAAGCCTTTTTACCTTACCTCATTTACTAAGCTGTGGAGCAACTGCACTTGCAGAGTGCAACAACTGCACTTTTCAAACTGCACAGTCTTGTAGCCTTTAGTCAATCAAACCCTGCGTGTCCTTAAACTTAATTTCTAATTTCACCACCCCCTAAAATGTAACAATGTGCCATCAGAGGGGGTGAGCAATCTGATAAGTGTGCCTTTCCATATTATTTATTAAAGAAGATTTCAATTATTTAATGTTATACTGATGCTGGGCAATATTGTTTTAAGTGTAATGTTCTTGCAATGTTCTTTTCAAAATTACTGATTTTTGGTTTCTTGTTTGATTCCCCAGTTTCCTTCAACGCCACAGGAATGGCAGACTGTGGCATCCCATTTTGCCACCCGTTGGGACTTTCCCAACTGTGGAGGGGCTATAGATGGGAAACATGTCCACATCGTGCCACCACCCCATTCGGGGTCATACTATTTTAATTATAAGGGGTTCCATAGTATTGTCTTAATGGCGGTGATGTCGGCACAATATAACTTTCTGTATGTGGACGTGGGGAAGAATAGCCAGATGTCGGATGGAGGAGTATTTGCCCAGACGGAGTTCTACCAGCGTCTCCAGAGTGGTGGGCTGGGATTGCCACCTGATGCGGATAACGTGGAAGGACTCCCCTTTGTCTTCATAGCAGATGAAGCCTTTGCTCTGAGCAAGCACCTCATGAGGTCATTCCCCCAAAGGACCCTCACCCCAGAGAGGAGGGTTTTTAATTTCCGGCTGGCCAGAGCAAGAAGAGTTGTTGAGAATGCTTTTGGAAATCTGGCCAGCCGGTTCCGCCTGTTTCAGACATCGATAAACCTTGCGGAATACAAACTTAATTACATCATTTTAGCGTGCTGCATCCTGCACAACTTTTTGAACAAACATTCCCCAAATTATATTTTGCCAGTTGGGCCTGAGGCCGGACTTATTATTAGTGACAATTTGATGGGCCTGGATACTGTCCGTACTGGCTTGGCCCCTCAAAGTGCCCGTCAAGTTCGTGATCAATATGTAGATTATTTTATGGGTGGGGGGCCATTGCAATGCCCCAGAATATTTAATTTGTCAAAATAAAAAATCTTGATCAAATCTTGAGTTATATTTATTGCTTGCCTTTCTTTTTGGCTTTCTCCTAGGTTATCGTAGAGCACTTGTAGTGCCAAGTGTATTTTCATTTATTAAATAAGCACCGTTGTCACTATAAGCAACTATTTTAACTTTAAACAAACTGATACTGAGCATTGAAAGAAGAAACCACACATTTTTTTAATTACTACACAGATTTTTTAATATGTGTACATTCACTTATGCGTTTGTAAAAAATTTTGATAGTCCAAAATATATCTATATTTAGAAATTTTTAACAATAGAATTAGGTCCTTTTTTTTTTTACAATATTTTATTTTCTTTTTGTTTTAACAAACAGGCCTCTTTTTTATTTTTTTAATTTTAGCTTTTTTAAGAACAGGCCTCTATTTTTTTTTTTTAAAACAGGCCTCTCTATTTTTTTTTTTTTTTAAACAGGCTTCTATTTTTTTTTTTTTAACAGGCCTCTATTTTTTTGTTTTATTTTTTTATTTTTTTTAAACAGGCCTCTATTTTTTTAAATTTTTTTAAACAGGCCTCTATTTTTTTATGTTTTTTATTTTAGAAAAACAGGCCTCTATTTTTTTTTTTTTTTTTGGGAAAACAGGCATATCATTTTTACAACAGAAAAGAGAAGGCCCAGAATGGGGTCAGCAAACAAGGAAATGAAGAACATGATCGATGTTTTTTTGGTTGAAAAAGGGCATTTAGATTCTCCCCAAAACATTGATCATGTTCTTAATTTCCTGCTGCATCCGATCCAGCCGATTCCGCATTAAATCAATCTCCCCATTCCAGGCCATTATCTGACCAATTAGTCGTTGTGCACTGTCTGTGCTAAAATGTTCACCCAGACCTAAAATTGAATGAAAAAAAGATGTGTTTAGAAATATGCAGCCATACATAGATTACCTTACCATAAGCTGGTGGCTCAGACACTGACCTGGTGGGGTGCTCATGTCGCATACTTCTGAAACATCCTCGGGGGTGGCGCTGTTGCTTGATTCAAGCACAACCGGATCACCTAAAATAGAGTAGAAAATGTTATTTTCAAAATATGCAGCCATACATAGATTACCGTAAGCTGGTGTGTCAGACACTCACCTGGTGGGGTGCCCATGTCGGCCACCTCTCCTTCTTCCACATCCTCAGTGGGGCTTGGGCTGATTTCCCAATTATGGTGTTGCGGTTTGGGGGGGGGGGGGCTGGGTTCATCTTGTCTTTTCTCCCCTATGTGAATTAAAAATATATATATACTTAGCACACAGATATTTTAGTACATAGTAATCTTAAAACATTGTAGTGAAGTGGTGTACAAATTGTCTGTTTTTGTGTAGAGTTCCTAGTTTAATACATTTTTCCAATTTCTAAAGACATATCTAGATAGATATCTATCTATCTATCTATCTATCTATCTATCTATCTATCTATCTATCTATCTATCTATCTATCTATCTATCTATCTATCATCTATCTATCTATCTATCTATCTATCTATAAATATTAATATATATATATATATATATATATATATATATATATATATATATAAAAATATATATAGATGTGTATATATCTATATCTATCTATCTATCTAGAGAGAAAGAAAATATAGATACATTAATAAAAGATATAGGTCTGTATATATGTAACGAGGTTTATTAAGATCGTTTCAAACGATATAAACTCGTACATTAAAGAAAAGCACATGGAGCAGTATACAAAGTAATAAACAGAATATGAACACACGACAAGTACTTACTTTTTTTCAGCACTTTACGGATCCGTCTGTACTGATCTGGCTCCCGGAGTTTGAGGTCGGACCATCTTTTCCTAATCTGATCTTTTGAGCGCTGTACCGCAAAAGAAAGATGTAATGTCTTCACCACCTTCGCCATTATTTTGGCTTTTCTAAAATTAGGCCGGGTGTACGGTCCATACTTCCCATCATAGTCATTTTTTCTCAGAATTGCCACCATTTCCACCATCTCTTTAAAGGACATATTGGAGGCCTTAAATCTCTGCTTCCCAGATCTGGACATTCCAGCCTCCGGGCTTTCGTCGCTACCTGAGGTAGTACACACCTGATGTGTCTTCGCCATTGTTCATCCCACTACGCACCGTAGAAAGAATGGGCGGAGAATATTCGTTAAACTAGAACGGCAGGGGCGGGCGACAGGCGGAGTTTCACACATGCGCAGTGTATAAAGAGAGGTATTACGCATGTGTTGTACGTACGTTCTGTGTGTAGAGACAAGGGGCAGAGAATATGCGTAAAGAAAAAGAACGTCAGGGGCAGGCAAAGCAGGCGCAGTGTATAAAATGTTCTTACGTATTGTGTCGTACGTACGTTCTGTGCGTAGATGATAGTGAACCGGGACGCTAGAAAACAAAGGTAATTTTAAATTTTTAAATTTGTTAAAAACTTTGTAGCAAGCAGCCTATATGGCTTGACAGATTGATGAGGCCTATGTTGGGATAAGATGATGAGGGTTTAGCAGAAACATAAGTGTTTTTTGTCTTGTGTCTTTATCTTATACAGAAATTATGAATGCAAAATTTAAGGAGCCTGAATTTCTGTCGGCTTTTATCGATCAATACAGAGAGATGAGAAATCTGTGGGAGGTCAAACACCCTCAATATTATCTTAAGCATGTAAGGAAGTCAACGCTGGAGAGACTTCTGACATTTGTCCAGACGTACATCCCAGAAGCAACGATGGAGATGTTGTTATCGAAAATTGGGATTTTGAGGAACATGTATAAGAGGGAGCATAACAAGATCCAGAATTCCCTGAGATCAGGAGCATCAGCAGATGATGTATATGTACCCAGGCTGTGGTACTACAATAAACTACGTTTTCTTGATGACCAGACTGAAGCCAGGGCATCACTTTCAACCCTTCCCTCCACCTTTCCATGCACTCTTCCATGCACCCTTCCCTCCACCCCAGCAGAGGCTGATGAGGACCAAGCTGGGTCTTCCATCCTGGAAGAACCGGATGTGACCATCTGGAGTCAGGAAAATTAATTTCAAAAATATTTACTGTCCTAATATTAATGATGTTAACTAGATGTTATAATTGGTTAAAATAATTTTCGCCTAAAAATGATGTATACATATCAATTGACAGTAGTGGCCAAATATGTTTGTCACCAGCTTTAAAAAATTATGGTGTCTGGTTTCTAGACTCTTTTATTAATAGATGTATTAACACTGAATTTGCAAGTCATGAGAAGCAAATTGTGTGTCATTGATGAACCAAAAACAAACAACTAAAACTATGTCCCTTTTTTATACACAGGATGAGGTCAGCCAGGAGGATGGTGGGGAAAGTTGCAGGAGGCAGGACCCAGTGTCATCCTGGAGGAGGCAGGACCCAGTGTCATCCTGGAGGAGGCAGGACCCAGTGTCATCCTGGAGGAGGCCGGACCCAATGTCAGGCAGGAGGTGGCTGGGCCCAGTAGGAGCCTGACCCATTACCAAGTGGCTCCCATCCGCCTTCCTACAAAAAGGGCCAGGAAGGGGACGGTGACACAGGAGGCATCCCAGCGACTCATGCGAGAGGCCACCAATTTTTTGAAGAGCCCCACCGAAGCTGAAGAGGCCTATGGGTGCTATTTAGCCAGTAGGCTGCTTCAAATGGAGTGGGGCCAACGCCTCATTTGTGAAAAGCTGTTTGCTGAAATGATACACAAGGGGCTGAACGGCGAGCTAACTGCCAACACACAAATAAATGAGGCAGCCCCCCTCCTCCTCCTCCTCCTCATCCTTCTCCTCCTGCCACAACTCAACCACCAGAGCCACAGCCTCCAAGGAAGGCTGCAGGGAAGGGTGCAGGGCAGCGTGGAGGGAAGGCTGCAGGGAAGAGAAGAAAGTGATGACCTGGGTTCAGTCTGGTCTGACAGAAGACGCAGGCTGTTGTAGTACCACAGTCTGGGGACATCTATATCATCGGCTGCTGCTGTTGATCTCTGGGATTCCTGGACCAGATTGTGCTCCCTCTTATATGGACTCCTCAAGATCCCAATTTTCTTGTCCGCAGACTTTTGCCAGCGTTGACTTCCTCTTTATTTTCTTTTTTCCATAAATAAATGGATATTTTAGTTTATGAAAAGACTTTATGTGTTTTAATTAACATCATTGATTTAGAGACAATGTCAAATTAACAAGGGACAACAATCTCCTTGAGGTTGCAAAAACACCAAAAAAAATAAAAAATGTTCTAGTGGTAACTTAAAAAAAACAAAAAAAAATATATACATAACCATAAAAGGTTCTTTGTGTTAACTTTATATACAAAGAAAAAATCCAAATAAAAAAAAATGGTTCTTTGTGGTAAATTAAACCAAACAAAATTAAAACAAAAAAAAAAAGAAAAGAAAAATGTATTTGTGATCAATTTAAGAACTACCAAAAAAAAAAAAAAAAAAAAAAGGTTCTTTTTGTTAATTTTAAAAACCCAAAAACCAAATAAATTTAGATAAAGATAAAATAATTTCGACAATAATCATAAAAAAAATCTGGATAAAATCCACAATAAAAGATGACTCCCCCCAAAAATAAAAGTGTAAAAATTAGTATTAGTATGGAGATATGGCTTTTAAAAAAAATACTATATCATTCATGAGATCAAAGAGAAAAAGAATATAGAAATCAGTTTGGGAGAACTCTGTGTGAATAGGAACAGCAAAACATCTTCGTTCTGATAGCATTATTAAAGAAGACATTAAATGCGCTACATTCAGCGATCACAGAATTTGCAGCGTGAGGAATGTGCTACCTACAATACGAACACTAGTTTTACTAGACCGAGTGCTTCCGTTTCGTTTTTGCTTCTGAGCATGCGTCGTTTTTTTGTCCGACAAACTAGCATACAGACGAGCAGATTTCTGGGTCCGGCGGAGTTACGACGTAAAGATTTGAAGCATGTTCCAAATCTAAAGTCCGATTTGCGGCTGGAAAAGTCAGTTGAAAGTCCGGGAAGCCTACACACGATCGGATTGTCCGCCGGACTTGCTTGGTCCGTTGGCGTCCGTCGGACTGTTGTAGCCGAAAAGTCCGACTGTGTGTACGCGGCATAACGCGACTTGGGTGCCTGATAGAGCAGAGGAAAAAAGTGAGGTGGAGGCACAACCTCAATGAGGCAGGGTGTCCTCCAGAGGCAGCCATCATGGGAGAGTAGAGAGCAGCAACCCTATTCCATCAGATTGTGGAGCTGATATCTCCCGGCCCACTTCCCACAGCTCAGCTGTGTGGGCCTTTTTTAGCACATGTGCAGCTGATCGCACTGTTGCAATTTGCAACCTTTGCCGCAAGCAGATCAAGCGTGACAAAAACACCAGCCATTTGCGTACCACACGCTTGACAAAGCATTTAACCTCCCACCACTCAAGAGCACCTAAAAGTCACACACAAGGGACACAATTCTTCTCCTCCTCACGCCTCACCTTTCATGTCTACCCCCACTACATCTCATGATCTCTCAGCAGCCTCCACTGACAGGTGTCACAGGTCCTTGCAACACATCTGCCAACAGCACACCACCAACTGTAGAGTATAGCAGGCAAATTTATCTTCCCCAGCTGCTGCATCGAAAAAAATATACAGTCCCTGCCACCATGGGCGTCTGCAGGTAGGGGCAAGGGGGGTCAAGTGCCCCCCCCGGCAGAGCTGGTGCTACCTATAGGCAAGTGCGCACAATCAGTCGGCGGCGCCGCACTGCTTGTCCCAGGGCCGGGAGTCACATACACAACATGGAGTGTCAGGGAGTGATGGTGTTTGCAGCCTCTGAGCTGAGGGGAGGCAGCACGGCCAGAGGCAGGGAATACAAATCTCTCCCGCAGCTTGCCTGTTACCTTTCATGTGCTGCCTGGACAGCGTCTGCTAATGCTCAGCCCAACCAGATCACTAATGATTTATCTCCTCTCCTTCTCCTCGGCTTGGACTGCTGGCTGTTTGTGCTCTGCCTGGACATGTGTGAGAGGCCCAGCGCTCCCTTCTAGATAGGGGCCCCAAGAACACCCACCGCATGGGGCCCCAGCCTCATCTGAGCTGCTTGGCAGGTGCAGCTGTTGTTGGAGCCTTCCGTCTGCCTTTTCTGGGGTTAGTAATTCATTTAATTCTCTCTGTCATCTGAAGCTTGCAATATAGAAATTGATTGGAGGGGAGTTCTCCATACTAATGATTGTGTGTGTAATGTATGGGGGTGTAATGTATCTGTGTGTATGGGGGTGTAATGTATCTGGGTGTAATCTGTGTGTATGGGGGTGTAATGTATCTGGGTGTAATCTGTGTGTATGGGGGTGTAATGTATCTGGGTGTAATCTGTGTGTATGGGGGTGTAATGTATCTGGGTGTATCTGCACTATGTCTGCAGTCTCTGCCCGTGATAATGACAGTCGAAAAGGGGCGGAGCATGGGTGACCTTAAAATGATGCCCCCCCCCTGAAAAAAGTTCTGCAGACGCCCATGTCTGCCACCCACATGCCCAATGTCTAAATTCTAGCTTCTCCAAATAAAGAAAGCTTGCAGGGAAAATACATTTCAAAGTCATTTTTTTTTCTTTATAAATGTCGGTTTTGACCAGGGGGTGTTCAGCCCATCTCGATTGGATGGCATTGCCATGCAATCACAGAAAAACAAGGACACTTTGGTATAGTGATAATTTTGGTTTTTATTCTTATAAAATAACAGGCATCACAGGCCAACATTGGTTGTTGTCAGGAAATGCACGTTCCTGTGCACAGAAGATTAGTCCATGGCCAATTTGCACATAAGCGAATGGGTGCACGGATGCGCACAAACGCCAGGCGTGGCTAATTAACACTTGAGCAAATTAGTGCACAAACACGCACAAAAACCCATCTGTCTGCTGTTACCGACCCCGGCCTTTTCAAGATTTGTATTTTATATAACATACAGACTTTGATTACTCTTCTGCCTGCCGTTTGTACTTGATCTGCCTTGCTATTGCCGACCAAGACTGCCTGACCCCATTTACCTGCATCTGAACCTACTAACCTGTGCCTATCTACTGTTCCAGTCTTCTAGTTAATGCAGCCTGCTCTTCAGCAATGCACGCACTGCTCTTCAGCATCCTGCAATGGAAGACCAGCCATGCACTCTGCCCACTCTCTGCTGAGGTGTGCCTGTCATTTTACCAGGGTTCCTGAGCCAGAGGTGTAAGAAAAGCCTACCTCCACACGTCAGGCTCTACCACCAGGTACGTTACAGTACCATGGGCTCCCATGGGTGATCCTTTTTATATACAGGATATCTCAAAGTAAATTCTTAAGGCATATTACCACTGTTAATCTGGTGAGTGCATAGATTGGTGGAGGTGCACGTGTTGTGATGAATTGTTTCCAGACACACCAGGTGTTTTACTTCTATGCTGAGTTGTTTTCATTTTCTGCTAAGCGAATAACTTATCAGGCACTTTGTTGGAGTTATTCACTGAGGATTTAATCAAGTCACCGATTCATCATAGAACTTTAATCAGTTCACAGGACTGTTATATATTGATTCACTATATCACAGGAAGCGCTGCACATCTTGTTTTAAATACTTCAAGTTGCAGCCTTGCACCTTCTCGCTTGAAGCAACGAAAGTAGGCTTTGTCATTTCTCTGCTACAAGGGGAACCACAGATATCAGCCCATCGCCTTCTGGAAAAAGAAGATGCCAAGTTAACTACCCTCAACTATTTCTTTGACACCATGGCACTCCTGTATGATGGCTCTCAGTGCTCTGCTTCTGCTCAGGCAGCTCTCCATTCCCTCCAGCAAGGCCGCAGAATGGTCGAGGACTGTGTGACTGAATTCAAATGCTGGAGTTCCTACACTGATTGGAATGTTGCTGCTTTGTGCTACCAATTCTGCCTGGGTCTCTCCGAACCTCTAAAAGATGAACTGGCTAGAGTGGGGGTACCAAGTTCCCTGGAAGGACTGACTGACTTATCCATCCAGATTTGCCTGGCGACTCAGAGAGCAATGGCTAGAGAGATCCACTGGTCTAGCTTGCTGCCTAAGGTGTCACCTCCAGTTACCCCCTTGTGACAGACCCAACTGGGACAAGGGCTTTTGGAGAGGACTAGGGGCAAGCCTCCTAACCACTGATTATGGTCCGTGGAGAGAGCAGACCAGCCTATAATGACAGGCAACAATGTGATGAACGCTGAGAGCATGGTTTGGATTAATTCTTTGAATAAGCACAATAAAGCTTCCTTTCTGGAGTGGATGGAAAATTGTAATATTAATTTTGTACAAGGTAATGGTCAGAGGGAATATGGTGGCCCTCCTGTGTCTCTCCCATTGTGTGCCTCCTAGGTGTGCATTCCCATTGTTAATGAAGTTAATCGAGTCACCTATTGTTTCTGTCTGTTGGCTAATTTGGCTAACTCTTGGAGGTATCTATGATGGGATTAGCCTTGTGTCAGCTCTACCTCGTTATCTAAACCATTGTGTGATGTTTTGTGCAAATATTTGGTTTTATTGTTCATGTGGTGACTGACCTACTTTTGAAGTGTATAAAAACCTGTATTTCTGTCCAATAAACAATCATTCCTTTGTTCTATCCCAACATCTTGTCTGTGTACAATGCTTGAGGTAAAAAGGGCTGATATTAGCTCTCGGTCTGCTCGGAGTGGTTTGGAGGGCAGGAGGCACTGTTTGGCGGAAGGAAGCACCCAAGCTGTCACATACCTGGTCGGAGATCAAAGTGCTGAGAGGGCTTTCCCTGACGCTAAGTGCAGGGTACCCCTAAAAGTGATGACAGGCAGTGCTATGCCCAAAGATGCAGGGGTTTCCAGCTGCGATATGCTGAGTGATGAGGTGTCTGCTGGATGGTGGCTGGACAAGTGGGATGCACTGTACCAGATGGAAGGGGATGTACCAGATGAGCCTTGGCTGAAGGGAGAGCCAGGAGCAGGGTCAGGAGCCAGGCCAGTAGTCATACACTAGTAATCGGGCAGCAGAGGAGTCCAGAAGAGCCCAGAGGTCATACAAAGGTACTGCAGACAGGAAAGGAGTCAATGAAACAAGCCGTGGGTCAAAGCCAGGGGTGGAGACAAGACAGGTCAAAGGCAAGCCATATTGGTAACAGAAAATCCAACAATATCAAGAACAGGAACACATGGGGGAGCTGAAGATCATGCCCAAAGCGAGTTTGAAAGGCTTCCATTCATTGCATACAAGATTGTAGACACCCTGTAAGTCCAGCTTAGTAAAGACTTGGACCTCACAGGACAGTTGCGAAGGAAATGTCTGGCTCCTCCACAGTAGAGACAAAGATTGGCTTGCCAGCTGCAAAGTCTTTAATTGGAGGTCAGAGCAGAATGGACCACGCCAATTTGTATAGGCTCTCCTTCAGAAGCAACTGGAGTGGCAGGTATATGTGCAGGAGCAGATAGGACCTTGGGCAGCATCCATGAAGGCTGGAAGGATTGTGCATGTTTTGACCGTCACTCCCGCAGGCATCTGTGAAGTTGGATGGGTAGCTGAATGAGTCCCTCTAGTGTGGCAGGAGTCTCTACTCATGCCAGCTCATCCTTGAGAACATCAGACAGGCCAAGGTACTGATGTCTGAGAGCGTCATTGTTCCACCCTTTTTCTTCAGACCATTTACAAAAGTCCACTGTGTAGTCTTCTACAAGGCACCTACCTTCCTGCAAGCTATGAAGAGTAGCTTCAGCAGTGGCACTGCATTGTGGGTCGTCATATAGTTGGGCCATAGCTTCAAAGAATGCATCCACTGAGATGATGACAGGACTTTTCTGCTCCAGCAGGTAGTGAGCCCGATACTGAGGTTCATCGGACAACAGAGAGGTAATGAACCCCACTTTAACAGTCTCTAGGGAGGAAATTCTTGGCCAAAAGGCTGGGTATAGCAAGCAGGCATGCTTGAATGCTCTGAACTTCCTTCAGTCACCCGAGAATTGTTCTGGAGTGGGTACCTTTGGTTCAGGAGGTGGGACCACCACAGTAGGAGCAGGGGATGACCATCCTTGGACAGGTGAGGTGCATGTAGTGACTGCAGCAAGCAAATGAGAAGTCGCTGTCACAGAGGACACTGTCAGGTTCTGTAGGCGACCCTCTAACTGGAAGTATCCATCCTGTAGGCTCATCATTGCTTGGGTAAGGGCCGACTTGCTGGCACAAAGCCTCGAGCAGGGAAGCACCTCTGTCGGCCTCTGACATACTGGCTGGATGATTCTGTCAGGTACCTGCTAGGAGGCCGAAGTGCTGAGAGGGCTTCCCTTGTGGCTGAGTTTAGGGCACCCCTGCAGGCAGTCGTATGCCCAAAGAAGCAGGGGTTTCCAGCTGCTATAGGCTGAGTGATGAGGTATCTGCTGGATGGCAGCTGATGAGCAGGATGCACTGCTAGGCAGGGGTTCCTCAGATGTACCAGATGAGCCTTGGCCGAAGGGAGAGCCAGGAGCAGGGTCAGGAGCCAGACCAGTAGTCATACACGGAAAATCAGTCAGGTGTCACGGCCCCTACCGTGCCAAGCAGACAGCCAGGCGTGGTCGCGCCCAAAGTGGCTCAAGGTGGTATTGAACACATAACCTTCCCTTTGCTGCTCCAATCAGCTCGGTATAAAACACTGCCTCACTCTGAGGGCTTTGTCAGTTCATTGTTTCCTGTTTTGCCTAAGGTTCCAGTATTCCTGTGTTCCAGTATTCCTGTGTTCCAGTTACAGTGTTCCAAGACTCCGGCTTCTGACCCTGGCTCTGCTTATCGTTTATCCTGACTTTTGGAATCCCTGACTACGGCTTTACTTTGACTATCCTTTGGCAAATTCCTGTCAATCCCCCGTGCACAGATTCACATCCCAGGTAGCTTATCTCTTTGTTACCGTGGGCTGTGTCTATTTGCAAGGGTGAGCGTACTCTGCACCATGGACTCCAACCTAGGTAAGCTCTTACACCAGGGGTAAGGCAGCAAGCAAGGTCAGGAGTAAGCCAGGGTCATACACTGGTAATCAGGCAGCAGAGGAGTCCAGAAGAGCAAGCTAGAGGTCATACACAGGTACAGCAGACAAGCGTGGAGTCAATGGAACAAGCCGAGGGTCAAAGCCAGGAGTGGAGACAAGACAGGTCAAAGGCAAGCTGGATTGGTAAATCCAATAATATCAAGAACAGGAACACACCGGGAGTTGAAGATCATCCAGCAACTAGTGGCTGATGCTTCTGGCTTTAAATAGGCCACATGGCACCAAAAGCTGCCATGCACTGCGTGTGCCTAGCTGCACGCGCGTGTGCACTGGCACATGAATCTTTGCAGCCGTCATGCCCATGTGCGCATTCGCATTAGCATTGGCGAATTTCTATGTGCCACCGGTCCAGTTCCACCTGCATCTGATGAGCCCAAAACCATGCAGTTGGGTCTTCTACGCACTTCACTCACACCCGAGGAATGGCAATGACTTTGAGCAACTTGTGCCTTTACTGTGGAGAAGCAAGTCATTATGTGTACAACTGCCCAGCAAAGCTATGTAAGTTCTTGTCGATCTCCTCTATTAATAAGCCTTCTGAAGTGTTGGGCTCCACGCAAGTAACTCTTCCTATCTCATTTCAGCTCCCAGGAAGGGCTATTCTGGTATCTGCCATAATTGACTCTGGAGCCTACAGGTCATTTCATTGACCTGTCTTTTGCTATGCAACACTGGATTCCTTGGCAACCCAAGGCTCAAGGGCTCTCTGTAAATCTGGCTGTTAGGTCCAGTATCAAGTCTGGGATTGTTACTCATGAAACCATTTCTCTGCCAGTGTCCACTTCCTTTTCTAACCACAAGGAACTGTTGTGTCTTGATGCCATCTCATTCCCTCTATACCCTGCCACCCTGGGCTTGCCATGGCTGCAGGCCCACAACTCTCGCATCAACTGGGGCACTGGGGAGGTGGACTTTCAATCTTCCTGTTGCCGGGGACATTGTTTACCCAAGATCTCGATCCAGGACTCAGCTCTGCTATGCATGGACACTGATAAAGAGGTCAAGTGGTCCCAAGGGCTTATCATGACTTTTTACATGTCTTCAGCAAACGAGGGGCTGACACTTTACCATCACACAGACCCAAGACTGTCCTATTTAATTGCTGCCTGGGGCTGAATTTTCCCTCTGTCTGTGTGTGAACTTGAGGCATTGAAAGAATATCTGGATGACAGTTTTAGCAAGGGTTTCATCTGGCCTTCTACCTCTCCAGCAGGGGCCGGAATTTTCTTTGTGGGTAAGAAAGACCATTCCCTCCGGCCTTGTGTAGATTATCGTAAATTAAGCAATTTTACTGTGAAAAACCGATATCCCCTTCCATCAATCCCCAAACTATTTTAAAAACTCAGATTTGCCATAATCTTTACTAAACTGGACTTGCGGGGAGCCTACAATCTGGTGCGTATCCAGGAAGGGGATGAATGGAAGACGGCCTTCCACGCATCCTTTGGCCACTTTGAAAACCTGGTAATGTCTTTTCGAGTCATGCAATGCACCAGAAACTTTCAAATACTTTGTCAATTACATCTTTAAAGACTTTTTAGACATTTCTGTTATTGTATACTTAGATAACATCTTAATTTTCTCTTTCTGTGTCTCAGATGAACTCCATCATACACATGTTCAAAAGGTTGAGCGGTTCAGGCAACATGGACTGTACCCTGAGAAGTGCAAATTCGATTAGCAAAGCATTCAATTCTTAGGATTAATTATCTCCCCAGAAGGCATCAAGATGGACCCGCAAAAAGTTTCCACCATCTTGGAGTCGCCTGCACCGACTGATAAGTAAGGAATACAGCCCTTCGTAGGCTTCACACACTTCTACCGAAAATTCATTAAGGGGTTCTCTGCAATCACTGCACCAGTTACTCGGCTAACCAAACAGTGTATGCTTTTCTGCTGAACCACGGAACCTCAAGCCACATTTGAAACTTTAAAAGGAATGTTCACATCAGCTCCCATTGTGAGTCATCCTGATCCTGCTCTTTCCTACAATTTTGAGGTTGATGCCTCTAAAAAAGTGGTAGGGGCAGTCCTGTCACAGTCTCAGTGGTTACAGACTGTTCTTCATCCAGTTGGATTCTTCTCACGCAAACTCACGCAAAAACTATGATGTGGGGGACCATGAATTGCTAGCAATCAAGTCTGCCCTAGAAGAGTAGAGATACTGTATCTCTTGCAGGGGTCTGTACACCCCATTCTGATCTTCACGGATCATAAGAATTTGGATTATTAGAAGACAAGCAATTGAAGCCACGTCAGTCTAGGTGAGCTATTTTCTTTTCAAGATTTGTATTTTATAGAATGTACAGACCCGGGTCCAAAATTGTCAAACCAGATGCTCTGTCACGAATGTTTAATGACCCTGAACAATCTCCTTCTTCCAACACCATTTTGTCAGCCGGAAACTTTTTATTATTACAGGCAGATAATTTGTCTCATATGAAGCAAGCTTTAGCTGGAATTTCTTCTCTTTCAGGGGTTTCTCTTACAGCAAGAGAAGGGCTACTCTGGTCTGGAGATAAGATCTTTGTGCCCAAGGGTGCCCAAGTGGCTGTGTTTGAACTGTGTCAGGATCACTCGCTAGCAGGTCACTTTTAGACTCATAAGACTTCTGATTTAGTACAGCATCTGTTTTGGTGGCCTGACATGGACAAAGACTGTAAAGCTCATGTGAATTTGTGTATCATATGCAATTGCAATAAGAGTAGCAGCAGCAAAGCTTGGGGGTTTAATCCATCCCTCATATACTCCACATCACATCTGGCCCTGTACTACCGTTCATAGACTGGCCAACTGTGTTTAAATCACATTATACTCTATCTGCAGTCACTTGCACAAGTGCATATTTGATTCAACCATCGGATTGGATGAGTGTGTGGTGGATGTGTGATTTGTGTGGGTGTCTGCTGCTGCTTTCTTATCTGATTTTGACAGCGTTGTCATTTTAATTTTTTGTTATGTCTGAGGTTTTTGCTGTTTTTCATGTTCTGTTTATACTTTAATAAAGCTGTTTATAATTGACCGATTGATCCTCTTTGAAGATTTATTTTTGGACCTTTAGTCCTCCCTAAATATATTGGGAGTTACTCAGGCCTCTTCCGATTCCTGATAGACCCCGGAAAATGATTGCCATGGATCTTATTGTGGCACTTCCGCCATTTGAAGTGTACTCGTGGTAGATCACTTTTCCAAGATGGCTCACTTTCTGCCTATGAAAGGAACTTCCTCTGCACTGGAAACAGCACAAATATTTGTGAAAGAAATCGTAAGGCTTCACGCAACCCCTGCCAACATTGCCTTGGACTGTGGAGTCCAGTTTACATCCAGATTCTGGAGGGCGCTCTGTGAGATCTTGAAACGGTGAGAGCGAATACATCATTTGCTTTACATCGTTCTCCCAGGATGACTGGGTACCCTTATTGCCCCTAGCTGAATTTGCATATAATAACTCAAAACATTCCGCTACCAGTCTCCTTTTTTTGCGAATTATGGGTTCCATCTATCAATTCTCTCCAATGACTTACCTGAATCTTCTATTCCAGCTGTCCAAGACACCTTGAATCTCTTCCAGCAAAACAACAAAGTCCTGCAGGAAACATGAGCCAAAGCCAAAGAGTCTTCGACAGGAAACAAAGGGGTGAATTGATTTTGAATCCCGAACAGGTATGGCTTTCTACTGTTAATTTAACATTGGCATACCCCATGAAAAAATTGGGTCCTAAGTTTGTGGGTTCTTTTCCTGTAAAGAGGAGAATGAATAATATGTCTTATGAACTAACCTTAACCGATTCTTTGAAAATGAATCCGGAATTTCATGTTTACTGAAACCCATGACCCCTGATCCCTTTCCAGATCGTCATGCAGGTAATTCAGAACCTGTAATTATCTTTGGCGAAGAAGAATACGAAGTAGAGACCATTCTAAATTGCAGGAGGCGAAGGAATCAGTTGCAATACTTGATTATGTTGAAGGGGTATGGGGCAGAAGAAGGTTCTTGGGAACCAGATTCCAACATACATGCTCAAGATTTAATTAAAGCTTTCTTTTGCAGGCATCCTGAAAAGTTGGCCCACTTGGGCATCCGGAGGCTGCCCGTAGGGAGGGGGCAATGTCAGGAAAGGCGCATTCCTGTGCACAGAAGATTGGTCTGTGGCCAATTTGCAGGTGTGCTTACGTACACAGTTTGGTCTATTACGTTTCCTGAATACCCACTACCTGCTTCTGTGTTGACTCCCTGTTACCAACATATTCTGCTCCTGACTTTGGATTCTGTATCTGCCTGCTCCTTCTGCTTATCTGCCCATCTGTCTGCTGTTACCAACCCTGGCCTGACTTTGAATACTCTTCTGCCTGCCTGATCTGCCTTTCCGTTGCCGACCTTGACTGCCTGACCCTGTTTACCTGTATCTAAACCTGCTAACTTGTGGCTATCTCCTGTTCTGGTCTCCCTGCCAGTACAGCCTGCTCTTCAGCAAAGCACAGCCTGCTCTTTAGCAATGCACAGCCTGCTCTTCAGCAACACACACACTGCTCTTCAGTGTCCTGCAACAGAAGACCAGTCAGGCACTCATTTCCACTTTGGGCTCAGACGATCCTGTCACTTTGCAAGTATGTGAAACAATCAGCGCCACCCTAATTAATGATCTAGTGCGAAAAATCCCTCTAAAATATACATCTAACACACGCAGCTGCTGTAAACTCTAAAGTGAAATCACTACATTCTAAATTCAATATTACAGTTGTGCTCATAAGTTTACATACCCTGGCAGAATTTATGATTTCTTGGCCATTTTTCAGAGAGTATGAATGATAACACAAAAACTTTTCTTTCATTTATGGTTAGTGTTTGGCTGAAGCCATTTATTATCAATCAACTGTGTTTACTCTTTTTAAATCATAATGACAACAGAAACTAGCCAAATGACCCTGATCAAAAGTTTACATACCCTGGTGATTTTGGCCTGATAACATACACACAAGTTGACACAAGGGGTTTGAATGGCTATTAAAGGTAACCATCCTCACCTGTGATCTGTTTGCTTATAATTAGTGTGTGCGTATAAAAGGTCAATGAGTTTCTGGACTCCTGACAGACCCTTGCATCTTTCATCCAGTGCTGCACTGATGTTTCTGGATTCTGATTCATGGGGAAAGCAAAAGAAATGTCAAAGGATCTGTGGGAAAAGGTAGTTGAACTGTATTAAACAGGAAAGGGATATAAAAAGATATCCAAGGAATTAAGAATGCCAATTAGCAGTGTTCAAACTCTAATCAAGAAGTGGAAAATGAGGGGTTCTGTTGAAACCAAACCACGGTCAGGTAGACCAACTAAAATTTCAGCCACAACTGCCAGGAAAATTATTCGAGATGCAAAGAAAAACCTACAAATAATTTCAGAAGAAATACAGGACTCTCTGACAACATGTGGTGTGGCTTTTTCAAGATGCACAATAAGGAGGCACTTGAAGAAAGATGGGCTGCATGGTCAAGTCGCCAGAAGAAAGCCATTACTACGCAAATGCCACAAAGTATCTCACTTACAATATGCCAAACAGCACAGAGACAAGCCTCAAACCTTCTGCCACAAAGTCATTTGGAGTGATGAGACCAAAATGTAATCTCTTTCCACAACCATAAACGCTACATTCAGAGAGGAGTCAACAAGGCCTATGTTGAAAGGTACACCATTCCTACTGTGAAACACGGAGGTGGATTGCTGATGTTTTGGGTATGTGTGAGCTACAAAGGCACAGGAAATTTGGTCAAAATTGATGGCAAGATGAATGCAGTATGTTATCAAAAAATACTGGAGGAACATTTGCAATCCTCAGCCAGGAAGCTGCACATGGGATGTACTTGGACATTCCAACATGACAATTATCCAAAACACAAGGCCAGGTCGACCTGTCATTGGCTACAACAGAATAAAGTGAAGGTTCTGGAGTGGCCATCTCAGTCTTCTGACCTCAATATCATTGAGCCACTCTGGGGAGATCTCAAACGTGCAGTTCATGCAAGACAGCCCAAGAATTTCCAGGAACTGGAGGCTTTTTGCCAAGAGGAATGGGCAGCTTTACCATCTGAGAAAATAAAGAGCCTCATCCACAAATACATAGTTACATAGTAGGTGAGGTTGAAAAAAGACATCAAGTCCAACCTATGTGTGTGATTATGTGTCAGTATTACATTATATATCCCTGTATGTTGCGGTCATTCAGGTTCTTATCTAATAGTTTCTTGAAGCTATCAATGCTCCCCGCTGAGACCACCGCCTGTGGAAGGGAATTCCACATCATTGCCGCTCTTACAGTAAAGAACCCTCTACATAGTTTATGGTAAACCTCTTTTCTTCTAATTTTAATGAGTGGCCGCGAGTCTTGTTAAACTCTCTTCTGCGAAAAAGTTTTATTTCTATTGTAGGGTCACTAGTATGGTATTTGTATATTGAAATCATATCCCCTCTCAAGCGTCTCTTCTCCAGAGTGTATAAGTTCAGTGCTCGCAACCTTTCCTCATAACGAAGATCCTCCAGACCCTTTATTAGCTTTGTTGCCCTTCTTTGTACTCGCTCCATTTCCAGTACATCCTTCCTGAGGACTGGTGCCCAGAACTGGACAGCATACTCCAGGTGCGGCCGGACCAGAGTCTTGTAGAGTGGGAGAATTATTGTTTTATCTCTGGAGTTGATCCCCTTTTTAATGCATGCCAATATTCTGTTTGCTTTGTTAGCAGCAGCTTGGCATTGCATGCCATTGCTGAGCCTATCATCTACTAGGACCCCCAGGTCCTTTTCCATCCTAGATTCTCCCAGAGGTTCTCCCCCTAGTGTATAGATTGCATTCATATTTTTGCCACCCAAATGCATTATTTTACATTTTTTTACATTGAACCTCATTTGCCATGTAGTTGCCCACCCCATTAATTTGTTCAGATCTTTTTGCAAGGTTTCCACGTCCTGCGGAGAAGTTATTGCCCTGCTTAGCTTAGTATCGTCTGCAAATACAGAGATTGAACTGTTTATCCCATCCTCCAGGTCGTTTATGAACCAATTAAATAGGATTGGTCCCAGCACAGAACCCTGGGGAACCCCACTACCCACCCCTGACCATTCCGAGTACTCCCCATTTATCACCACCCTCTGAACTCGCCCTTGTAGCCAGTTTTCAATCCATGTACTCACCCTATGGTCCATGCCAACGGACCTTATTTTGTACAGTTAACGTTTATGGGGAACTGTGTCAAATGTTTTTGCAAAATCCAGATACACCACGTCTACGGCCTTCCTTTATCTAGATGGCAACTCACCTCTTCATAGAAGGTTAATAGATTGGTTTGGCAAGAACGATTCTTCATGAATCCATGCTGATTACTGCTAATGATACCGCTCTTATTACTAAAATCTTGTATATAGTCCCTTATCATCCCCTCCAAGAGTTTGCATACTATTGATGTTAGGATAACTGGTCTGTAATTCCCAGGGATGTTTTTTGGGCCCTTTTTAAATATTGGTGCTACATTGGCTTTTCTCCAATCAGCTGGTACCATTCCAGGCAGTAGACTGTCTGTAAAAATTTGGAACAACGGTCTGGCAATCAATTGACTGAGTTCCCTAAGTACCCTCTACAAAAGACTTCAAGCTACCATTGATGTTAAAGGGGGCGATATATGGTATTAAGAACTGGGGTATGTAAACTTTTGATCAGGGTCATTTGAGTACTTTCTGTTGTGATTACGATTTTAAAAGATTAAACACAGTTGATTGATAATAAATGGCTTTAGCCAAACACTAATTATGAGTGAAAGAAAAGTTTTTGTGTTATCATTCATATTCTCTGAAAAATAGCCAAGAAATCATAAATTCTGCCAGGGTATGTAAACTGTATATATGTATATAGATATGTGTACCCAAGAGCACACACATACACATGCAGTGCAGCACTACTAAAGTGATAAACAATACTCTTATAACTTGTGCACACCACCAGCAGCTACTTTATCTGCTCACCTCAAGAATGAGTTAGGTAGACTCTAATGAACCCTTTATTTTTAACTCCCCAAATGTCTCTCCTTTCAGTCAGGAATCAGCTGTTCACCTTCTCACTTTTACGATCTCGACTCCACCCAATGTGTATCTCACAGATAGGGATGAGCTTCGTGTTCGAGTCAAACACATGTTCGACTCGAACATCGTGTGTTTGGTCGTTCACTGAATTACAAACGATATGGGCCGTTCGCGCCAAATTCAAGTGGGGCATCACGGCCCATAATTCACTGCGGCAATCACTGGCTGATGATTGGCTAAGCATGCACTATGACCCGCATGCTTGGCCAATCACAGCAGCCGTCTGTACAGAGAGCCGTAATTGGCCAAAGCCAAGGTGGTTTTGGCCAATTATGGCTCAGGGGGTTTAGTACACGCCCCACACTGTATAAGGCCGCCTGCATGGCCCTGTGTAGTGTCTTCCGTGTTGAGAGAGAGATAGATAGACAGAGAGACAGTGTCATTTGATTTAAGTTAGATAGAGTAGGCAGGAGAGTCAGTTAGCTGCACTTACAGTGTATTGTGTGTATATATATATATATATATATATATATATATATATATATACACATCCTAGGTGTTGTATATATTAATATATATATATATATATATATATATATATATATGTATGTATATATATATACACTGTATTCAGTTTAGCTAGATCCGTTCCTGTTATTCTCTTCCTACTACTGACAGTATTTACAACTTCCTGAAGAAAATTGCTGGTGTTCTTTTGATCCTATTAGTCCTATTAGCTACAGTATTTACAGTTAATGTAGTGCGTCCTCTGCACAGTGTTCACCAAAAGCTACCTGAGTAAAATTAGTGGTGTTCTGATCCTATTAGTACAGTACCGCAGGCAGCTGCAGTATTTACAAGTTAGTGTAGTGCGTCCTCTGCACAGTGTGCACCTAAAGCTACCTGAAGAAAATGAGTGGTGTTCTTCTGATCCTATTAGTACAGTACCGCAGGCAGCTGCAGTATTTACAAGTTAGTGTAGTAGTCCTCTGCACAGTGTGCACCTAAAGCTACCTGAAGAAAATTAGTGGTGTTCTTCTGATCCTATTAGTACAGTACCGCAGGCAGCTGCAGTATTTACAAGTTAGTGTAGTGCGTCCTCTGCACAGTGTGCACCTAAAGCTACCTGAATAAAATTGGTGGTGTTCTTCTGATCCTATATTAATACCACAGGCAGGCAGCTGCAGTATTTACAGTTAGGGTACTGTGTCCTCTGCACAGTGTGCACCTAAAGCTACCTGAAGACAATTGCTGTTGTTCTGCTACTATTAATACCACAGGCAGGCAGCTACAGTATTTACAGTCAGTGTACTGTGTCCTCTGCACAGTGTGCACCTAAAGCTACCTGAATAAAATTGGTGGTGTTCTTCTGATCCTATATTAATACCACAGGCAGGCAGCTACAGTATTTACAGTTAGTGTACTGCGTCCTCTGCACAGTGTGCACCTAAAGCTACCTGAAGACAATTGCTGGTGTTCTCATACTAACAATATTACAGGCAGGCAGTTGATTCTGCTAGCTGCATCCCAGCTTTGTGCAGCTACATATCACTGCAGGCCATTAGTATGTCTGGAAGGCCAACAAGGAAAGGCAGACAGTCACAAGCCAATAAAAGAGGGCAAGCAGGCTCTGTGTCTAGAGGCAACAGTGCTGGTCATGGAGACGGTGCATCCTCATCAGCACGTGGCCGTGGGACATGCTTGTCCTTTTTTGCGGCAGCTGGCCGTGTTGAGCCGCAACATGTGGAAGACTTGGTAGAGTGGATGACCAAGCCGTCCTCATCCTCCTCATCCTCTCTCACCCAGGCTCAGGGTACTTTGTCTGGCAAAGCAGCTGCCAACGCGGCCTCTTCCCTCGGCTCAATGGCATCAGTCACTCCTTCCCTAGCCCCACCATGTCCTCCTTAGGAGTCCCCCGAACTGTTTTACCACAGTGTTGGGTACATGCTCCAGGAGGATGCCCAGCGTTTTGAAGGCTCCGATGATGGTACCCAGCTAGAGGAAGGCAGTAACGTGAGCCCAGAGAGAGGGGGTGTCCAAGAAGGACAGCAATCTGGCAGTCATGTTCCCCCAGCTGCAGCATACTGCCAGCTTTGCTCCAGTGATGAGGAGGGAGGGGATGATGAGGTCACTGACTCCACGTGGGTGCCTGATAGGAGAGAGGAAGAGGCACATCACCAACGAGGCAGGATGCCCTCCAGGGGCCAGCTTAAGGGCAGCACACCGACTGAATCACATCGCAGAGCTCCGCATGTGCAGGGCGCTGCTGTCTCTGCGTATTATTCCAAAAGTTCTTTGGTGTGGGCCTTTTTTGAGACGAGTGCATCAGATCCCACCGATGCTATTTGCAACATATGTCTCAAGCGTATCTTGCGTGGCCAAAACATCTCCCGCTTGGGCACCACATGCTTGACCAGACATATGTTGACCTGCCATGCAGTTCGTTGGCAAGCGTACCTAAAAGACCCACACCAAAGAACAAAAAGGAACTCTCCTTGCTCCTCATCAGCTGAGATCTCCAACCCCACTATACCTTCAGTCCTCTCTGAGACCTGCACTGAGAGGATAGTGTAGAATTAGGTGTGTCACAGCCAAGTACTCGGGGGCAATCTGCTATCGGTACACCGACGTCAGATTGTACCAGGCGAATTTTTCCTGCCCCAACTGCTGCACCGCCGAAAGAAGTTCGCTCCCAGCCATCCACATGCCCAGCGGTTGAATGCTAGCTTGGCTAAATTGCTAGCACTTCAACTGCTGCCTTTTCAGTTGGTAGACTCTGCCCCCTTCTGTGAGTTTTGGAATGTGCGGTTCCTCAGTGGCAGGTTCCCAAACGCCACTTTTTCTGATGGAAGGCGATTCCGGCTCTCTACCGGCATGTGGAAGGCAATGTCTTGGCCTCGCTGGACAGGGCGGTCAGCGGGAAGGTGCATATTACCGCTGACTCATGGTCCAGCAGGCATGGACAGGGATGTTACCTATCTTTCACCGCGCACTGGGTGCAGGGGCGGATCCAGAGTCTAGGGAGGGGCACTGCCAGAAAATATATTTTTTGGGGGTAAATCTATCGGGGAAATGGCTGGTGTTGGCGCTTCAATCATCACGTCACCATAGTTGTTATGGTGTCAGGATGATTGAAGCGCATTATTACTATTATTACATTGTTATGAAAAATTAAACAGTTTAACTCACCATAATGCAGAATCAGTGGGAGCCCCGAGTGTGTCACTTGCCACGTCACCTGTCACCAGATGCAGATTGTCACTTGCCACATCTCCTGCCACCAAATGCGGATTGTCACTTGTCATGTCACTTGCCACGTCGCCTGTCACCAGATGCAGATTGTCACTTGCCATGTCGCCTGCCGCCAAATGCAGATTGTCACTTACCACATCGCCTGCCACCAAATGTGGATTGTCACTTGCCATGTCTCTTCCCACGTCACCTGTCACCAGATGCAGATTGTCACTTGTTACATCGCCTGTCACCAGATGCAGATTGTCACTTGCCACGTCACCTGCCACCAAATGCGGATTGTTGCTTGCCACGTCGCCTTGTCACCAGATGCAGATTGTCACTAGCCACGTCGCCTGCCACCAAATGCGGATTGTCACTCGCCATGTCACTTGCCACGTCGCCTGACACCAAATGCGGATTGTCACTTGCCACATCACCTGCCACACGTTGTGTATTGACAGTCACTTGCTGTGTCACTTTCCTGCTAAGGTGGTCTCTTGTTGTGTCCCAGAGTCAGGCAGCAGATTATCAGTCAGGCAGCATAGAGATGATGTAATCTCTCTGCTGTCGCGGCTGCCTGCACGGTGAGGGGGGAACTTCAGGGATGCAGGGCAGGCGTCGGGCGGTGAGAGATGATGTCACCTCTCTGCTCCCCCGCCCGCCGGCTCCCTGATTGGCCAGCAGCCCGCTCACACATCGAGCCGCACGGCTGTTCATCCGCTCTCTCACCTTCCCGCTCACCAACTGAGCCGCCGGGCCTGCCCGCTGTCTCTCACCCACGGGGCCGCCCACCGACTCTCTCATCTGCTGAGCCGCCCGACGGCTCTCTCACCCGTGGTGCTGTCCGCCACCTCTCTCACCCGCGGATCTACCCGCCGGCTCTCTCACTCACCCGCATTCTCGGAGGGAGCAATTGCCCCGTTGCCCCCCTGGATCCGCCCCTGACTGGGTGACTCTTCTGGCAGCTGGGAAGGATGCAGAACAGGGTGCAGTAGTGTTTTAGGTTGTTCTGCCACCACGCCTCCAAAATACTACTAGTGGTGATTCTGCTACACCTCTCTCCTCCACCCCCTGCTCTTCTTCTTCCTCCATGGCCTCTTCCTGTGCTGATTTGTCTTCGGAACCAGCGGTGCTCCATAGGCATTCAAGGGGCTACGCAAGCACGCAGGCCAAAAGATGCCATGCGGTGCTTGAGCTGGTGTACTTGGGGGACAGGAGCCACACTGGGGCAGATGTTCTGTCAGCTCTGCAGGGGCAGGTTCATAGGTGGTTGACGCCACGCCAGCTTAAGGCAGGTATGGTGGTTTGTGACAATGGCACCAACCTCCTCTCTGCCCTCCGACAGGGACAACTGACCCATGTGCCCTGTTTGGCTCACATCCTTAACTTGGTGGTGCAGTGGTTCTTTGGCAGGTACCCAGGCTTACAGGATGTCCTGAGGCAGGCCAGGAAAGTCTATGTGCATTTCCGCAGGTCATATAATGCCAGTGCTCGACCTCCAAAAGGAATTTAACCTGCCCAAGAAATGCCTAATCTGTGACATGCCCACCAGGTGGAGCTCAACGTTGGCCATGCTGCACACGCAGCAGAGGGCCATCAATGAGTACCTGTGTGACAATGGCACCAGGACAGGGTCAGGGGAGCTTGTTTTTTTTCCCCTACGCCAGTGGGCCATGTTCAGGGGTGCATGCACTGTCCTCAGGAGGCCACGAGGATGGTGAGCAGTGACAGTGCATGCATCAGTGACACTGTCCCCCTTGTCCACATGTTGGAGCACACGCTGCGTGGAATAATGGACAGGGCACTTGAGGCAGAACAGAGGCAAGAAGAGGAGGACTTCCTTAGCTCTCAAGGCCCCCTTTATCCAGACAGTGTTCCTGCGTGCCCACACAGGAAGAGGACGAGGAGGAAGAGGAGGATTGTGTCAGCATGGAGGTGGAGCCTGGCACTCAGCATCAGCAGCAGTCTTTAAGGGATCATTTACAGTCCCAAGAAACCCATGGACTTGTACGTGGCTGGGAGGAGGTGGCTGCAGATCATGTCATCCTTAGTGACCCAGAGGACTCCGGACCGAATGCCTCAGCAAACCTACGCTGCATGGCCTCCCTGATCCTGCAAAGCCTGCGGAAGGATCCTCGTATTCGTGGTATCAAGGAGAGGGATCAATACTGGCTGGCAACCCTCCTTGATCCATGTTACAAGGGTAAGGTTGTGGACCTTATCTTGCCGTCGCAGAGGGAGCAGAGGATGAAACATCTTCGGGAGGACTTGCAGAAAGGTCTGTGCAACGCGTTCCCAGAGACTAGGAGGTTACAAACTCCTGTTCCTGGACAACGTGTTGCTGAAGCTTCGGTCAGTCAAAGAAGGAGCGGTGGAGAAGGTGGCCGTCTGACAGATGCGTTCAGACAATTTTTTAGTCCACAGCCCCAAGGTATGATCGGTTCCAGCAACCATTGCCAGCGTCTGTTTTACATGGTGCAGGAATACCTAGGGGCAAGATCTGACTTGGACACCTTTCCCACCGAAAATCCTCTGGGTTACTGGGTCTTGAGGATGGATCACTGGTCAGAGCTTGCACAGTATGCAATTGAGCTACTGGCCTGTCCTGCATCCAGCGTTCTTTCGGAACGCACATTCAGTGCTGCTGGAGACTTTGTAACCAATCACAGGGTGCGCCTGTCCACCGACTCGGTCGATCGACTGACCTAAAAATGAATCAGTCTTGGATCACCACCAGCTACCAAGCACCGGATGCTGATGTAACTGAATAATTTTTTTTGAAATGTCAGATTCCTTCAAGACTGCCTATGCTGATGCTGAGTGACTATCCTGTTATGCTGAGTGACTATCTAACCGCTAAGGCCCAATTTTTCAGCCCCTGTTTAACAGGGGCATGTAATTACAATTTTTAATGCAATATTTTGCAGGAGGGCTCATTCCTGCGCTCCAACTAGAGTATCTGTGAGGGGTTGCAGTGTTGTGGCACCAGTGCCTAAGGCCCAATTTTTCTGCCCCTCTTCAACAGGGACATGTAATTACAATTCTTACATAGTTACATAGTTACGTAGTAGGTGCCACCCAAATGCATTATTTTACATTTTTCTACATTGAACCTCATTTGCCATGTAGTTGCCCACCCCATTAATTTGTTCAGATCTTTTTGCAAGGTTTCCACATCCTGCGGAGAAGTTATTGCCCTGCTTAGCTTAGTATCGTCTGCAAATACAGAGATTGAACTGTTTATCCCATCCTCCAGGTCGTTTATGAACAAATTAAATAGGATTGGTCCCAGCACAGAACCCTGGGGAACCCCACTACCCACCCCTGACCATTCCGAGTACTCCCCATTTATCACCACCCTCTGAACTCGCCCTTGTAGCCAGTTTTCAATCCATGTACTCACCCTATGGTCCATGCCAACGGACCTTATTTTGTACAGTAAACGTTTATAGTTAACTGTGTCAAATGCTTTTGCAAAATCCAGATACACCACGTCTACGGGCCTTCCTTTATCTAGATGGCAACTCACCTCCTCATAGAAGGTTAATAGATTGGTCTGGCAAGAACGATTCTCATGAATCCATGCTGATTACTGCTAATGATACCGTTCTTATTACTAAAATCTTGTATATAGTCCCTTATCATCCCCTCCAAGAGTTTACATACTACTGATGTTAGGCTAACTGGTCTGTAATTCCCAGGGATGTATTTTGGGCCCTTTTTAAATATTGGTGCTACATTGGCTTTTCTCCAATCAGCTGGTACCATTCCAGTCAGTAGACTATCTGTAAAAATTAGGAACAACGGTCTGGCAATCACTTGACTGAGTTCCCTAAGTACCCTCGGATGCAAGCCATCTGGCCCCGGTGATTTATTAATGTTAAGTTTCTCAAGTCTAATTTTAATTCTGTCCTCTGTTAACCATGGAGGTGCTTCCTGTGTTGTGTCATGAGGATAAACACTGCAGTTTTGGTTACTGAAGCCCCCGATTCACTCGTGAAGACTGAGGAGAAGAATAAATTCAATACCTTCGCCATCTCCCCATCCTTTGTAACCAGATGTCCTTCCTCATTCTTTATGGGGCCAATATGGTCTGTTCTCCCTTTTTTACTGTTTACATACTTAAAGAATTTCTTGGGATTTTTTTTGCTCTCCTCCGCTATGTGTCTTTCATGTTCTATCTTAGCTGTCCTAATTGCACCCTTACATTTCTGTTGCATTCTTTATAAAGTCTGAATGCTGAGGATGATCCCTCAACCCTGTATTTTTTGAAGGCCTTCTTCTTTGCTTTTATATGCATTTTTACATTGGAGTTAAGCCATCCAGGACTTTTGTTCGCTCTTTTAAATTTATTACCCAATGGGATACATTGGCTAATGCCCTTATTTAATATGCTCTTAAAGCAAACCCATCTCTCCTCCGTATTCTTTGTTCCTAATATTTTATCCCAATTTATGCCTTTTAGCAAGGTTTGTAGTTTAGGGAAGTTGGCTCTTTTGAAATTCAGTGTCTTTGTATTCCCTTTATGTTTCCTATTTGTGTGATTTATACTGAAACTAATTGACCTGTGATCGCTGTTACCTAAATTGCCCCGTATTTCCACATCCGTGATCAGGTCTGTATTGTTGGTAATCAGTAGATCCAGTAATGTTTTATTTCTAGTTGGTGCGTCTACCATCTGACCCATAAAATTGTCCTGCAAGACATTAAGGAACTGGCGAGCCTTAAATGAATGCGCGGTACCCTCCGCCCAGTCTATGTCTGGATAATTAAAATCCCCCATCCTTCCCATCCTTGCTGCTAATCCAAATTGTGATAGGAGATCTGTCTCCACTTCCTCCCTCAGGTTAGGGGGCCTATAGCATACTCCCAGTATTATTTTCCCCTTAGCTTCATCCCTTTGGAGCTCTACCCATAAGGATTCCACCTCCTCTCTAGCTCCCTCAGTGATGTCATCTCTCACATTCACTTGTACATTATTCTTGATATATATAGGCATACCCCTCCCCCTTTTTTACCCTCTCTATCCTTGCGGTATAGGGTATACCCTTGAATGTTTGCCAGCCAATCATGAGAGCTGTTGAACCAGGTCTCTGAAATTCCCACAAAATCCAAATCCTCCTCGTACAACGGTATCTCTAGTTCACCCATCTTGTCCGCCATGCTCCTGGCATTGGTGAACATGCCACATAGTTTAGACCGGTCGCATATTGTCGTATTGGGTGTTTCGAGATTGCAACTAGGACTTGCTACTATACTCACCTTGTGTTTTTGTGCTTTGGTTAACCTACCACTAATGCCCCCAATACTACCCACTGGAATATCTTCCACGCTGGCTATCTCTGCCTCTGGACCCTCCCCCCCATCGCCTAGTTTAAAAACCCCTCTAACTTTTTGGCCATCTTCATTCCCAGCAGATCTGCACCCTCCTCATTTAGGTGCAGTCCGTCCCTTCTATAGTACCGCTTACCGACTGAGAAGTCGGCCCAGTCCTCCAGGAACCCAAACCCCTCCTTACTACACCAGCTCTTCAGCCACTTGTTTACTTCCCTAATCTCCCTCTGCCTTTCTGGTGTGGCTCGATGTACTGGTAGTATTCCTGAGAATACTACCTTGGAGGTCCTTTTCCTCAATTTAGCTCCTAAGTCCCTAAAATCGTTCTTTAGGACACTCCATCTGCCTCTGACTTTGTCATTGGTGCCAACATGCACCATGACAGCCGGGTCTTCCACAGCCCCTCCCAGTAATCTGTCCACAAGATCCGTGATGTGCCGAACCCGAGCGCCCGGTAGACAACATATTGTTCCGTGCTTCAGGTCTTGGTTACAGATTGCCCTCTCTGTCCTTCTAAGAATTGAGTCCCCTACCACCAGAATCTGTCTTTCCTTTACCTTTGCTGCCCCCCCACTCTCATTGGAGGAGTTCTTCCCCCGGCAGCTAGGAGAGTCCCTCAGCTCCAGCAGTGCTGGTCCCTGACTGGTTTCACCAATGTCACTCAATGGAGTGTACTTATTGGGATGCTCCAGTCCTGGATCGGCCTCCCTGGCACTCCTCTACCCTTCCTGACTGTCACCCATCTACTCTTTGCTAGTGCCTGCACCTCTTTGTCTCCACCTGCCTCTGTGCTGGCCCCTGCCGGCACCTGCCGTGTGCGTTCCTGGCTCTCCTTTAGTATGGAGGGACTTCTCAGTGCTGACAGTTGCTTCCCCAGATTCAGAACCTGGGCTTCCAGGGAAACAATGTGCTTACATTTTGCACAGCAGTATTCGCCCTCGATCGGATGATCAAGGAACGCATACATGCAGCAAGATGTACAAAGAGTGCCTCTCCACACCCGCCAGGCATCATACCTATTAAATTTAGTGAGGATTGGGGATTTTACCCTGTTCAAATTACCTAACAGCTAGCTTCCTGGCACTAATACTCAAGACAATACACAGGTACTCAAGACAATACACAGGTACACAACAAAATACACAGGTACTCACAGACCTACGTGCACTCGCAATACACAAGTATACAGTACAGAATACACAAGTACTAACGATCCACACACACTACTCAGACAACACACAGGTACTTACACTACACAGATACTATGACCCCTGTTATAACCTCCTGTTTTAAACTCTGGTTTTTAACTCACCACTTAGACCAGTTCCACTTACACAGAGTTTCAACAGCCTCACAATGAGCAGGCTCACTTATGAGTCCTACACAGGGTTATATAGGCCTCAAGCACCTGTGAGCAATTAACCACTCCCCTTAATTGTTAGTCTGAAACCAAAGAAGAAAAAAAAAAAAAAAGCTATTTAAAAAGTGACAGAAAAAGGTGATTGAAAAGCTAAAAGGAAAAGCCCCAAAAATGTAACCCAGCAAACAAAAAGTAAGACTTGTTCACTCTCCATCTGATTTTTAACTCACCACTTAGACCAGTTCCACTTACACAGAGTTCCAACAGCCTCACAATGAGCAGGCTCACTTATGAGTCCTACACAGAGTTATATAGGCCTCAAGCACCTGTGAGCAATTAACCACTCCCCTTAATTGTTAGTCTGAAACCAAAGAAGAAAAAAAAAAGAAAAAGCTATTTAAAAAGTGACAGAAAAAGGTGATTGAAAAGCTAAAAGGAAAAGCCCCAAAAATGCAACCCAGCAAACAAAAAGTAAGACTTGTTCACTCTCCATCTGGTTTTTAACTCACCACTTAGACCAGTTCCACTTACACAGAGTTCCAACAGACTCAAAATGAGCAGGATCACTTATGAGTCCTACACAGAGTTATATAGGCCTCAAGCACCTGTGAGCAATTAACCACTCCCCTTAATTGTTAGTCTGAAACCAAAGAAGAAAAAAAAAAAAGCTATTTAAAAAGTGACAGAAAAAGGTGTTTGAAAAGCTAAAAGGAAAAGCCCCAAAAATGCAACCCAGCAAACAAAAAGTAAGGCTTGTTCACTCTCCCTCTGGTTTTTAACTCACCACTTAGACCAGTTCCACTTACACAGAGTTCCAACAGCCTCACAATGAGCAATGATCTTGATCTAATATTTCACAGCGGGGCCCGTTTCTGTGCCCACCAAGAGTAACTGTGAGGACTTACAGTGTTGTGGCACCAGCACCACCACCACCACCAAAGGCCCAATTTTTCTGCCCCTGTTCAACAGGTGCATGTAATTACAATTCTTGATCTAATACTTCACAGCAGGGCTCGTTCCAGCTCCCACCAAGAGTAACTGTGAGGACTTACAGTGTTGTGGCAACACCACCACCACCATCAAAGGCCCAATTTTTCTGACCCTGTTGAACAGAGGCATGTAATTACAATTCTTGATCTAATATTTCACAGCAGGGCCTGTTCCTGCGCACACCAAGAGTAACTGTGAGGGCTTACAGTGTTGTGGCAACACCAACACCTAAGGCTGCAATTTCTGCAGAGTATATAGGGCAGGCCCCTATTTCAAACATCCAACTTACAAACGACTCCTACTTGCAAACGGAAGGAGACAACAGGAAGTGAGATTAAATCTACCCCTAGGAAGGGAAATTCTCTCCTGTAAGAGTTAATATGGGAAAAACGTGTCTCCTCTCCACTGATGCTTTACTAAAAACCCCAATTGTCAAAAAACATTTGTCATTGGGACAGAAAGTGAGGTAAAATCTTCTGAAGAGGTGCACAGACAGCAAAACAAATGTCACAGGGGTGATAACCCTTCCCTATGTTTTCCAAAAAGCTTAACAATAGATTTTTTGGCTGGAGCTACACTTTAAAAATGTACCAGTTCAAAATTACAAACAGATTCTACTTAACAGCAAACCTACAGTCCCTGTCTTGTTTGCACCGCCTGTATACTGCTATTCAGAGTATGGGGGCCCCACACCTTTCCTTTTTTTAATTTTGGTGCGGGGTTCCCCTTAATATCCATACAAGACCCAAAGGGTCTGGTAATGGCCTAGTGGGGTACCCATGCCGTTTGTCTCACTGATTTTCATCCATATTGCCGGGACCCGACATTACATTAAAGCCGCAAGCAGTTTTAAATCACTTTTATTCCTTTAAAAATGTCATTTTGTGCAGGAACTGTTCTAAGCATGGGAAACAAGCGCCACTTTACAGGCATACTATAGACACCCCCCAGGTACGATATTTAAAGGAATATTTCACTTTTTTTTTCACTTTAAGCATCATTAAAATCACTGCTCCTGAAAAAACGGCCGTTTTTTAAAACTTTTTTTTGCATTGATGCATGTCACCCGGGTCCCCAAACCCTTTTTAGGACAATACCATGCAAATTAGCCTTTAAATGTAGCACTTTTGATTTCGAACGTTCGAGTCCCATAGACTTCAATGGGGTTCTAAAGTTCGCACAAATTTTCGGTCCGTTCGCAGGTTCTGGTGCGAACCGAACCGGGGGGTGTTCGGCTCATCCCTACTCACAGATAGGGAGTTTATCTCCAGGATTTCTACAGCCTCACTCCTTAGATATTTCTCCACTCCAGGGACTCATATTTGACATAAGAAAACACAGCCGATATAGTGCTCTCTGCTATAAAAATTTATTTAAAACCCCACTAAAAGAGGACACTTATTAGATAAAAAACAAACAATCGCAAAATTCATGTGATAAAAGCGTCCGCTGGCTCACCGCCTTGGCTGCGTGACGTCACAGGCTTGGATCCTCCCCTCTGCACGCGTATCAACCACTGATTGGTCTTCATCAGCAGATATAAGATCCTGTGACTTTACCAGGGTTCCTGAGCCAGAGGTGTAAGAGAAGCCTACTTCCACACATAAGGCTCCACCACTAGGTACGTTACAGCTGTACAGAAGAGGGTTCCGCACAGGATGGTTAGCAGAATGAGGGGCTTGCAGAGAACTTCCAGACCAAGATCACTGGGTCCTGGGTAGAGTGGAGGTCCCGGCCACAGGATCAGGTCCACCAAGCACCCAGCAGCAAGGAGGTACAGTTTGAGGAAGTTTGGAGTTGCACAGAGGCAAGGCTCCTGGGTTCAAGGTGAGCAGAGGGGGGAGTTCTGCATGCCTGGCTGCAGCTTCAGGTCCGCATAGATACAGACAGCAAAGGGGTAAAGAACAGAAGAGTCTCTCTTCCACTGACCCCTGTTCAGGTATACATAGTACCTAAGCTGAGGCACAATCCTGAGGCCTGGCAGCCCAATGTTTAGCCTCAGCTACCATAGCAACAGGCTTCACATAGTCCTACCCCTTCACATTAAGAGTGCGACCGTGGCAAGTCTTTTGTCTCAGTGCCCACCAGAATTCTGTTAGAAGACGATCTGAAGTCTGCATGTGAAAATTTCAAATGCAAGTCACAGCAGGGGTCAGACTCCTGAGTGCTCTGAACGTAGGTAGTGTGGTGTGGCGGGACCACTGTATGAGCATCTGAGAATAAGATGATGGCTGACTGGACAGCTTTTTTCTCCCTGCATGTAAGTGCCATAGATAAAGTAAAATTGGAAATAAAGTTTAAAGAACTCATCATAGTGATTTAAGTCTATTATCCTCAGGAAATAAACTCTTCTCTACAGGAAAATATAGATTTTAAAAGTCGCTTTTAAGAGGTGCTGCCAACATATAAAAAAGTATAGACCAGCGGTCTATGATTGCAGCAGTAACTTTTATATTTTAAATAATTTTTCAGTGTGTTTCTCAGGTGGATTTACTGTTCCCTTACAGATAAGAGATACCTGGTGGCTAAATGGCAGCCACAGTACAGAGCCTGCAACACTGTGAAGTTAAAAGTCTTTGATATACAGCAGTACCCAATCTTAAAAAGCTTTAAAGGTCATGGTCATGGCATTTCTCCTCTTTTGGATCATTTCAGTCCTGTTGGCATAAACATTTCCAGTATAGGTGCAAACATTTACCATCAAAGCAGATGGAACTTTGGTTCATCTGTGCCCACATGAAAATCATCTTTTTTCCTTATTATAATTAAAATATCCAGGACTAAATAAATACATTTTGAAAAAAATATATCTTTATATAAAGTGCTTATTGCACTCTTAATATACAACCTTTCCCCCCATCTTCTGTACTGTAGGGGGTGATATCACCATCCTTCTGGTGAGATTCTAGGAAATGCTGAGAAGCCCAAATCATGTAAGATAATGCTCCACACAATCGCAAGATTTGTGCTACTCAGCATTCCCTGTGTCCTACCAGAAGGATGGCGACATTCTCCTAACCTAGGTGCCATGGACCATATTTGGTGAGGAATGTCACCAAGTGTTTTGTTTTGTTTTAACTCCACTTTCGTGGATATATACATATATATGTATATATTGCATATACAATTGCGACACAAGTCATGTTGTAATTGAATGTCATTAAAAATTACTTTTCCTTTTCAGTCTGCAGCTCTGTAATTTTCTGTAAAATGCAATGCAATATGGCTACATGGAGGTGTTCTGTACACAGAATTTGTACATGATTAACTCACTGATTTTCCCAGAAGTCTGTAGCAAGATACAAGTCAGATTTCAGGCATCCCCTGCAACAAAAATATAATTTTTCCCCCAATAGGAAACCAAGTCTAAAGGGATGCTGACCCTGCAATTTTCATCATTAGAAGCCTGCAGATGCAGCAGCTGGTTGATAATTATGAAACTACTCCCATTAGATTCACTTTCCCACATGGGCACAGACAAACACACAGGGATTTCTTCAGGATAACAAAAGGTAGGAATCTGCAACAAAGTTTGTTAAAATCCCTGCAATGTACACAGATTATACAGAGGGGAATGTTTTTCTCCTCAACAAAAGTGGAGTTACTCTTTAACCCCTTTGTGCCGGCGCCCTTTAACGGGCTTGGCATTCCGGAAGGTGGGGCGGGGCTTGTGATTGGCTGCCACGGTGGTCACATGATCAGAAAAATTCTGTTTGTAAGAAGTAATCAGGAGCTTTTCGCGAGCCGCTGGTCACTGTGCCAGGAGCACGCATGGTGCACACTCTTGGCACAGCTCTATCGGCGCGAATGCATACAAATATGCGGCCCCTCGGCGACAAGACCCAGCCGCCAACAGGCCGCATATTTGCATGCACTCTCTGCCTAGGGGTTAAGGTCACTTTGCAAGAAAGCATAAACCTTTGTAGTGTATTATGTGCTTTTACTAAACAAGTATATTGTACATACTGTACAAACTACTTATAATTATAAGAAAACAATACAAGACACGCTGGGGGATATTTACTAAACCCAGAGCACTTAGAATCTGGTGTAGATGTGCACGGTAGCCAATCAGCTTCTAACTTCAGCTTGTTCAATTAAGTTTTGACAATAAAACCTGGAAGCTGATTGGTTACTATGCAGAGCTGCACCAGATTTTGCACTCTCCAGCTTTAGTAAGTAACCACCACTAATTACAAATATACATACAGCACATGCACACGCTACCTCTCATGGAGAACGAGCACAAACAATGGTCTGTGTACAATAGGCATATGCTAAGGCCTGGTTCACACTTGTGCGATATGCACTCTGACTTTGAGAGCCATCTTAAAGGGGTTGTAAAGGCACAAGGTTTTTTATCTTAATGCATTCTATACATTCTATACATTAGGATAAAAAGCCTTCTTTGTGCAGCAGCCGCTCTAATCTGAGGTCCCTCTCTGTCCAGCGATGTCCACAAGTGTCTCAGCCATCCGAGATTCTCCCTCCTGATTGGCTCAGACACAGTAGTGGTGCCATTGGCTCCCGCTGTTGTCAATCAAAGTCAGCTAGCCAATCAGGGGCGAGAGGGGTCAGGGCTCCATGCCTGAATGAACACAGGAAGCTGTGACTAAGCTTGGGTGCCACCATAGCAAGCTGCTTGCTGTGGGGGCACTGAACAGGAGGGGGGGCAGGATCACAGAAGAGGGACCCAAGAAAAGGAGGATCTGGGCTGCTCTGTGCAAATCCATAGCAACAGAGCAGGTAAGTATAACATGTTTGTTATTTTTATAGGAAAAAAAAAAAGACTTTACAATCACTTTAACTGGTACCACTTGTGTCGATCTGACTTTGGAAAAGGTTCCTGCACTACTTTGGTCCGACTTCTGTCCGATTTCAGCCCATAGAATTGAATGAAAATCAGATCCTCATCTTAATTGATGTGATTTGGAACATTACAGGAAGATTACTCAGGCATTCGAAATCACGCTGCAGTCACCAGGCAGAGTGACATGGCTTTTATGTCAGAGAAGTGTGAACCTATCCTTAAAGTTACTTAGCTCAGGTTATAGCTGCTTCATGATCTCTGTAGGCAACCAAGGCTCTAGGCTCTACAAGCGATTGCAAGAAATCGGGTGCTAGCATGAACCCCAGATGAAGTTTTTTCTGGCACAACCTTCCTTTGTTGTTATAAAGCTTATGTTACTGGCTTTTTTTTTTAGAAAGTTTAACCATTCCTGCATGGGTGTGGCCTATTACTAACTACTTCCTTTACATAAATGTATAGTGAAACATTTCCTAACTTAAACTCTAGATGGCACTCCTGTATCATATATACCATAGGTCAAATATGTCAAAAGGTCAGGCCATTGTATTAGAGGACAGCTTGTGCAAACGCTCCAATGACATTTGTATGAGAAGTGTCAATTCAAAAATACCTGATGTTTACTTCTAAAACAGACAGATTTTATATGTAAGTCTGAGAAAATCACCAAGCTACTATATATGAAACAAATAATTATGTATATCAGAACCATTTAGCTGCTGGGCCAGAGAATATAATTGGCAGCAAGGTTCCTTTAGGAGCATTTTGTTGTTGTGTATTTAGTCCCTGGGCAGCAGACAGCATTCATTGGGATTGATGTGGATCTACGGTGCTGGATGACGTGATGGACATTGGATTTACATAATGGGATTTAGTTTTTATTTTTTCTTAACCACTTCAGCCCTGGATAAATTTACCCCCTTCCTGACCAGGCAATTTTTTGCGATACGGCACTGCGTCGCTTTAACTGACAATTGCGTGGTCATGCAAGGTTGTACCCAACAAAATTTACGTCCTTTTTTCCCACAAATAGAGCTTTCTTTTGGTGGTTATTGATCACCTCTGCAGTTTTTATTTTTTACGCTTTAAACAAAAGAACAGCGACAATTTAAAAAAAAAACACAATATTTTTAAATTTTTGCTATAATAAATATCCCAATTTAAAAAAAAATAATAATAATTTTTTTCATAAGTTCTGGCCAATATGTATTCCTCTACATATTTTTGTTAAAAAATCGCAATAAGCATATATTAAGTGCTTCGCGCAAAAGTTATAGCGTCTACAAAATAGGGGATAGATTTATGGTATTTATATTTTTTTTTTTTACTAGCAATGGCAGCGATCAGCGATTTTTATCGGGACTGCGACATTGCGGCAGAGAGATCGGATACTTTTAACACTTTTTTGGTACCATTGACATTTATACAGCGAGCTAAAAATAGCCACTGATTACTGTATAAATGTCACTGGCAGGGACGGGGTTAACACTAGGGGGCGATCAAGGGGTTAAATGTGTGTTCCCTAGGTGTGTTCTAACTGTGAGAGGATTGGACTGACTGGGGGAGGAGACATATCATTGTTCCTTAGTAGGAACACACAATCTGTTTCTCCTCCCCTGACAGGACAGGGATTTGTGTGTTTGCACACATAAATCCCCTTTCCTGCTCTCGTGCCCGCAATCGCAGGTGGCCAGAGGGGATCGCCCCCACCGGCCACGCGCATCGGGTCCCCCGCCGTGCAGTGAGCGCACGTGCGCCTGCTATGGCTCTTAAAGGAGCCGCAGTATATATACGGCGATTCCCGCAGCAGAGCCATTCTGCTGCCGTATATATACAGAAGCCGGTCGGGAAGCAGTTAAAGGCTTTTGTCAAATGTGTTGTGTTGTTTATTTTTTTTATTCTATTTGTTTGTGAATGAGTAACCAGGGGTAATGTGTATCGCATAATCTTTTACCTAAAGATGGTTGTGTCCCCCTTATTTTATCTAATAAGTTCCCCCCACCCCACAGACCCCTACATCTACCTGGCAAGGTAGATTGTTCCTGGTTGCTAGACCTGAAGCCTGAGGCCTATTCTGGAAGCATGTTGGCTGCTAGGTCCACTTAAGGCCTATCCAGCAGTTCGGCGTTCCACAAAAGAATAGCAGCCAAGGTGCAGCCTGAAGCCTGGGGCTGAACCGCATATGTTAGAGGCTCGGCCTGGGGGGAACCTGATCGTGTCGGAGGTAAAGGAGAAGCAGTTGCCACAAAGGGACGACCACTCCTGTTACCGGAGGCAAGTTTGAAAGGGATGAAGTTCTGAAGGAGTACCAGAGCAGACACTTCACTAGCCCGGGACAGTGAAGTAGAGGGAAAGCTTCAGTGGAGACTCATCCAGGAAGGCAGTGGGTAGCTGTGAGTAAAGATTGAAGGAGTACAGCGGGTAGCTGTAAGTAAAGCTTGAAGATAAAGTACAGCAGTTAGCTGTGTGTGTGAAGCTGGGGAATCCAGCAGGTAGCTGAGAATCCAAAAAGTCTAGTGAAAGATGGTGAGCTGAGCTTAAGGATCTACAGTGGGTTAATGTGAGTTAAACTGGAAGATCTGCAGTAGCAGGATACTGTGAGAGAAGTTGTTGCAATAGGAGACAGCGGTTGCTACCAGATACAGATTGCTGGATTCAGCTTAAAGGCCCTCGTTCTGTATTGCTGTCTGCTTAGTTCTATTTTTGTCTGCGGAGTTTGCCTTAATTGCTATTGCATTTGCCTAAGGGTGTCCTGTGCCCTAAACCCTTTCTCCCCAACGTTCCTGTTAAGAGAAATAAAACTCTCTTTGTTCATTTTTACAAAAAGTGACTGGCGTCCAATCTTTCCACCTTGCACTACACCGTATGCCTAGTAACCTGCACCCTGAGGAGGAATGTCAGTTCTCCCTGGCTTTGGGGGTCACCATTCGACCCTTGGAAGTCGGGGAGACCGCTGCACACACCACACTTTTCAGATATTTATTCACAATTGTGTGCCATTTTGTGTTGGTCTATCATATAAAATCCCAATAAAATACATTTAAGTTTTTGGTTGTAACATGACAAAATGTGGAAAATTTCAAGGGGTATGAATAATACTTTTTCAAGGCACTGTACCTTCCACATGTTAAGGGCATGTGGGCTGGTATGGTGCTGTTCCGCACCCCCCTTTTCTGGCCAGAGAAGCTGCATGCTTGATAAGGGTCAAATATGGATTTGGGGGTGGGTGGAGCCTGGCAGCTGCCATTCGCTGCAGCACAAGCTGACCAGTGGGTCCTGGCCAATGATTTATGGCTGGAAACCGCTGATCCGATGAGCGAATTGCAGAAGAGAGCCTGTGTTGGTAAATTACACAGGGATTTCTACAGACAGCATCGATGTGCCATATTTTTCAGGGGGTAAAAACCGACACATTACTTAAAAAATAAAATAGCACACAATACACACATTAAAGTGAAACTTTAGTCAAAAATGAAGTCCTGATAGATCACTTTAGGCTGGCTAAAGCTATGGAAAACATTAAAGATCAGTAACAATACGGTCTAAGATCCAGTTATACACTGTCTCATCCTGCTCTGTGCATGCTCAGTTGCTCTCCATTTGTAGGCACTGCTGAGTTTGTAGAGCCCGATCTGCTGACAGACTTAAAGCAGAATAAAACACTCCTATCTTTTACAGCCAAGGAAGCTGCTTCTGTTTGATCTGCAACTGCCATGGTGCTGCACATGTGTTCAGTTATGACACCAGCCATTTGATGATTTGACAGTTTGGTTCAGAACACAAGCAAATCTGACAGTTAGCAATCCCGGCATTCCAGGAATGTGACTGTTTTCTGAAACCAATAAATCTATGGGTATAGTTCCACTTTATGATTTACTGCCATTCAGGAGCTCTGGGCTTCAGCAAAATGGCAGCCTCCAGCAAGAAGAAACAACAAACAAAAGAGCAATGCTGGAGACAATTTACAGCACACAGTAATTTTGGTTGCGTAATTATTCATGTGGAATGTATGTTCCTTGCTAAAGAACATTATTTGTTATCAAGTTTTTGTGGGTAAAGGTCCTCTTTAACATTTGTTCGCACACAGTTAACCCTTTGATCGCCCTAGATGTTGACCCCTTCCCAGCCAGTGTCTTTAGTACAGTAAAAGTGTATAGTATTAGCACTGAGCACTGTATTAGTGTCACTGGTGATGTCAGTGGCAGTTAGTCAGTACCCACAAAGTGTCAGTTAGTGTCAGATTGCTCGCCACACTATCACAGTCCTACTATAATTCGCTGATCGCTGAATAAAAAAAAATATATAAATAAAAATTCCAGTATCTATACCATAGTTTGTAGATGCTATAACTTTCACGCAAACCAATCAATATACACCTATTGGGATTTTTTTATTCTTATGCAAAGACATGTAGCAGAATAAATTTTGGCCAAAATTTATGAAGAAATTAGATTTCACAAAAAAAAAAAGAAACCCAGTGGTGATCAAATACCACCAAATGAAAGCTTTATTTGTGTGAAAAAAATGCTATACATTTAGTTTGGGTATAGCTTTGCATCACTGCTTAATTACCAGTTAAAATAGCGCAGTGCCGAATAGCAAAAAATGGCCTGGTCACGAAGGGGGTACAATCTTCTGGAGCTCAAGTGGTTAACAACCAATGCCGCTGTGTACACTGGCATACTAGCAATCAATGATGTCATTATTTGCTAAGACACAGTCGGCTAGACAGCACAGCGTCCTATGCTAGGATGCAGAGTGGCCATAGAAAGACTGCCACTAATTGTATGACTTCCACATTGGACTTAACCCCCTGAGCCATAATTGGCCAAAGGCACCCTGCCTTTGGCCAATTATGGCTCTCTTTGCTGACGGCGCTGTGATTGGCCAAAGCATGCGGGTCATAGTGCATGCTTGTCCAATCATCAGCCAGCAATGCACTGCGATTTACGCTGCGCGTCACGCCTCATAATGTTGGATCTTCATCGAACGATCGAACAGCCGGTGTTCGAGTCGAACTCATGTTCGGCTCGAACTCGAAGCTCATCCCTAGTGAGAAAGGGGCTGAGTGCGTACAGATGTGAGGAGGGCTTAGTGCGTACAGGTGTGAGGGGGCTGAGTGCATACAGGTGTGAGGGGGGCTTAGTGTGTTTAGGTGTGAGGGGGGGCTGAGTGGATACAGGTGTGAGAAGGGATGAGTGCATACAGGTGTGAGGGGAGCTGAGTGTGTACAGGTGTGAGGAAGGGGCTGAGTGCATAGAGATGTGAGTAGGTCTGAGTGTGAACAGGTGTGAGGAGGACTGAGTGCATACAGGTGTGAGGAGGACTGAGTGAGTACAGGTGTGAGGGGGGCTGAGTGCGTACAGGTGTCAGGAGGGCTGAGTGCATACAGGTGTGGGGGGGCTTAGTGTGTACAGGTGTGAGGAAGGGGCTGAGTGCATAGAGATGTGAGTAGGTCTGAGTGTGAACAGGTGTGAGAAGGGCTGAGTGCATACAGGTGTCAGGAGGACTGAGTGAGTACAGGTGTGAGGGGGGCTGAGTGCGTACAGATGTGAGGAAGGGGCTGAGTGCATAGAGATGTGAGTAGGTCTGAGTGTGAACAGGTGTGAGGAGGGCTGAGTGCATACAGGTGTGAGGAGGACTGAGTGAGTACAGGTGTGAGGGGGGCTGAGTGCGTACAGGTGTCAGGAGGGCTGAGTGCATACAGGTGTGGGGGGGGCTTAGTGTGTACAGGTGTGAGGAAGGGGCTGAGTGCATAGAGATGTGAGGAGGTCTGAGTGTGTACAGGTGTGAGGAGGGCTGAGTGCATACAAGTGTGAGGACTGAGTGAGTACAAGTGTCAGGAGGGCTGAGTGCATACAGGTGTGGGGGGGCTTAGTGTGTACAGGTGTAAGGGGGGGCTGAGTGCATACAGGTATGAGGGGGGGATGAGTGTGTACAGGTGTGAGGGGGGCCTGAGTGTGTACAGGTGTGAGGGGGGCTGAGTGCACACAGGTGTGAGTAAGGGGCTGAGTGCGCACAGGTGTGAGGACGGTTGAGTGCGTACAGTTGTGAGGAAGGGTGAGCGCATACAGGTATGAGGGGGAGCTGAGTGTGTATACACTGAAGGACTTGGTTGGATGGCCAGTGAGCAGATTTGGTGGTCAGGCCTTCAGGCCTGAAGCTGTGTAAGGGGCCTCAAAATTTCTGATGGGTGCCCTGCCAAACACCATAAATGCACCAACCCCTAATGTGCAGCATGGCAGTGGTAGCCTAATGCTGGATGTTGCTCTGCAAAGGGTACTGAAGGGAAATCCTTAGGGAAATCCTACAGCAGTCTGCAAGACCCATGAGGATAGGACCATTTGTCTTCTAGACAACACCACCTAGCTGAGGTGTAGGATTAACCCCTTAGGTTCCACAGTGAGAATAGCAAGCATGTTTTAATGCATATACAGATTAATTTTACTGTTGTGGGTTTAGTAACACTTTAAGAGAAGGCATGTTAATGTATTTTTTCTTTTCTTGATCGAAAAAAAAACTCCATTGTTATTTAAGTTCTTTGACAGTGATTCCCAATCTTTTTTTACTTGTTTCCCTTTGGTAGATCATTTCCATAAATTGTAACTGGTTTTAGTACCCAACACTCAACATTAAGCATTCAACAGTCACTGTTGCATGCCGCCTCCTCTTAGCGGCACATTTTAGGGAGCAAAACACAGAGGAGGAGGGCATTTTCCTCTTCTGAGAACTGACTCAGGTGTGTAAACCTAGCGTCAGAAGATAAGGATGCGGGTTTACTCCGTGGAGCTATCGTACACTGTATAGCCTCACATTCCTCACTGCCACAGCCTTTATTTTACAACACACACTGCCCCAGTGGTACAAAGTAAAGTCTCTAAACTTCCATTGCCTTTGTATCAGTACCCCCTTAGGGGCTGCTGGATATTGTGTCCCACCTGTCACCTCTGCCCAGCCCGGCATTCACTTCCCTTTCATCTTAGAGACAATGAACAGTCTGTATGTTTGTTTTGTATTTAATTGAGGGATTTTGAACTTGGATAGGGTAAGGAAAATTATGGGATGCCCATAATCAATAGTAGAATCAGTTGAATGATCAGTTGGGAGTGGGACCTCTATTTTACTCTTCTAGAGCTCCAGCCTCCTCCAGCACAACTTTTATTTGTAGACTGTTTCTCTCTCTCTCCTGTACAATACTTGGTTCCAGGCACAGCTAGCACATGGTAGGCCCAACTCCGATTTTGTCAGGCCTTAGCAAGTGCCATTTGCAGGCAGGGACCGTGGGCCCCTTTAGTGTAGTAACAAATAGTCAAAGAAAAGTATTTTAATGCTAGCTGTGCTATGGAGGACTACTAATCCCAGTCAGTCCTCTTCAGGCCCTGCCAGCCCTCCTGACTGCAGCTGCCTGACTCCACTGCCCATGACATCACAGTCTCTCCTGCTGGCTCTACATCCTTCTCAGACTGCACTCTCCCAGTCCGCTCTGGCATGCCTTCCCAGCTCTCCCAACTGTGCCTGTGCCTGCTGTGTCACTCACCAGCCCTCCTGACTGCACTCCAGTGGATCCCTTCTGGAGACTTGCCCGGCAGCACTAGCTCTCGTTGTCCTTCTCTGTCCCTCTCTGTGCCTCCTGTCCAGATCCTTCTTTGTTTCTCAGAAAGGCTCCAACTTCCACCCGAACCCCACAGGCCCAGTGCCCCCCCCAGACTGGGGAGTGCCTCAAAGGCCCTGACAACCTAGTGCTCCATCTCCAGCTTCTTCCACCCGACAACAACTCCCCAGCAGGGCTGACTCTAGGTATTTAAGAAGGCCTGCCCCCTGCCAATCCAAGTTGGGGATTGGCAATGATTAGGGCTCCTTAGAACACCCCAGGCAGATCCACCTCTCTTCCCCTCCCCTCTTCTAGAATCCTCTAGAAGCCAGAGGGAGGTAACCGAGAAGTGATGTTGCATGTGAGTCACCTGCTGCTACTCTAGGGTCCTTCCAACCCACACAGATCAGAACAAACAGGCCTAGTTTACAGCTAGGCCTGATTAAATTTACCTGCACTCACAAAAATCCTACTTATAGCACCTACCTAAAGTAGAGGGTGCTACACCACTATTATGATTTTTTTTTACCAGCAGGTACCCCAGTTTGGAAGCCACTGCGCCCCACACTATATAAGGCCGCCTGCATGTCGGCCTTGTGTAGTGTGTTGCTGGCGGAGAGAGAGATAGAGAGAGAGAGTGTCATTTCATTTACTTTGAGCAGGCAGTTTTTTCAGTTAGCTAGATCTCACTGCAGACCGTTCCTGCTGTACTCTTTCTAATATACGTCAGGCAGGCACTTGATATATATATATATATTCAGTCAGACTGGTATATATATATATATATATATATATATATATATATATATATATATATAAATATATATATATCCACTGCATACAGTTTAGCTAGATCTCACTGCAGACTGTTCCTGCTGTACTGTTTCTAATATACTTCAGGCAGGCAGTTGATTCAGTTAGATGCAGTGTATTTAGTATATATATTAGGAATGGGCCGAACACCCCCACGCAGAACATGCAAACAGGCAAAAAATGTGTTCAAACACGTGGACACTATTAAAGTCTACGGGACAAGAACATTAAAAATCAAAAGTGCTAATTTTAAAGGTTAATATGCAAGTTATTGTCATAAAAAGTGTTTGGGGACCCGGGTCCTGCCCCAGGGGACATGTATCAATGCAAAAAAAAGTTTTAACAACGGCCGTTTTTTCGGGAGCAGTGATTTTAATAATGCTTAAAGTGAAACAATAAAAGTGAAATATTCCTTTAAATTTCGTACCTGGGGGGTGTCTATAGTATGCCTGTAAAGTAGCGCATATTTCCTGTGTTTATAACAGTCCGAGAGCAAAATTTAATTTCTAAAGGAAAAAAAAGTAATTTAAAAGTACTAGCGCTAGTGCCGGCTATTAATGAATTGTCAGTCCCGACAATACACATAAAAGTCATTGAAAGTCATTGAAAAATTTTTAAAAAATGCATGGGGGTCCCCTAAAATTCCATTACCAGGCCCTTCAGGTCTGGTATGGATATTAAGGGGAACTGCGTGCCAAAATAAAAAAAAAAATGGCGTGGGGTTCCCCCCAAAAAATCCATACCAGACCTGAAGGGTCTGGTATGGATTTTAAGGGGAAGTCCGCGCCAAAATGTAAAAAAAAAATGTCATGGGGTTCCCCCAAAAATCTACACCAGACCCTTATCCGAGCAAGCAACCTGGCAGGCCGCAGAAAAAGAGGGGGGGATGAGAGAGTGCCCCCCCTCCTGAACCGTACCAGGCCACATGCCCTCAACATCGGGAGGATGCCCCCATGTCGATGGGGACAAGGGCCTCATCCCCACAACCCTTGCCCAGTGGTTGTGGGGGTCTGCGGCAGGGGGCTTATCGGAATCTGGAAGCCCCCTTTAACAAAGGGGACACCCAGATCCCAGCACCCCCTATGTGAATTGGTAAGGGGTACATTGTACCCCTACCATTTCACAAAAAGAAAGTGTCCTTTATTAAAAATAAAAAGAGATTTCAGCGATGTAATCCAATAAATCCATGCTCCTACTCCAGCGATGGAGTAGGACCATGGATCCAATTCTCGATCTCCAGCAATGGATGATCTCCAACGACTCCAGCGAGGAACACACACAGGATCCTGCCTCCACCAGAGGCACCCAGCCAATGATGCGGCGCCAGCTTGACAGCTCTTATGTAGCTGAGGGTGGGGCAACCCGTCACATGACCCCGTCCCCCTCTGACAAGGGAAAACGCCGGGGTTTCCCAGTGACGTGTACGGGTGACCCCGCCCCCCTCTGACACCACAGGGAATACCATAGGGAAGTCCCAGTGTGTCAGAGGGGAGCGGTGTCACCGGGTGGCCCCGCCCTCAGTTATATAATAACTGTCAGAAGAACAGAAGCGTCACAGAGCGGGAACCTCCCATGGATGCAAATCGTCTGGAGAACGAAGTGGGGAAGAAGACACCGGAGGAAGATGCGGACGAGAAGACTGAAGGAAGAAGCAGAGGAAGAAGTGGGGGAAGAACAAGAAGGAGGAAGAAAACTGAATGAAGACCAGAAGAGGATGGAAGAAGAAGTGGGGGAAAAAAGAAGACATTAATCAAGGAATTGTCAAAAACCATCTATTGTCTTTGTTAACATTTTTTACACTGTTTTTGTGAAATGGTAGGGGTACATTTGTACCCCATTACTATTTCACATGGGGGGGATCTGGGGGTCTCCTTGTTAAAGGGGGCTTCTAGATTCCGATAAGCCCCCCACCCGCAGACTCCCACAACCACCGGGCAAGGGTTGTGGGGGTGAAGCCAAATCAGGTGAATGGTGTAGGAATTACAACAGTTTGCATATGTACCTCCCACTTTTTAAGGAACCAAAAGTAATGGGACAAATGGCTGCTCAGCTGTTCAATGGCCAGGTGTATGTTATTCCCTCATTATCCCATTTACAAGGAGCAGATAAAAGGTCTAGAGTTCATTTCAAGTGTGCTATTTGCATTTGGAATCTGTTGCTGTCAACTCTCAATATGAGATCCAAAGAGCTGTCAATACCATTGAAGCAAGCCATAATTAGGCTGAAAAAACAAAACAAACCCATCAGAGAGATAGCAAAAACATTAGGTGTGGCCAAGTCAACTCTTTGGAACATCTTTAAAAAGAAAGAACGCACCGGTGAGCTCAGCAACACCAAAAGACTCGGAAGACCACGGAAAACAGCTGTCGTGGATGACCGAAGAATTCTTTCCCTGGTGAAGAAAACACCCTTCACAACAGTTGGCCAGATCAAGAACACTCTCCAGGAGGTAGGTGTATGTGTGTCAAAGTCAACAATCAAGAGAAGACTTCACCAGAGTGAATACAGAGGGTTCACCACAAGATGTAAACCATTGGTGAGCCTCAAAAACAGGAAGGCCAGATTAGAGTTTGCCAAACAACATCTAAAAAAGCCTTCACAGTTCTGGAACAGCATCCTATGGACAGATGAGACCAAGATCAACATGTACCAGAGTGATGGGAAGAGAAAAGTATAGAGAAGGAATAGAACAGCTCATGATCCAAAGTATATCACTTCATCAGTGAAGCATTGTGGTGGTTGTGTCATGGCGTGGGCATGTATGGCTGCCAATGGAACTGGTTCTCTTGTATTTATTGATGATGTGACTGCTGACAAAAGCAGCAGGATGAATTCGGAAGTGTTACGGGCAATATTATCTGCTCATATTCAGCAAAATGCTTCAGAACTCATTGGACGGCGCTTCACAGTACAGATGGACAATGACCCGAAGCATACTGTGAAAGCAACCAAAGAGTTTTTTAAGGGAAAGAAGTGGAATGTTATGCAATGGGCAAGTCAACCATCTGACCTGAATCCGATTGAGCATGCATTTCACTTGCTGAAGACAAAACTGAAAGGAAAATGCCCCAAGAACAAGCAGGAACTGAAGACAGTTGCAGTAGAGGCCTGGCAGAGCATCACCAGGGATGAAACCCAGCGTCTGGTAATGTCTATGCTTTCTAGACCTCAGGCTGTAATTGACTGCAAAGGATTTGCAACAAAGTATTAAAAAGTTTCATGAATGATTGTTAATCTGTCCCATTACTTTTGGTCCCTTAAAAAGTGGGAGGCACATATACAAACTGTTGTAATTCCTACACCACTCACCTGATTTGGATGTAAATACCCTCAAATTAAAGCTGAAAGTCTGCAGTTAAAGCACATCTTGTTTGTTTCATTTCAAATCCATTGTGGTGGTATATAGAGCCAAAAAGAGTAGAATTGTGTCGATGTCCCAATATTTATGGACCTGACTGTATGTCTATTCTTCCCCCAGACAAAGGGTTTGAGAATTGCATCTATGGTTTTGAAATACTTCAGTGGGAGATACACAGGGGTGTGTCATAAGATATATAGAATTTTATGGAGGAGTATAATTTTAATTAGGTTGATACGGCACAGTATCCAGAGAAGGAGACACGCCCATATTTGTGTTTTGGATTTGATCAGGGCAAACAATGGTTCCACATTGAGAGAGACATAATCAATCGGGACCTAATAACGCTCACACCCAAGTATTTAATACTATTTATGCGCTGTAGGTGCAATCGGGTCTGGAATTCAGTCTGGGGAGCAAAATCGAGTGGGAGAATTTGCGACTTCTCCCAATTGATTTTGAGCCCCGAAAATGAACCGAAGTGTTCAATAGTTCATAAGGCTTTGGCCAGAGAGGGGCCTGAATCTGCTAGATATAGTAACGTGCCATCTGCATACATGCTTTTTTTTTCTTCTAGGTCGCCCACGCGTAGGCCTTGTATCAATTGGTTACATCTAATGGATATTGCTAGAGGTTCCATGGCTAAGGCATACAGTAGGGGGGATAGAGGGCAGCCCTGCCTGGTGCCTCTGGAAAGTTCAAAGGTGTCCGACTGCCACCTATTGGCCGTTACCCTGGCCACTGGGGCCTGGTATAGTAAGCGGATCCACCTAAGAAATTTAGGGCCGAAGCCGTATTGTGCCAGATATTTCCATAGGTAGCTCCACTCTACCGAATTAAATGCCTTAGCAGTGTCAAGCGTCACCACAACCCTCTCTCCAACATTGTCATGATGGGCTTGCATATTTATGAACAATTTCCTAAGATTAAATGAGGTGTTCCTACCAGGCATGAAGCCAGCTTGGTCTTCATGTACTAAGGTTAGGATAACCTGATTGAGATGTAGCGTCAGAATTTTAGCCAGGATTTTGATGTCCACCTGAAGCAGGGAGATGGGTCTATAGGACTCGGGGAGACCCAGATCCTTGCCTGGTTTTAGAATGAGTACTATGATTGCTTCCCTCATGGATGTTGGTAGAGTAAAGGTCTCAAATAGGTGGGTGTAAAGGGCAAGCAGATGAGGTATGAGAAATAGAAATAGAAATATTGAAATAGAATTCTATTTGAAGCCCATCAGACCCTGGTGACTTGGATCTAGCAAAGCTAGCGATTGCTGTGGCTATCTCCTCGGACGCACGCCAGCGTGACGTTGGCACTGTATACAACCCCCAGGGCAAGCCTTTACTTAGGCCTGATACTTCTGGGGTTTCACACACCAGTTGTATTCCAAGCCTTGGTATATCTCTGCCTCAGCTCCCATGAGATGTGATGTTCCCGGTCCACCCTGTGCCTGCCACCACATGTCACACCCACTGTCCATTTTTGTGAGTATTGGTAGATGAGATTTACTCATTTTTATCTGCCTTTGTCAGAGAAGTTCCCGAAATAGACTCAGTGCTTGGCGCCCTGGGGTGCGCCAGTGTGCGGTGTTGCGCGCTGACGCGCTATTGTGTGGGCGCGTGCGGGTGTGCGTGTTGGCGCCTGCACGGCGCTTGGTGCCAATCACCCTATTTAAGCTGCCTGTGCATATTGCTCGGTGCTGTCTGATCTGCAGCTCCCTATATCTGTGCTTCCTGTTAACCTGTCTGAACGTCTGATCTCTTTGATACCCAGCTTGTACATTGGATTACTCTCTGCCTTCTGCCTGCATCTGACCCCGGCCTGTCCTTGATCTTGAATCTGCCTGCTCCTTTGTACTACGCTGCCCGCCGGTTGCCAACTCTGCCTGTGACCTGGACTCTGAACCTGCCTGCTCCTTTGTACTGTGCTGCCCACCTGTTGCCAACTCTGCCTGTGACCTGGACTCTGAACGTGCCTGCTCCTTTGTACTGTGCTGCCCGCCTGTTGCAAACTCTGCCTGTGACTGGACCTGTACTCTGCTCCTGCTCTGCATCTGCTGCCTGTGTCCCAGCTTACTAGGGATCTCCAACCCACTTGCACCAGGATCCTTGGCCTTACTTCCGCAAGTTACCTGCCAGTAGGGATGAGCCGAACACCCCCCTGTTCGGTTTGCACCAGAACATGCGAACAGGCAAAAAATTTGTTCGAACACGCGAACACCGTTAAAGTCTATGGGACACGAACATTAATAATCAAAAGTGCTAATTTTAAAGGCTTATATGCAAGTTATTGTCATAAAAAGTGTTTGGGGACCTGGGTCCTGCCCCAAGGGACATGGATCAATGCAAAAAAAAGTTTTAAAAACAACCGTTTTTTCGGGAGCAGTGATTTTAATAATGCTTAAAGTGAAACAATAAAAGTGTAATATCCCTTTAAATTTCGTACCTGGGGGGTGTCTATAATATGCCTGTAAAGGGGCGTATGTTTCCCGTGTTTAGAACAGTCTGACAGCAAAATGATATTTCAAAGGAAAAAAAGTCATTTAAAACTACTCGCGGCTATTAATGCATTGCCGGTCCGACAATACACATAGAAGTTCATTGATAAAAACGGCATGGGAATTCCTCACAGGGGAACCCCGAACCAAAATTAAAAAAAAAAAAATTACGTGGTGGGGTCCCCCTAAATTCCATACCAGGCCCTTCAGGTCTGGTATGGATATTAAGGGGAACCCCGGCCAAAATTTTTTAAAAAAATGGCGTGGGGTCCCCCTTAAAATCTATACCTGACCCTTCAGGTCTGGTATGGATTTTAAGGGGAACCCCGCGCCAAAATTTAAAAAAAAAACAGCGTGGGGTCCCCCCAAAATTCCATACCAGACCCTTATCCGAGCACGCAACCTGGCAGGCCGCAGGAAAAGAGGGGGGATGAGAGAGCGCCCCCCCCTCCTGAACCGTACCAGGCCACATGCCCTCAACATTGGGAGGGTGCTTTGGGGTAGCCCCCCAAAACACCTTGTCCCCATGTTGATGAGGACAAGGGCCTCATCCCCACAACCCTGGCCGGTGGTTGTGGGGGTCTGCGGGCGGGGGGCTTATCGGAATCTGGAAGCCCCCTTTAACAAGGGGACCCCCAGATCCCGGCCGTACCCCCTGTGTGAAATGGTAAGGGGGTACTTAAAAAACTGTCAAAAATGTTAAAAATGACAAGAGACAGTTTTTGACAATTCCTTTATTTAAATGCTTCTTCTTTCTTCTATCTTCTATCTTCTATCTTCCTTCAGTTTCTTCCTCCATCTTCTTCTTCTTCTGTTTCTTCTGGTTCTTCTGGTTCTTCCTCCGGTGTTCTTGTCCGGCATCTCCTCCTCGGCGTCGGCTCTTCTTCCCTTCTTCTCCTCGGGCCGCTCCGCATCCATGATGGCATGGAGGGAGGCTCCCGCTCTTCTCTTCATCTTCTTCTCTTCATCTTCTACTATTCATCTACTTTTCGGGCCGCTCCGCATCCATGATAGCATGGAGGGAGGCTCCCGCTGTGTGACGCTTCTCCTCTTCTGATGGTTCTTAAATAACGGGGGGGCCACCCGGTGACCCCGCCCCCCTCTGACGCACGGTGACTTGACGGGACTTCCCTGTGGCAGTCCCCGTGACGCCACAGGGAAGTCCCGTCAAGTCACCGTGCGTCAGAGGGGGCGGGGTCACCGGGTGGCCCCGCCCAGTTATTTAAGAACCGTCAGAAGAGGACAAGCGTCACACAGCAGGAGCCTTCCTCCATGCCATCATGGATGCGGAGCGGCCCAAGGAGAAGAAGGGAAGAAGACGCCAACGCCGCGGAGGAGATGCCGGACGAGAACACCGGAGGAAGAACCAGAAGAACCAGAAGAAGAAGAAGATGGAGGAAAAAACTGAAGGAAGATAGAAGATAGAAGAAAGAGGAAAGAAGAAGCATTTAAATAAAGGAATTGTCAAAAACTGTCTCTTGTCATTTTTAACATTTTTGACAGTTTTTTAGTGAAATGGTAAGTACCCCCTTACCATTTCACACAGGGGGGAGGGCCAGGATCTGGGGGTCCCCTTGTTAAAGGGGGCTTCCAGATTCCGATAAGCCCCCCGCCCTCAGACCCCCACAACCACCGGCCAGGGTTGTGGGGATGAGGCCCTTGTCCTCATCAACATGGGGACAAGGTGTTTTGGGGGGCTACCCCAAAGCACCCTCCCAATGTTGAGGGCATGTGGCCTGGTACGGTTCAGGAGGGGGGGCCGCTCTCTCATCCCCCCCTCTTTTCCTGCGGCCTGCCAGGTTGTGTGCTTGGATAAGGGTCTGGTATGGATTTTTGGGGGGCCCCACGTCGTTTTTTTTTTAAATTTTGGCGCGGGGTTCCCCTTAAAATCCATACCAGAGCTGAAGGGTCTGGTATAGATTTTGAGGGGGACCCCACGCCATTTTTAAAAAAATTTTTGGCGGGGTTCCCCTTAATATCCATACCAGACCTGAAGGGCCTGGTATGGAATTTAGGGGGACCCCCACGTCATTTTTTTTTTTTAATTTTGGTTCGGGGTTCCCCTGATCCCCGTTTTTATCAATGAACTTTTATGTGTATTGTTGGACTGGCAATTCATTAATAGCCGCGAGTAGTTTAAATTACTTTTTTTCCTTTGAAATGTCATATTGCTGTCAGACTGTTCTAAACACGGAAAACATGCGTCCCTTTACAGGCATACTATAGACACCCCCCAGGTACGAAATTTAAAGGGATATTACACTTTTATTGTTTCACTTTAAGCGTTATTAAAATCACTGCTCCCGAAAAAACTGACGTTTTTAAAACTTTCTTTTGGATTGATCCATGTCCCCTGGGGCAGGACCCGGGTCCCCAAACACTTTTTATGGCAATAACTTGCATATAAGCCTTTAAAATTAGCACTTTTGATTTCTCCCATAGACTTAAAAAGGGTGTTCCGTGGCATTTTAATTTGCCGCGAACACCCCAAATTGTTCGCTGTGCGGCGAACTTGCGAACAGCCGATGTTCGAGTCGAACATGAGTTTGACTCAAACTCGAAGCTCATCCCTACCCACCAGGCTTTCATACCATTCTGTGCTCCCGTGCCTCCTGTTCATACTATCAGGGGCCGGGAACCAGATAAGGGAGACCTTCCCCTGCTGTATCGGGTTCATCAGTCAGGTACGTGGAAGTCTGACAGCCTTTTTTATACTTTCTTTTTTTAGTCAGACTGATGTTTATTATTTTTATATATACTCTATAGATATTCCTGTCGCATACACTCCTGATGAGTGGACATATCCACGAAACACATCAAGCTTTCTCTAATGCCACAGCCACATCATCATATACAATTATATTTGGGCATGTTACCATGTTACGTTATTATGTGTACACATTGTATCTTATGTTACAGCTATACTCATTTACCTGCACTGTTGTTTGATTTTATCTGTATTAGTATATGTTAATAAAAACACTTTACAGACCCATAGTGTATTTTTGCATCCAGGTACATGCTTCATTTAAAGTCCCAAACCCCCTTTTTGTCTAATGAATGGTGTATTGTTTCTTTTTAGAGGAAAGTGAGTGTGGTCATCTCACCCAGGATGTGGGTTTGGAGGCATGGGATCTGACTCCTGGACCCAGCACAGACCTGTCCATTGTGAACGTCAAATCATCTGATGCAAGTCGCACTTTGGGCCAAAACGACCCCAAAGAGGAAGCAAGTATTCGGGAGCCTCTTGTTTGCGCAAGTAAGTATTCTTGGAATCTGGCTTCAAATGTGTCTACATGTCGAGTGTTTAGCTGAACAAACCAAACACCCACTCCACACATTAGCAAAGTATGTAGTACCTTAACATTAGCATGGAGGAAGAGGTGGAAGGAGCTGTCATTTTTGCTAGGTACCCGAGTTTTGGAGACCCAGGCATCAGGGCCAAGATTACTGAGTAGTTGCAGTGTGTACATTCCTAGTAGTGTAGGTGTCTGAAGGACAAACAGATTGCAAGCAACAATAGACTGGGTAGGTAAGTATTTCCGGAATTTAACTAGTAACTTGACCATAACTCACTATGTAGGGCCTCTGCCACTTGACCATCGTTACCTTAATCCTTTTTGTCTTCTTACTAGGTCATGATTTTCCAAGATGCACAATTGGCATAATGAGTGCAAATATGGTGCATTATTTGAAGGAGCTGGAGCAAATAAAGGAGGCTGCCGATGCTTTACAGCAAAGAATCTGAGATTTTGTAGACATGCTTGCCAAATTCTAATTTCCTCTTGCCTGTTCTGAAGTTTCTTGTTCCACTTGTTTGCTCCTGTTTGCACTTTGAATATTTACCATGTTTTTATGACTTTTAAATGAGAAAGTTTAGTGTCTGAACTCAGTGTTTCTCCACTCCACTCCTCTAGGTGCACCACAAGGTCCTGTTTTCTGTATTTTCCTCAGTCTAAAAAAGACTGTGTGAATTACTAACATTGAAAATAACAACATCATGTGTGCCAAATTCTACAAGTATAGAAAACATGACCTGGGTTTGCATCTTAAGGAGGAGAGTTGGGAAACATTGCCCTAACTAATGTGAATTGTAATTTTTCGGTGTTTTGAAGAATCTAAAACCCAAAATTTGAAGGTGCTCCCAAATTGTGCCTTAACATTCTTATTTCCCTCATGATTCCAAGCCTAAAATGTGTGTATTTCCATACATCTAGTTTGCTAAAAGCCACAAAACACACAGTGTGTCAACATGTGCTATCTACCATGTTTTGTGGGTTTTTGAAAAAAGTTGCTTGTAACAACACACATTTGTGGCAAGGGATCATAAGGGTAATTCAATTGTTATGCCTCTACGTGTACGCGGCTTCAAATTTTGGCTTTTAAAGGATTGAGATCACCCCATATGAGGAAGCCAACATCCACACAGTCTTGGGATACTAATGTCTCATTTGGGCTTCACTTTAAGAAAATAGAACTTTGTAAGTTCCTGAGTTTGGGATGTGTATCTAATGTTTTTGAACATGTCTGTTTAGCCCCAAAAAGGGGGAAATAATGCCAAACTTACATGTTATACACCAAGATGTTGGCTTGTTTTAAAACCTTAAAACGCACATGTGAATATGCTTTGAGTAAATTGTTTTTTTACTAAACAATGTGGGGCTTATTATTTCAAAGCTCAATTCCAGTGTATTTGTTAAGTAGTTGTAGTTACAGTGACAATGTGCTGTTAAAATGTGGCCAACTCCTGCAATTTTGAGTGCTCCAAAAAATTATAAGAGTTGAAAAGGCATAATGTGTTTGAACTTCATGCATTAGATACATTAAGAACAAAAACATTGTGTGTGTGTAGCAGACCCACAGCACACCATAATAGTTAGCTGAAGAAGATATTATAACCTCATGTAGCAAATAAGGTACATTTGCACTATTGGAGCAAGTGGCCAAAATAAAGCACATTTGTGAACATTTTAGACAGATAAGAAACAGACAACAGTAGTTCAAATGAAATAGGAGTTTATGATCAAAGAATTATATTTTTCATGATTAGCTACAATTTTCTGCCAAGCCACTGCCCCTCTACCAACAAAGTAATCCAGGTATTTTTGCCGTAGATCTCTTGCATTTTGGGAGGGCAATCCAGCACAACATTTTCGAGAGACATCATCATGCCCACAGACGGCCGAGCTGCAGCCTCTTCAGCTGGGCCTGCCACCGCAGGGTCTGCATCAGTTGGCACTGAAGCAAGGTAGCTGCTAGTATTCCTCCATAAAAAATTATGGAGGATACTGCAGCAGAATACCACATGGTTGATTTTGTATAGCGCCAGGTTAATTGGGGTTAAAAACAGCCTGAAATGACTGGAAAGGATGCCAAAGGCATTTTCAACCACCCTTCTGGCACGAGAGAGCCTGTAGTTAAATATTCTCTGCTCTGGGGGGACGTTCCTCATAGGAAACTGTTTTATAAGATGTTCCCCCAGAGCAAAGGCCTCATCTGCAACAAATACAAAATTGAGGCCCTTAACATTATCCTTAGCAGGTGGCAAGTTTAAGGAGCCATTCTGGAGCCACTTGTAGAACTCTGTCTGTATAATGACTTCTCTATCATAGTTGCGGCCGTACTTCCCAACTTCCAGATACAGGAACTCATATGTGGCAGACACTACAGCTAGCATGACTATGCTGCAAAAGCCTTTATAATTAAAATAATATGAGCCCGAGCTGGATGGTGGGACAATCTGGACATGTTTTCCATCAATAGCACCACCACAGTTGGGAAAATCCCACTGGTGCTGGAACTGGGCTGCAACGCCCTGCCAACAATGTGGATTTAAAGGAAACTGTGGATTAAAAAAAGAAAAAAAATTACTACTTCTGCACATAACATTGCAAGCAGATTTGACACAAACATGGTTAGCCAACATAAGGAGAAACCTTAAATGAGTATTTAAAAACGAAAGGGTTAGGTTAACTTATCTGATTCACCTCTCCCTCTGGTGGCACATTATTAAAATTTTTGGGTGGGGGGGATGGGTAGATGTTTTAGACAGGTAACCCTCTCCACTTCCATGAGAGATGTTTGCATAAATAATCTGGGATAGTTTAGCCAGCCCCTCCTTACTTACACTATTGGCAGCCCACTGGACAGGTAAGAAGTGTCATAATCTAAAAATATAGATCCACACTGTCCAAATTACAGCACATTTTGACATTCCGAAAATACATATCAATATAATAGGAGACAAAAACTGTCAATGTTACAATTTGTAGGTAAACAGGCAGACCCTTGCACTACATGGTTGGATAAATTTCTACAGAAAAATGACCACAAAAGAGGGATAGTGTGTATGGGTTTGCCAAAGTCAGCAGATAGAGTATTTGTATCTGTTGACTTAGCATTTTGGAGGAGAGGGAGGGTTACAAATGAGTTTGGGCCCCACAAAATGGCCTCTTGCACTCTGCCTGAATTGGAGGACAACAATAACATTTGAACACATTTTAGGGGGCGTTTAGGGTAAGCACAAAAATGTAGCTGACAAAATACATTGTTAAGTTACTAGGCTAGGTGTGTAGGGGCCCAGGATAGCATGCTGGGGAGGTTAGTGAAGGAAAATATACATGTAGGCCAAAAAAGGAGCAGGAAAAACTTACAGCATGCATGAGGACAAAGAGGACATTCACAGCATATTACAATAATGTTAATTATGGAATCAAGAAATTAATACAATACATTAGCAAACATTAAATAAATAGAATGTGATGTTAAAGGCAAAAACTTACCCGAATATAGTCCTTCTGCAGGACTTAAATAATGGCTGAGCAGGTGTCTGGAATGATGAGTTCCAGAGCCTGGGGGGAGATCCCAGTGGTAAACTTGAGGTCCTGGAGACTTCTCCCCATCACCAAATACTGCAAGGTGGCTATGAGCCTTTGCTCAGGAGTGATTGCAAGCTGCATGCATGTGTCCTTCTTCTTAATATAGGGGGGTCAACAATGCCAAGAGTTGGTGAAAGCAGGGGTCCGTCATCCGGAGATAATTCCAAAAATCATCTGGATTATTCTCCTGAAGCCCCTGCAGCAAAGGCATATGACATAATTGTTCACGATTAAGCAACCAATTTTTGGTCCAAGCAATCCTCCTTCCTGTTCCTGGACTGGACTTGGGTCAAAGCAATAACTCCAAGCCCAACAATAACACATTCTCTCCTCCTATTCCGCAACATGGCTGGTTGATGAACGGCCGTTCAGAAATGAACGGTGAAAAGCACAAACTGAAAAGCGCGAATCAACACTCCCCAAACTTCTACTAACACAAAATTAGCAGAAGGAGCCCAAAGGGTGGCGCATGACAATTGAACTTCCTCTTTATCGGCTCCTAGTACGTCTAGTACGTCACTACGTTTGTGTCTGTTGACCGACAACTGTGTACCGTTTGTATGCAAGACAAACTCCAGGCACACGCCCTTCGGACAAAAGTCTGCCACTTTGTCTGCGGAAAATCGCCGTGTGTACGAGTCTTTAGAAGCTAGAGTATGGGATTACAATACATGGGATGCAAAGGATATCTGAACAAAATAAGGAAAGCAGAATTTAAGCAGGGAAACATTAAATAGTTAAAAGAAAGTGAGAGAATGATATTCATGTGTTTTGTACAAATGGGAAAAATGTAAGCGATTTTAGAGAGATATTCGTGTATGTGTGTGAATGCTGGAAACTTTAGTTCTATCTCTTGTGTGTGTCATGTATGCAAATGTGACCCCCTCCTTTGCGCTCTCATGAAAAAATTTAGCTGGAATGAGAGATCAGTGATAAGCTGGAAGGACACCATGCCAATTTCTGTTTTTTAGATAAAACATTAATAACAAAATGTGCTGGGTGGCATGGAGGGAGGTTCCCGCTGTGTGACGGAGTCTCCTCGTCTGACGGTTCTTAAATAACGGGGGGCGGGGCCACCCGGTGACCCCACCCCCCTCTGACGCACGGTGACTTGACGGGACTTCCCTGTGACGTCACGGGGAATGCCACAGGGAAGTCCCATCATGTCCCGTGCGTCAGAGGGGGCGGGGTCACCGGGTGGCCCCGCCCCCCGTTATTTAAGAACCGTCAGACAAGGAGACGCCGTCACACAGCGGGAGCCTCCCTTCATGCCAGCATGGATGCGGAGCGGCCCGGAGAAGAAAATGAAGAAGAGAAGAAGAGAAGAAGGAAGAAGAGAAGAGGATGAAGAAGAAGATGAAGAGAACAGCGGGAGCCTCCCCCCATGCCATGGGTGCGGAGCGGCCCAAGGAGAAGAAGATAGAAGACGGAGAAGAGGAGATGCTGGACGAGAACGCCGGAGGAAGAACCAGAAGAGCCAGAAGAAGATGAAGGAAGATAGAAGAAGCATTTAAATAAAGAAATTGTCAAAAACTGTCTCTTGTCATTTTTAACATTTTTGACAGTTTTTTAGTGAAATGGTAGGGGTAAGTACCCCCTTACCATTTCACACAGGGGGGGGGCCGGGATCTGGGGGTTCCTTTGTTAAAGGGGGCTTCCAGATTCCGATAAGCCCCCCGCCCACAGACCCCCACAACCACCGGCCAGGGTTGTGGGGATGAGGCCCTTGTCCTCATCAACATGGGGACAAGGTGTTTTGGGGGGCTACCCCAAAGCGCCCTCCCAATGTTGAGGGCATGTGGCCTGGTACGGTTCAGGAGGGGGGGGCCGCACTCTCGCCCCCCCCTCTTTTCCTGCGGCCTGTCAGGTTGCGTGCTCGGATAAGGGTCTGGTATGGAATTTAGGGGGAACCCCACGTCATTTTTTTTTTACATTTTGGCTGGGGTTCCCCTTAATATCCATACCAGACCTGAGGGGCCTGGTATGGAATTTAGGGGGACTCCCACATCATTTTTTTTTTTTAATTTTGGTTCGGGGTTTCCCTGTGTTGAATTCCCATACCGTTTTTATCAATGAACTTCTATGTGTATTGTCGGCAATGCAATAGCCGCGGGTAGTTTTAAATGGAATTTTTCCTTCGAAATGTCATTTTGCTGTCAGACTGTTCTAAACACGGGAAACATGCACCCCTTTACAGGCATACTATAGACACCCCCCAGGTGCGAAATTTAAAGGGATATTACACTTTTATTGTTTGACTTTAAGCATTATTAAAATCACTGCTCCTGAAAAAACTGACGTTTTTAAAACTTTTTTTTGCATTGATCCATGTCCCCTGGGGCAGGACCCGGGTCCCCAAACACTTTTTATGACAATAACTTGCATATAAGCCTTTAAAATTATCACTTTTGATTTCTCCCATAGACTTTTAAAGGGTGTTCTGCGGCATTCGAATTTGCCACGAACACCCCAAATTGTTCACTGTTCGGCAAACTTGCAAACAGCCAATGTTCGAGTCGAACATGAGTTCGACTCGAACTCGAAGCTCATCCCTACCGGCTAGCTATTCCTATGATCATTAGAGTTATGGTTAGCTGGATTAGGCGTAGGGTTAGTTAGGTTAGGGTTAGTGTTAGGGTTATTGTTAAGTTTAGGGTTAGGGTTAAGGTTAGTGTTAGGGTTAGTGTTAGGGTTAGGGTTATTGTTAAGTTTAGGGTTAGAGTTAGGGTTAAGGTTAGGGTTAGGATTAGGGTTAGTGTTAGGGTTAAGGTTAGGTTTAGAGCTAAGGTTAGGGTTGGGGTTAAGGTTAGGGTTAGTGTTAAGGTTAGGGTTAAGGTTAGTGTTAGGGTTAATGTTCAGGTTAGGGTTAAGTTTAGGTTTAGGGTTAGTGTTAAGTTTATGGTTAGGGCTATTGTTAAGTTTAGAGTTAGGGTTAGGGTTAAGTTTAGGGTTAGGGTTAGTGTTAGGGTTAAGGTTAGGGTTAAGTTTAGGGTTAGTGTTAGGGTTAAGGTTAGGGTTAGTTTTAGGGTTAGAGTTAGTGTTAAGATTAGGGTTAGGGTTAAGTTTAGGGTTAGGTCAAGTTTAGGGTTAGTAGTAGGGTTAGTGTTAGTATTAGGGTTAGGGTTAGTGTTCAGGTTAGGTTTAAGTTTAGGGTTAGTGTTAGGGTTAAGGTTAGGGTTAGTGTTAGGTTTAGGTTAGTGTTAGGGTTAGTGTTCAGGTTAGGGTTAAGGTTAGGGTTGTTGTTAAGTTTAGGGTTAGGGTTAGTGCAAGGGTTAGGGTTAAGGTTAGGGTTAGTGTTAGGGTTAGGTTTAGGGTTATTGTTACATTTAGGATTAGGGTTAAGTTTAGGTTTATGGTTAGTGTTAAGTTTAGGGTTAGGGCTATTGTTAAGTTTAGAGTTAGGGTTAAGTTTAGGGTTAGTGTTAGGGTTAGAGTTAGTGTTAAGATTAGGGTTAGGGTTAAGTTTAGGGTTATGGTTAAGTTTAGGGTTAGTAGTAGGGTTAGTGTTAGTATTAGGGTTAAGGTTAGTGTTCAGGTTAGGGTTAGTTTTAAGTTTAGTGTTAAGGTTAGGGTTAGTGTTAGGTTTAGGTTAGTGTTAGGGTTAGGGTTAGTGTTCAGCTTAAGGTTAGGGTTATTGTTACGTTTAGGGTTAGTGTAAGGGTTAGGGTTAAGGTTAGGGTTAGTGTTAGGGTTAAGTTTAGGGTTATTGTTACATTTAGGGTTAGGGTTAAGGTTAGGGTTAGTGTTAGGTTTAGGGTTATGGTTAGTGCTAGGGTTAGTGTTAAGATTAGGGTTAGGGTTAGTGTTCGGGTTAGGGTTATTGTTAGGGTTAAGGTTAGGGTTAGGGTTATTGTTAAGTTTAGAGTTAGGGTTAAGGTTAGGGTTAGAGTTAGGGTTAGTGTTAGTGTTCAGGTTAGGGTTAAGGTTAGGGTTATTAAAATAGGGTTAGGATTATCTGTATTAGGGATATGGTATAGAATGATCTATATGTACACTGTACAGGATGCCGTGGCTGGGTCCTGGAAGGATGCTATGTTTCCCCTCTGTTTGGACTGTGGTCCCTTTAAGGGAACAAAAAGGGTTAGCTCACCTGTCAGAGGAAGTGGGTTTAAAACAAGACAGGAAGTTGTAGATGGGTGTGGAGGAGTGTAGAGGAGCCTGTGGATGGTGTTTTTGTGTACAGCGATACAAGTGAAAGGCAGTGTCCTGCCTGGAAGCCTCCTGGCAGGGGAAGCTACCTGCAACAGAAATCAAGGACTGTTTAACTGCAATAGCAGTTCTGGACTCTGCAAGTCGGTAAGGATGAAATCTCTTTCTTTTGATTTTGCTGTTGTGAAGCTATTTAAGTTTAATAAACCTCTTTTTGACTGAAAAGCCTGTGTCCTGCGATCTAGCTGGTTCCCCGAACTTTACAACACAAACACACACACACATACCGTAAATTAATGACAATATTACACTCATGTGAACAGTAGCAAATCTATTTCTTTATTTTAACCAATGAAAATTGACAGAATGCAGTATGTTCAGCAGAGTACAGTGTTTAAACCTCAAGCCTCCATTTCATCTAGCTGCCGCGATAGCTGCCCATTTGCTGACATAAAGTACTCTGTGAAATCCTGGCGAACATTTTCCTGCACTGTAGTTGCCACAGGTTTTGATCCATGTTGGATCTTCGAGGTCATGCATCAAAGAAGAAAAAACAGTATCGTATATTGATTGGTTTGTGCAAGTTATGGGACATATACTGGAATTTGTATTTATTTATTTTAATGCTAGTAATGGTGGTGATCATCGACTTATAGTGGGACTGCGATATTGCTGCGGACATTCTGACACTTTGTGACACTAATACAGTGATCAGTGCTAAAAATATGCATTGTCACTGTACTGGCACTGGCTGGGAAGGGGTTAAACATCTAAGGCGATCAAAGGATTAAATGTGTGCCTAGCCAGTGTTTGTGTTTACTATGTGTGCTGCTTTTACTAAGGTAAGTGATGGATTTTATTCCCTACTTTGCAGGGACACAAAATCCATCGCTTTCCATCACTTTCCTCCTGTGCGCCCCTACCCAGAAGTGCTGGATCATGTACTAGGTACATGATCCGGCACAAGAGAGCTGCTCTGCCGCGGTATAACTAAGTTATGAGGTCAGCAAGTGGATATAATACTTAAAAGCACAATTATAGGATCCATAGGTAAACTAATATGACCAATGCCATTAATCATATCAAATATAGGGTTCCAATACCGAAATAGCTTTGGACATCTCCAAAGCATGTGTATCAGGGTACCCACATTGTTCATACACCTGGGACAATTTGGAAATGGTGCACGACCCCCACAGGTGTATCTTCTGTGGCGTGTAATAAACTCTATGTATGATAAAGAATTGAGTAAGCTTTTGAGATGGAGATAAGGAGACTAGGGGAATAACCACAAGAGCTTCTGTCAATTGCTCCTCTTTGGACTTTGGCACTATTATGCCCTGTACACACGGTCGGACTTTCCAAAGGAAAATGTGCGATCGGAGCTTGTTGTTGGAAATTCCGACCGTGTGTAGGCTCCATCTGACTTTTTCCATCGGAATTTCTGACACACAAAGTTTGAGAGCTGGATCTAAAATTTTCCGACAACAAAATTCGTTTGCGTAAATTCCGACCGTGTGTAGCCAATTCTGACGCACAAAGTGCCACGCATGCTCAGAAGAAATTACGAGATGGAAGTGCTCGGCCTGGTAAAACTAGTGTTCGTAATGGATACAGCACTTTCGTCACGCTGCAATGTTTTAAATTGTTTAATGCAGTGCACTCTCTTCTTCTTTATAATGCTAGAAGAATGAAGTTGTTTTGCTGCTCATATTCACACAGATTTCTCACAAACTTCTTTCTTTATTATTTCTCGTGATTTCATGAATATAATATTTTTATTCGTCAGATCTACCGAATAATTTTTTTAGTTTTATATTTTTATGTTTTTTATTATTTTTTGTTTTGTTTTTTAATCAAGATCTCCTGTTTTTTTTTTTTTTTTTTTTTTTTTGGTGATCTCCGTAATTTTTTTGGTGGGTTTTGTGTGTCAAGTTACCACAACACCATTATTATCTTGTCTTTTTGAATCTCAAGGAGATTGGTTGGTGTCCCTTGTTAATTTCACATTGTATTTTGGAAATGTACCTGCCTACTCACAAATAAACTGTCCTTTTTGAAGGAAAACACATAGGCAAATATTATTTAAAAAAAAAAAAACCTTTATTATGGGTCATAACCAAATAAAGAGGGAAAGCAACACTGGAGAAACAGCTGAAATTGGTGAAGCATTTGGCCCCCAGGGCAGACATCAATTATAATTAAAGGCAAAATTGGTGTCAGACTTCCACATACCTGACTGATGAGCCCGAAACAGCAGGGGAAGGTCTCCCTTACGTATCTGGTTCCCGGCCCCTGGTAGTATGAACAGGAGGCACGGGAGCACAGAATGGTATGAGCAGGGCTTTTTTTCTCAAAGAATAGGTGCTGGAACTCCCACCTACGGAGTCACTTCTTGTCTCTGCCCCCTACCCACCTCCGAGCAACATCTCTTGGTTCCACCCCTTACCCACATCCTAGCACCGCCTCATTCAGAGAATACAAAGCCAAGTATGATTATGTCATGCTATGCTAAAGTAATTTGTATGGAAACTAGTAATGAAAACAAGAAAAGCAGTACAAAAGATCCCCTTCAGCCAGCAAGAATATACCCCCCAGCAACAATAGACCCCCCGGCAACATAGGACCCATGCAACAAAATATCATCCCAGCAACAATAGACCCCTGGCAACAAGACCAGATCTCCCAGTGGCCAGCATCAATAGATTCTCCATCAGCCAGAAACATTAGATGCCTCCTTTAACAGTAGATCCCTTCCAGCAGCAGTTGACCCCCCCCAGCAACATAACCTCGCCCAGCAACAATAGATCCCCCAAGCAACAATTGACCTCCCCAGCAACAATAGGCCACCACACAAAAACAGATCCCCTGAAGCAACAATAGATCTTCCAGCAGCCAGCATCAGTAGACCCCCCAGCACCCCTTGCCGTTAGATACATTCAGTGCTGGAGGTGCCGGAACTGCGCTCCCCTGCATTCCTGCTGAAAAAAAGCCCTGATTATACTTCAAGGGGAACCCTTCCATTTTTAAACTGGTATTTTACACACACATAAATATATATACACACACACACATTATTCAGAGAATTATGAGTTTTTAAAAGACATTTGTCTCTGAATGCAGCTTTAAACAGAAGTGTCTGAACAGGTAGTGAGATAGTGAGAGAAGGGGTAAAAAGTCATTCCTCTCCTTCATTTTTGTGTGTAAATTTGAGCTTGAGTTATTGAGATCTGTAATGCCAGTCATACAGTATATGGATCGAAATTCATGCTGCGCTCCCCCACCAGCAGAACACAATAGCCCTGCAGGAGGCATTCCCCCATCAACACTTATGCCCCGTACACACGGTCAGATTTTTTGACAGAAAATGTTCGATGGGAGCCTTTTGACGGAAATTCCAACCGTGTTTAGGCTCCATCGGACAGTTTCCATCAAAAATTCCATCACACAAAATTTGAGATCTGGTTCTCAAATTTTCTGACAACAAAATCCATTCACGTAAATTCCGATCGTGTGTACACAATTCCGACGCAAAAAGTGCCACGCATGCTCAGAATAAATTATGAGACGGAAGCGATCAGTCTGGTAGAACTACCATTCGTAATGGAGATAGCACATTCGTCACGCTGCAATTTTTAAATAGTTTAATGCAGTGCATTCTCTTCTTCTTTAGAATGCTAGAAGAATGAAGTTGTTTTGCTGCTCATATTCACACAGAGTGAATTCTTTATTATTTCTTGTGATCTCATGAATAATATTAATTTTGTTTTTCGTCACATCTCCATAATGTTTTTTTTTTTTTTATGAAGATCTGCATTTTTTTCTAGTGCTCTCCATAATATTATTTCTCGTTTTGTGTGTCAAGTTACCACAACACCATTATTATCTTGTATTTTTTTTAGCTCAAGGAGGTTGGTTGGTGTCCCTTGTTAATTTGACCTTGTATTTTTCAATTGTACCTGCCTACTCACAAACAAACTGTCATTTTTAAACTAAAACACATAACCAAGTATTTGTGAAAAAGAAATAGCCATTTATTCTGGGTCATAACAAAATAAAGAGGAAGGCAACGCTGGAGAAACTGCTGAAATTTGCGAAGCCTTTGTACCCCAGGGCACATATCAATTATTTTACAGTCAAAATTGGTGGCCTGAGGAGTCCATATAATAGTGAGCACAATCCGGTCCAGGACTACAAGAGATCAGAAATAGCAGCAGATGGCATCTATGTCCCCAGGCTGTGGTCATACAGCCTGCATCTTTTGCCAGACCAGGCTGAATCTAGGCCATCACTCTCTTGTCTTCCTTAGACGCTTCCTTCCAGGCTGTATCTCTGGTGTTGGAGTTGTGGCAGGAGGTGAAGGAGGAGGAGGACTTGGAGGAGGAGGACCATGGTTGAACTCACAAACGTGGCTTTGGCTTGTGAGTTCACCCCTCAACCCCTTATTTAGGGCTTGTAACATCACTTCCTCACATAAGAGGCGTTGGCCCTCCTCCATTTCCAGCATTTTGCAGGCTGTCATGTAGGCGTAGTCCTCTTGAACACTGGGGGGGTTTCTGAGGGCTGCAGTAGCCTTCAGAAATAGGCCAATTGCTGCCCCCTTCAGGTTACTCCTCTTCCTGGCACTTTTTTGTGGAAGGCCGAGGGTTGGGACCTGGGATTCGGGCAGGCTACTGGGCCCGGCCACCTCCTGGCTGCCACTTACCCCCGCCGCCTCCTGGGTGCCACTTTCCACAGCCTCCTCCTGGCTGAGACTTTCCTGTGTATGAAAAAGGGACATAGTTTTATTTTTTGGTTCATCAATTTTCAGCTCATGACTGTTGCAAATTGAATGTTAATAAATAGAAAAGACTATCATTCTGACCCCAGCATTTTTCATTCTTGTCCCAATCATTTGTGGCCACTACTGTCTATTGATATGTAAAACACTTTGTGAAATCAGAAATTAGTTATCAAAGCTAATGTATATTTGACATCATTAATCTGACAAACAGAAATATTTTGAAGAATGCTATACCTGACTCAAGCTGGGCTCCTCCACATGTTGCTGCCTGGAAGGCCCAGGTTGGTCGTCGTAAGCCTCAGCTGGGGCGGAAGGACGCCTTGAAGGAAGACTGGAGAGTGCTGGCCTGGGTTCAGTCTGGCCTGCCAGAAAATGCAGTCTGTCATAGAATCACAGCCTGGGTACATAAATGTCATCTGCTGCTGCTCCTGATCTCAGGGAATCCTGGACCTTTTTGCGCTCCCTATTATAAGTGCTCCTCATGCCACCAATTAGGGCCTTCAAATAGGGGATGTCTGCCGTGGGGATCACTGGCTTCACAAATTCCAGCAATTGATCCAGTGCTGCTTTCCTCTTTGGTTTATTGTTCTAAAACAGGTGGTTTACCTGCCACAGACAGGGCAGCTCCCTGTACATATCAATGAATATGGGGATAAAGTCCTCATCGTTGTATAGATCCATTTTCTCTGCAAGACACAACACAAGACAAACCCTAATAATGTCAGGCGAAACTCTCCTAATCTTGACCCAATATAGGCCTCAATCTATAATCAGTATAGGCCACTGATGCACCAACTTAAAATTGTACCTTTGTTATAACAATTGTCGCTTCCGTTACTTCGTCCTCCGCTCACAGATCATACGTACGACGCACGCGTGTTACGCTTTATACACACTGTGCATGCGTGAAACTCCGCCCGCCCCTGACGTTCTTTGTAGTCTATTCCCTGCCCCTTCTCTTTCGCCGCAGTGGGAGAGCACATGGCGGAGAGACAACAGGTGCATGCAGAGGAGAGCAGCAAAGACGAAAGGCCAGAGCCCCGAACCTTATGATCCCGGAGGATATTGAAGGCCTCAAATATGTCCCTTGTAGAGATGGTGAAGATGGTGGACATCTTGAAGAGGACCAACTATGATGGGAAGCATGGACCTTACCCAAACCCAAATGTAAGAAAGGACAAGATCATGCCTAAAGTTGTAAAGAGTCTGCACAGGAATTTTGGGGTACGGCGATCCAAGGATCAACTGAGGAAACGCTGGTCAGACCTGAAATTGAGGGAGCAGTATCAGTACATGTCAGTACTCACCAGGGTCGAGATGCTGAGCGCGGTTCCCCTTGCAGCTGAGTGCGCTATACCCCTGGAGGTGGCACAGAGGGTATTGGGCACGGAGAGGCACGGGTCGCCAAGGAGTTGTAGAGGCTTGCGTGAAGGACTTCTGGCAGAGAGAAGAACTGTGCAGGTTGAACCAGGACACTGGTCAGCAGAGAATCCTGGCTGGGGTTCAAACACCTTGATCCGGAACAAGTAACTGGGACAGGGTTTGATGAGAAGGCCGAGGGTCAAACACAGTGATCCAGTAAAAGAGAAGTCCGTTAAACAAGCTGGGGTCAAGCACGATAATCAAGCAATGGGAAAGTCCTTTAAACAGGCCGAGGGTCGAACACAGCAATCAGGCAGAAGCAAAGTCCTTAGAATAGCCGGGGGTCAAACACAGGATCAGGCAGGAAGAGAAGTCCGTTGAGCAAGCCGAGGTCAAGGTGCAGGAGAGGTTCAGAGGTAGTCAAGCAATCCGGGTCACAGCAGGCAGGTACAGATAAAAGAACTTGGAAACAGGAACACTGGAACTGAAGAGACAAACCAGCAATGAGGCAAGGAGCAGAGCTACCTTTTATAGGGCCGCCAGGGAATATCATGTTGTGCAGGCTAAGGCGCGTATGTGCCTACACCGATGCGCCATAGCACGGCCCACCGCATCGCGCACCCGCGTGCGCCGATGAACCGCTCTACCACGCAGGCGCACGGGAAAGCGCCGGTACTGGCAGATAAGGTCCCTGTTATTCCTCTGACAGTGCCCCCCCCCCCCAAGGGGCAGCCTCCGGATGCCCAACTTAGCTAATGTTCCTGGGTGTCGCCTGTGGAAATCTTGGACCAAACGGGGTGCATGTACATTACTGGAAGGTTCCCAGGAGTTATCGTCCGGAGGGTACCCCTTCCATTTAACTAGATACTGAATCCGCCTGCCCCTCTTCCTATAGTCCATGATTGCTTCCACTTCAAATTCTTCTTCACCTTCTACCTCAACTGGTGGAGGTGGAAGTTCTTCTCTTCCTGAAAAAGAGTTGGGAATCACTGGTTTTAGTAAGGATGTATGGAACACCGCATGAATCTTAAAAGAACTGGGTAAAGTTAGTTCAAAGGCCACAGGATAATTCACCCTCTTTACTTCAAAAGGGCCAATCAATTTTGGGCCAAGTTTGCATGATGGTCAAGGTAATCTAAGATTGACAGTAGATAGCCATACCTTGTCCCCAATCTTAAAATTCGGATTACTCCTTCTCCCTTTGTTATAATATTCTTTGTAGCTGTCTTGGGCCTTCTTCATGGCTTCTTGGATCTGTAAAAAATTAGTTTGGATGAGGTTTATCCGATCTTGTACTGCAGGAGTTGAGACTTCCGGAATGGAATTTGGCAGAAAGGAGGGATGGAACCCATAATTGGCCCAAAAGGGCGTTTGATTGATGGCAGAATGTGTGGCATTGTTATAGGCAAACTCTGCACAGGGGAGAAGGGTTGACCAATTATCTTGGCAGCAAGAGCAAAAGCAACGGAGATATTGCTCTAAGGTCTGATTAGTCCTTTCTGTTTGACCTTTGCTTTGTGAGTGGTATGCTGAAGAAAGGGAAGTTTTGATTTCTAGGGATTTACAGAGGTCCCTCCAGAATTTTGAGGTGAACTGGATTCCTCTATCGGAAACGATGTTGTGGGGAACACCATGGAGTCTTACTATTTCTTTAATAAAAGTGTTCGCTGTAGCCAAAGCAGATGGAGTACCTATCATGGGCAAATAGTGTGCCATCTTTGAGAGGCGGTCGACTACTAAGATGGTGGTAAATTTCTCAGAGGGAGGTAGGTCAACGATGAAGTCCATAGAGACCTCACTCCAGGGTCGTTCAGGGATAGATAAGGGTCTAAGAAGCCCCCAGGCTTTGGTGTTTGCCCCCTTGCTGTGTTGGCAGGTAATGCAGGATCGAACGTAATTTTTACAGTCTTGTCTCCAACCCGGCCACCAGAAGGAGCGATGAACTAACTCAGAAGTTTTCTGTACTCCGAAATGTCCTGCCATCTTATGGTCATGGAAAGTCTGTAAAAAGTCTTATAGAAGAAGGGACGAAGACTTTGTTCTGGGCCCACAGCAACCCATCCCTCTTTTCCAGGGAGGATATTTCGGATTCAGTGCATTGACTAGAGGCCTGTTCAATAGCAGATTGAAGGTTTGGTTGAATAAGATGAAGAAAATTGTGAGGGGATAGGATGGTTTCAGGTTCCATTGACTCGTTGGCTTCTGGGAACGTACGGGAGAGTGCGTCCGCTTTCCCGTTCTTTGAACCAGGTCGGTAGGAGATATGGAAATTGAACCTGGAGAAGAATAACGCCCATCGGGCTTGTTGGAGTCTAAGACGCTTGGCCGTTCGGAGATACTCCAGGTTCTTGTGGTCCGTGAAGATCATGATGGGCTGGGACGCACCCTCCAGTAAGTATCTCCATTCCTCAAGCGCAATTTTTATGGCTAATTATTCCCAATCACCCACATCATAGTTTCTCTCAGGAGGGCTTAGTTTGCGGGAAGCAAAGGCTACTGGATGGAGAAGTGCTTTCGGGCCACTTGTCTGAGACAAGATTGCTCCTGTGGCGGACTCTGAGGCATTTTGTGACCAGTCCTACATAAGATAGGACTGGGTCAGGGTGTTGGAGTATGGGAGCTGACCTAAAAAGATTCTTTAATTTGACGAAAGCATCCTGGGCCTCCTTGGACCATTGGAACTTGATCTGCTGGTGGGTCAGTTGGGTGATGGGAGAGATAATTGAAGAGAACCCCTTAATAAACTTGCAATAAAAATTGGCAAAGCCAATGAATCGCTGAACTCCTCTTTTGTCTGAGGGGGCTGGCCACTCCTGAATGGCTTTAACCTTTTGTGGATCCATTGCCACCCCTTCAGTGGTGATGATGAAATCAAGGAATTGGATGGTAGTTTTCTCAAACTCGCATTTTTCTCCTTTCAAGAACAGACCGTGTTTTCTGAGAACTGAGAGTACCTTCTTTACATGAGCTCGATGTAATTCTATTGTGGTGGAGAAAATTTAAATATCATCAAGGTAGACAATTACAAAGTTATCTAGGAATTCACTGAAAATATCATTGACTAGGTGCTGAAACGTAGCTGGGGCATTACAGAGCCCAAAGGGCATCACTAAGTACTCGAAGTGACCAAACCTGGACCTGAAAGCTGTCATCCATTCATCTCCAGCACGTATTCGAATGAGATTGTATGCCCCTCGTAAATCCAGTTTGGTGAATATTCGGGCAGTTTGAAAATGTTGAAAAAGTTCAGGAATGAGAGGGGTTGGGTATCGGTTTTTGATGGTGATTTTATTGAGTTCCCTATAGTCTACACATGGCCTGAGGGATCCATCTTTCTTTTCAACGAAAAAGATACCCGCCCCAGCTGGGGAAGAAGAGGGACGGATGAATTCTTTTTCAAGGTTTTCTTCAATGTAGAGGCTGAGGGCTTCCAACTTGGACTCAGACAGAGGGAATATACGGCTGAACGGGATCTTGGAACCAGGCAAAAGATCAATAGGGCAGTCGTAGTGCCGATGAGGTGGTAAACAGGTGGTAAACTCTTTTATCGAAAATGTCCAGGAATTTGTGATATGCTGGAGGGACATGTTGAAGAGTGTCTGGCACTGGTTGTATGGTAAGACAGGAGACAGTCTTATTGGAGGTTGGAACAAAGCAGTGTTGGGAGCAGTATACTGAGGAGAAGAGGATTTCTGACTTTTTTACTCCAATTGATCTAAGGATTGTAAGCCATCAGCCATGGGACCCCAGGATAATGGAAAACATGGGTGAGTTGATGATGATGAAGCAAAGAAATTCCTGATGACCAGAGTCTGTAGAGGTGAGGATGGGCCTGGTCTCTTGAGTGATAGGTCCTGAATTAGGTAGAGACCCATCTGCCACATGTATTTGGAGGAGCTGTTTTTTGTCTTGAATAGGAATGTGCAGACTTTGGGCAAAGGATGCATCCAGGAAACAGCTGCATGCTCCGGAGTCAACAATGGCCAGCAGCCGAATTTCCTCTTCCACCACCTGTAAGGAGACCAGTAGGACAAGGTGAGATTGCGTTGAATCAGCCACTTGAAAGTTCATAGCGTGCCGCAAGCGGTACTTACTGGGTCTCACAGGGCAGTTGCGTAAAAAATGGCCTGCTTCCCCACAGTAGAGGCAAAGGTTGGCTTGATGCTGGTGTAGTCTCTCATCAGGGGTGAGTGGAGACCGAACCAGACCCAGTTGCATGGGCTCACTGTCAGCAGAAGATGAGGGGACCGTGGTAGGTACGGGAATGGGAGGAATCCGAGGAAACATCCAGGTAGGCCGAGGAGACTGAAAATGTTCAGAGCGATGCTCCCGCAGGCGTCTGTCGAGTTTAGTGGCAAGTTGAGTCAGATCTTCCAGAGAGGTAGGAGTATCCACCCACGCCAGTTCATCTTTAAGTGTTTCGGAAAGACCCTGGAGGTACTGGTATTTGAGAGCGGCCTCATTCCAGGTGGTGTCTCCAGACCATTTGCGGAATTCCACGGTGTAATCCTCCACTGGTCTTTTTCCCTAGGTCAGGGTGTGCAGAATGGACTCGGCTGTGGCTGTGCGTTGTGGATCATCATATAACTGAGCCATAGAGGTAAAAAAAGTTTCAGCTGAGTTAAGTAAGGGACTCTTCTGTTCGAGAAGACTGTGAGCCCAAGATTGAGGTTCTTCAGACAGTAAAGAGATAACAAATCCCACTTTTACGGATTCTGAATGAAAAGTCCTGGGTTGAAGGGCTAAGTACAACAGGCAAGCATTTTTGAAAGCTCTGAATTTCTTTCGGTTCCCGGAGAATCGTTCCAGAGTGGGGACTCTGGGTTCAGGAAGAGTCATTACAACTGCAGGTGCTGGAATGACTTGACTCTGAGAGGAGGATGCCCCACTGGCTGAGGCTGCACCCGAAGAAGCTGGAGAGGAGGTCAGGTGTTGGAGATGGCCTTCAATTTGGAAGTAGCCATCTTGGATTCTTTGGACAGCCTGAGTAAGGGCTGTCACCTGCTGGTAGAGGGCCTCAAGGGGGGAACCGGCTCTGTCGGCCTCTGACATGGCTGGTTTGTACTGTCAGGTACTCACCAGGGCCGAGATGCTGAGCGTGGCTCCCCTTGCAGCTGAGTGCACTATACCCCTGGAGGTGGCACAGAGGGTATCGGGCACGGAGAGGCACGGGTTGCCAAGGAGTTGTAGAGGCTTGTGTGAAGGACTTCTGGCAGAGAGAAGAACTGTGCAGGTTGAACTAGGACACTGGTCAGCAGAGAATCCTGGCTGGGGTTCAAACACCTTGATCCGGAACAGGCAACTGGGACAGGGTTTGATGAGAAGGCCGAGGGTCAAACACAGTGATCCAGTAAGAGAGAAGTCCATTAAACAAGCCGGGGTCAAGCACGATAATCAAGCAATGGGAAAGTCCTTTAAACAGGCTGAGGGTCAAACACAGTAATCAGGCAGAAGCAAAGTCCTTAGTGTAAAGAACATAGCACATATCATGAGGGACTCCATTTTAATTCTAAGACACCACGTTATGTTTTACAGGAAAATTGAGAAAACTCAAATATGAGTTTCAACTGAAACCCACATCATCATCTTTAAGCTGTAATCTATAGAACATGTCTAACTCAGGGTTACATATAAATTTAAATATAGCTAGAATGTGGAGTTTGTCCTAGCTCATGTTTGTTCTTGATAAGATAAATGCTTCCCTCAACATCTGTTTAAGAATACATACATACTCTTATAGTGAAAATGATGCAAGATTTTGTCTTATAACACCAGCTAATAGGTAAATATTAACTGAACCTATTTTCATTTCAATGACATGTATAAGTTTAGTAAAACTCCTCCCATCCCCATAACTGCATAAATACTGTCCCTTTGACCATTTCTAATTAGATGTCTTTAAGTGGCTAAGCAAACCTGTCTCCTGTGTCACTTTATTGATATCTCCAGGCCTGGGGGTCTACGGAGGTCTTCCTGCATTACCTGAACCTATCTGGGTGGTCTTAGAAGCAGAAATTTCCTTACACTTAGAATAGCCGGGGGTGAAACACAGGATCAGGCAGGAAGAGAAGTCCGTTGAGCAAGCCAAGGTCAAGGTGCAGGAGAGGTTCAGAGGTGGTCAAGCAATCCGTGTCACAACAGGCAGGTACAGATAACAGAACTTGGAAACAGAAACACTGGAGCTGAAGAGACAAACCAGCAATGAGGCAAGGAGCAGAGCTGCCTTTTATAGGGCCGCCAGGGGATCTCATGTTGTGCGGGCGAATGCGCATACGTACCTACGCCGATGCGCCGTAGCGCGGCCCACCGGATTGCGTACCTGCATGTGCCGATGCGCCATGTAGCGGCCTGCCGAATCGCGCACCCGCGGGCGCCGATGCGCTGCTCTACCACACAGGCGCACGGGAAAGCGCCGGTACTGGCAGATAAGGTTCCTGTTATTCCTCTGACAGTACAGAAGAATCAAGAGAGTGCTGCAAAAAAGTAAGTATTTTGTCGTGTGTTCCTATTCTTCTGACACCAGAACAAACTTTTTAGGGTGTCCCACACAGGTGCTCCAGTGAATACTAGGGGTGTCTCCATGTGTGATACTTTAACAAAAAAGGGAAGTATTCCAGCTTTAGAAAGGAAATAAAATGTTCTTCAGCTTGGAACTGTGGCAAAACAGACAATTGTACAACCCTTCCAAGCAATGTTTCATATTCCTATTTCTGCCCTCCAATATCTGTGTGCTAAGTATACCTATTTTTTTTCACATAGGGGAGAAAAGACTCGGGACATCTGAGGACACCAGGGACCCCCCATCTCCTAAAGAAGAGGAAATCCCCACACCACAAACAGAGGATGTGGAGGGAGAGGTTTATGAAGTGACCACAACAGGTGAGTGTCTCAGACCACAGCTTCAGGTAAGAGATCTATGCCTGCATATTTCTAATATATGGTGTGTTTTTTCTTTTAGCTGATGTGGATGTTGTGGAAGAAGAATCTAATTTCACCAATGAAAGTGCCCAGATCCTCATCGGGGAGAGAATGGGGTGCAATTGTGATTTAGAAAATATCAAGGAAAACATCAATGATGTTCAAAAAAAAATGAAGAACATCATGTTTTAGGCAAAATATAAAAAACAACAAAATTGTACCATTTTATTGTGTATTTTTGAATTTAAAAAAAATTTGTAAAGTATTTGAAAAGCCAAATTTTGAAGATGCAGGGGATATCAATGTACGCGTTTTGTGGGTGCAACCCCTTCCTCCCAACTCAATTAGGTGAGAGGAAGGGGTTGCACCCCCAAAACATGTCCATTGATCCCTCATGATGGGAGCTAGCACATGTTAACATTAGGCATGGGATCAGGAGGGAAATCCCCAGTTTGAATCCCAATTTGTGTGCATTTTCCAAATTTGGCTTTTACAGGGGTGACATCACCCCATTTGATGAAGGCAATATCAACATATTTTGGACATACTCATGTCTGATATTGCCTTCACTTTATAAAAGTTGAACTTTGTAAGTTCCTGTGTATGTTATGCTTTGAAAACATGCCTGTTTAACCAAAAAAAGGATCTTTACAATGTGAAAAAAAAAAAATATACACCAAAGATGTTGGTTTGTTCAAAAACCCTTTTCTAACGCACATATAAATGTGCTTTGACTAAAATGTTTTATACTCAACAATGTGTGGCTTCTTCTTTCAATGCTCAACAGCAATTTTTGTAGTAAGTTGGTGTTTACAGTGGCAATGGGGGTTATTTACTAAAGGCAAATCCACTTTGCACTACAAGTGCAGTTTCAGTGTAGTTTCAGGTGCACTTTTAAGTGTTGGAGTGCAAAGTGTATTTGCCTTTAGTAAATAACTCCCACAGTGCTTTCTAATTTGCCACAATCATGCCATTTTCATGACTCCACAAAATTAATTCATGGTGCTGAAAATGATGAATATTTTTGTCAGTAATGCATTACATACATTAACAACAAAAATTAGGTGTGTGTAGCACACCCATAACATAATAATAGTTCGCTGAAGAAGAGATTGTCACCTCATGTATCAAATAAATTACATTTGCACTATTGAAGAAAATGTCCAAAAAGAAAAGCCCATTGGGGAACCTAGGAGACAGCTAAAAGAAACCCAGGCAGTAAATCAAAGGAAATCTTTCAGTTTAAGTACAAAAATTGTTGATAAAATGTTTCTTAAACAGTTTCTGACATATCAATGGCCCCCCTACCTGCAAAGTACTCAACATACCTCTGTCTTACTTTGCAGGCGCTTTGGGGGAGCAAGCCAGGACGGCAAACTACAAGCGCCGTCAGGGTTTCTTCTTGAAATCCTGCCTCAGGCACAACTGAGGCCACATTGTTCATTGAATTTCTCCTTAAATAGTTGTGTAGAATGCAGCATGCAAGGATTATCTGGGTAGCCTCCCTGACGGTTAAATTTCAGTCCCATTAGCGGTAACCCGGAGCCACACTCGGGATTACATTGCAGGATCCTGGTGCGGCGTTACTTAACTTGTCCCCAGGATCCGGCGATGTCCCCCACTGTGTCTGTGGGCTCTGTCTCCTCCAAAGCCTCCCCGTGCCAGGCTCCGTTCCCTGCGAGAGTCGCAACGCACGGGGCGGAGCCTGGCGGCAAATTCAAAAAAACGTAAAAACCATAACACATACAGTACTGTAATTTTACAGATTACAGTACTGTATGAAATAATTTCACATCCCTTTTGTCCCCAGTGCTTTGGTCCATGCCCTGCATGCAGTTTTAAGTTATATAAACTGTTCTTTCTGCCTGGAAACTGGAGATTGTCCATAGCAATCAAAAAGTGTCCCTTTACGTCAAAAATGGCTTTAGACCAGCTAGAAAACAGCAATAGTAAATTAGAACACTTGCAGAATTGAGCGATAGTGGATCGTGGGGAAATTTATTTTATTGTTATTATATTATTATTTTTTTTAATTATTTATATTTATTTATTATATTATAATTTATGTTTTTGTGTTTCAAACTTCATCATACCTTTGATATCTACTAGACTCTTGTTTGGACAGATTTAAGTGTGTTATATAAAACGCCAAATTTCCATGCAAAATAATTGTACCGCTTTCAGCACCTAAAATCCGAAATAATCATACCGCCAGGGAGGTTAAGTTGATATTCCCCCATGTTGATTGGCGGAAGGAATAAGCTGGACCGGCTGGCCATTATCCCGAAAACGTTCTCCAGCACTCTTCTGGCTCTGGCCAAACGGTAGTTATAAACCCTCTGGTCCGGGGTGAGGGTCTTCATTGCTTCAAAACGGTTGGCTGGTCAGAACGAACTAACAGAAAGCACTGAAAAACAGAAAGGCCGGAGCTGAAAATCAGAAACGAGCGGACAAGAACGCACTGATAATCAAATACGTAATAGAAATACAAACCCACAAGCACAAACCGAAGAGCAGTAACGATCGGAAAAGCAGGAGGCTGAAAAGTACGAATCGTCTGTCACCTAACTAATACTAACACGAGATTAGCGGAAGAAGCCCAAAGGGTGGCGCACTTGGTATTGAACTTCCTCTTTCTAGTGCCATCGTACGTGTTGCATATCACCGTGTTCTTGACGTTCGAAATTTCCGACCAACTTTGTGTGACCGTGTGTATGCAAGACAAGTTTGAGCCAACATCTGTCGGAAAAAAAACATGGATTTTGTTGTCGGAATGTCCGATCCTGTGTACGAGGCATAACTGTGTTGATGGGGGAATCAAGCAATTTTCTTTCCTTCCGCCCATGGTGCTTGCACATGATTGGATGATGGAAATCTTCTGCTCATTTACTAAGATCTGGTGCAGCTGCACTTACAAAGTGCACAGTTTATTTGCCTTTAGTAATTCAACCCCATTGATTACTTCCTCTAGCCCCGGGACAATAGTTCCTTACCTCCAAACAGATATGGGGCTCTTTGAAGAGTCTGCAGGAGCCTGTGCATTGCACCCCCAATGTTTCAAAGCAAAAAATGAATACATGCACTTTTTTTCTTTTATCTATGTAGGTGCATTTATAATTTTTTTTTTCACATAATGCCACTCTCAGTGAACCAGATGCATGCGTTCCTGCATGCAAGATCACATGTTACACTGTATTGTGCGCTGCAATGGCATTATTTCTCAATGGCACCCCAATACACTTAGCCGTTGCATGTGCGTTACATTGCACAACAACACATGATAACTTATTGCCATGCATTGTAGTGTGGCGCGATTAAAAAAATGGTAATGCACTACTGCGTCTTAGATGCCATGTAGATTCTAAGAAAGGGCTACTCTACTGCAATGCATGGTGACGAACATAAAAAAAACACAAAACAAAGCACATGCGTTGAGGCATTGCACAGATGCAAAATTCTCAGTTTAATTTCTGAATTGTCAGTTCTAATGTGTTTAGGCAATGCAGTTCTTTTTTAGTAGGATAATGAGTGGGTTTGTTCCTTCAGTGTTATTTATTGCAAAAAAAAGTGCTTGCTTATAGCTTGCAAATATTTATGTAGCCAAAACCCGGGCCTCTCCAGGCCTAATGGTGACCTTCAGAGTTAGGGACAGCTGACATCCTTCTATGCAGAGTCGGTTATGAGGCATAGTGGGTGCAACATTAGGTAGAAAAATGGGTGCCAGACACTTCTTGGATGCAAAGAGATCCAGCCAGGACACCCCTTAGTAGTTGCAATGTTAGTCGGCAGACTCCGAGACTTCTATAGGCAGACGGTCATGCAGGGAAAGGCATCCGGCAAGACACCACATCTTCACAAGTAGGATTGCCGTCTCCTATGGCAACAGTCTTGTAACAGTTGTAATGAACTCCTTTACTTCCTCTACAATCTCTTGTAGATCTTCACTCAACTGAGCTCCCAGTCTCTATCACTAGAATAGATCCACTGGATCCCCTGAGCTCTTCCAATCTTCTCAATCAGTATCTTCCTCAAGCATCTCCCACGTGTCCCTAGCTTAGCACTCACAGATACTCCTCAAGCGTCACCCCACTGGTGACGCTTGAGGTCCCTGGCTTAACACACAACACTGCTCTGCAAGCGTAACTTCCACTGGCTGGGTCCCTGGCTTGGCACCTGCTGAAGTTTCCCAATTCTTCACCGTCCCTGGCTGGTGAGAACACTGCTCTGGTCCTTGCTTCAGCTACTCACAGTGGTCCCTGGTAATAAGGTGGATGGTCCCTTAGTGGCGACAGCTTCCCCTCTACCTCTGACCACGACAGGTTCTCCAGCCGGCAGAACAGTCACTTCTGGTTGGACTGCAAGCCACAGTCCCAACCCTACGCTGCCGGTTATGGATAGGCCCCTCAGACAGCTTAGCAGCCAGATGCCCCCGGAATAGGCCTCAGACTCCAGCCTAGCAGCCTGGGAAAGTACAACACACGTCCACCCAGACAGCCGTCCAGGTGACATAGAACCACGATTACCTGACCCCACCCAAATAAATAGGCTCTCCCAGCAGGCCAAGGGATTCAAGAAAATCCATGCCCATTGGCTGAGACACCCCATTTATTCCTAATCTGTCCTTGCAATTCCCTTGTCCAATCTAATGTCTCCAGGTACTCGACCACCTAGCGACAGAAGAGAGAAGTGCCACAATTCCAGAATTAGGGTGAAATCATTTGACCTCCTAACAATTGGCCAAGGCAACTACCGCCTGGCAACTACATTTATCAGCATCCCTGCCTAAACATCAGGGTGCTACATCTAGAAATATCCACAGCATAGTGGATATTGTAGGTTTCCATTCCCCATGTACGCAGGTGAAGAGATCCCTGTCATAGCTTGGGCAGGATGGCTTCATCTTCAGCAATCTCTTTTTGGGAAAACTTTTTGTGTTTGACAGAGCTTTGTCATGTTTGAATGATGACCAACTTAAGTAAACCGGACAGGATGTGAAGGGAGAAAGCAAGGGCCAAAGAACCAGAGGAGCAGCAAAGGTACCACATTTGAGACAAATGGAGGTCAGTGTGTCCAGTAGTGCAGGTAACCCAAACTACTGTATACCTTTTTTTAACTACTACTAAATTTCCCTTTCTGTCAGGTCTTTTTAGGACAAAACTATTTCTTTTTCTGGTGTATACAGTATGTGTGAGGGAGCACATACATGCATGCAATGCATGAGTTTTTGAAGAGGGTTGCTGTGATTTGATAGTTGGGTATAGCAAAGGCTAATGTCCTTCTCCATTCACTGTAAAGATGGATGAAAGGCGAGAACAAAAGGATCCTATTACAGCCCACTTCCTTCCTGTCATAAAAAGTAAGAGAGTTTGTTAAATTTGCATCAGAATGTAAGACATAATCAGGTTGGGACAGGAAAGATCCTCTGTAGAACATTGTAATATACTTTAGGGACATTAGAGAACTAACAACTCTTTCACTGCCACCATAATTATTACTGAAAATATGCACATTGTTCTCTACTTACAGGATAAAAATAGAAAGGCAAACCAATCGAAAATGTGTTTAACCCAAAACTTGCCATCTCAACATACATTGCCCTTGGAAATAATAAATAGGCATATAATGGCATTTTTTTCACTTGCCTTGGCCCCTTTTCCCAGTATTCTGCATCCTCTATATATTTAAAATTAAGATGAGAAAAATCGAGCCAGAAAGTGTAGGACATCGTAGACAGCGTGAGCCAAAAAGCTACTTAGCAGGAGCTGGCAATGGTGGCAAGTACCAATTATATTACAATTGATCCAGATGACACTGAGGGCTAGTTCACACCAGAATAGCACATGTAGCAAGATCTCAGGCCTCATTTGGTCTAATGAGAACCTCCAGGGCCAGAGATAGCTGATATCCTTCTTTATATGATGGGTTGCAAGGCATAGTGAGTGTAATATGAGGTATATTAATTGGGCGTCAGACACTTCTTGAATGCAAAAGAGATTTTATTTCTCTTAACAGAAGTTTGGGAGAGAGGGTTAGGTCAAGAACACCCTTATGCAAGATTAATTGGCAGACTCCGATACTTCAACAGGAGGACAGCCATGCAAGGAACTGCATGCAGCAAGACGCCACATCTGCGTGTGTAGGAATGCTGTCTCCTATGGCAACAGTCTTTAACAGTTTCTAACACAAAGCGTAACCGGTCCTTCACTTCCACTACAATAACTTCTTGTAGTTCTTCAACCCACTGTGTTCCCAGTCTCTCTCACTAAACTAGATGATTCACTGCCACTGAATTCCTTGAGCTCTTCCAATCTTCACTGTAGTATCCTCCTCAAGCGTCACCCCCGCTTCTCCACTGGGTCCCTAGCTTGGCACTCAAGATGATTCTCAAGCTTTACCCCACTGGCCTACTCGGTTCCCTGGCTTGACACACAAGGCTGCTCTGCAAATGTAACCTTTGCTGGCTGGGTCCCTGGTTTGATACCCGCTGAAGTTTCCCAATTCTTCACTGTCCCCAGTTAGTGAGAATACTGCTCTGGTACTTGCTACAGCTACTCACTGTGGTCCCTGGTAATAAGGTGGTTGGTCCCTTGGTGGCGACAGCTTCCCCTCTACCTCCAATCATGACAGGTTCTCAGGCCGGCAGAACCGTCACTTCTGGTTAGACTTCAAGCCGCAATCCCAACCCTGCGCTGCTCTCTTGCTGCTGGATAGGCCCTCAGACAGCCTAGCAGCCCAGGCAGTACCACACACGTCAACCCAGATAGCCGTCCAGGTGGCACAGAACACTGATCACCTGACTCCACCCAAATATAAAGGTTCTCCCAGCAGGCCAAGGGATCCAAGAAAACCCCTGCCTATTGGCTGAGACCCCCATATACCCATAATCTGACCTTGCAATGCCCTTCTCGTACCTAATGCCACCAGGTACCCGGCCACCCAGCAGCAGAAGGGAAAAAGAGCAGCAATGCCAGACTTAGGAAGAAACCAATTGATCCCTAACAATTAGCCAAGGTAGCTACTACTGGCAGGTAAATTTAGGAGCAACCCTGTCTCAACTCCATGGTGCTACACGCAGTAACGTGATCTGCATTCCTGTGTTAAGCCTGGTACACACAGCTGAAAATCCCTGACTTCTGTCAAACAGGCATGCTGGAAAACCAGCATAAATCGGCATCTTATGAGCTCTGGCAGCCAATGGCTGTAGGCGCTAACCGGTGTGTTCTGGAACATATAAGCTCAGTGGGGGGTCGCTGTACTAACATCGGATAATTAGTACAGTGAGCTCCTCCTGAGCTCCTCAGTTATTTTACATTCAGCTCACTGGATTGATCGTAAAAAAAAAAACCTGATAGTGTGTACTAGGCAACATTCCTGTGCGTTGCCCTGCAGTGCGAATTTCAGCGAATTCCTTTGAATGGGCTGAAATCGCACTAGATCACACAAAAAGTTCTGAATGCACTACTTTTGAAAAACACGCTGCACCAAATTGTATGGTACTGCAGTATAATGCAATCACAAACGCTCAGCCTTTGCGATCTGCATTTGGGGCACTGTTACCACATATATTGGCACCCGCAACAGATTGCAAGGCAGTGCGTTTTGAACGCTGCGCACGAAATGCATATGGAACGTTCCTTTCCAGCACCGCGTTCTGGTGTGAACCAGCCCTGAAAACTTTAGTCTGTAGCATTAGCAGCAGGGGTTCTGTACTCATTGGTAATCGGTTCACACTGTTATGGGACATGCGGATTTGACTCTCTGTAACAAACCCTCCTGCTACCCTGAAGGCTCTCTCAGACAGAACATCGACTAAAGAGCAAGCTGGAATCTTCAGTGCATACTGTGCAATCTCCAGGCAGTGGTCCAATCTGGACACTCAATAGTCCATACAGGGCCATCTTTAATATTGATTGGACCCTGGGCACACATTTTCTTGTGTCTGTACCCCTCCCTTTCCATGGCTCATCTTTGTACACCCAGTCCAGAGCTCACCTCTGTACCACCTCATCCACAGCTCACCTCTGTACCCCTCTCTGTCCACAGCTCACCTCTGTACCTCCCCATCCATAGCTCACCTCTGTACCTCCCCATCCACAGCTCGCCTCTGTACTCCCCATCCACAGCTCGCCTCTGTACTCCCCATCCACAGATCACTTCTGTACTCCCCATCCACAGCTCGCATCTGTACCCCTCCACAGCTCACTTCTGTCCAACCCTATTCACAGCTCACCTCTGTACCCCTCCCCGTCCACAGCTCACCTCTGTACCCCCTGTCCACAGCTCACTTCTGTACTCCCCGTTCACAGCTCACCTCTGTACCCCTTCCTATCCACAGCTCACCTCTGTAACCCTCTTCATCCTCAGCTCACCTCTGTACCCCTCCCCATTCACAGCTCACCTCTGTACCCCTCCCCGTCCACAGCTCACCTCTTTGCCTTCCCATCCACATCTCACCTCTGTATCTCCCCATCCACAGTTCACCTCTGTACCCCTTGTCCACAGCTCACCTCTGTGCCTCCTTATCCACAGCTCACCTCTGTACCCCTCCCCATCCACAGCTCACGTCTGTACCCCTCCCTTTCCATGGCTCATCTTTGTACACCCCATCCAGAGCTCACCTCTGTACCACCTCATCCACAGCTCACCTCTGTACCCCTCTCTGTCCACAGCTCACCTCTGTACCCCCCATCCACAGCTCACCTCTGTACCCCTCTTTGGCCACAGCTCACCTCTAACACCTCTCTGTTCACAGCTCACCTCTGTACCCCTCTCTGTCCACAGCTCACCTCTGTACCCCTCTCTGTCCACAGCTCACCTCTGTACCCCTCTCTGTCCACAGCTCACCTCTGTAACCCTCTCTGTCCACAGCTCACCTCTGTACCCCCCATCCACAGTTCACCCCTGTACCTCTCCATCCACAGCTCACCTCTGTACCCCCCATCCACAGCTCACCTCTGTACCCCCCATCCACAGTTCACCTCTGTACCTCTCCATCCACAGCTCACCTCTGTACCTCCCCATCCACAGCTCACCTCTGTACTCCCCATCCCTAGCTCACGTCTGTACCCCTCCCCATCCACAGCTCACTTCTGTCCCACCTCTCACCTCTTTTCAAAAATTCACCCCCAACCCCTCCTTCAGAGCTTTCACCTCTTCACAAATTCAGTTGCCCCTCCCTCTTTACAGCTCTCACTTCTCCTTCACAAATTCATCCCCTTTCTTCTCACAGCTCTCATCTTCTCACAAATCCCCCCACCCCCAGATAGCAACTCTGCACTACCCCTCCAACCTCAGTACCGCTGATTCTGATTCCCACCTCTCCCCTCCCCTTTCTCATCCCAGTTTTCCCTCAACTGTTTAAGAAGCTTCACAGTGGTGCAGCAAGCACTGCTCTGTTCAGTGTGCGCTTGCTGTTTTTCCAGCACAGTGCAGTCTCTGCTTATCAGAACTGTAGCACACAGCCAGTACACTTCACTTGGCCCTGTGGTACACAAGTCTGACAGGTGGGGGAACACAGAGAGCTGCTCTGCCTCACTCCCTTTCACAGTCGCTCCGGTTCTGCAGCTCCTGACAGAGGGAGAAGCTGGACGAGCAGGCTCTAGCACATGCAGCCCAAAGCTGTGCCTCTCCCCTGTCACAGTGTGGCCACTTGTATTAACCCAGCCAGGAGAGAAAGGCGGGGGAATCAGCAACATCTGAGACAGTGGGTAAACGGGCAGCACAGGCTCAAGGGGCAGCTGCTTTGGGCACCACAACAATGAATGGGCCCGGGGCAGCTGCGCCTTTTGCCCTGCATTAAAGACGGCCCTGAGTCCATAGGGTCTTCTCTTCTATGAGTGTCTATATCAGCCCTGGACCCAATCAGCAATCTTGAGGTTCAGGCAATGCCTGTGAGAGCTGTCTGCAGCCAGGTTTAAAAATATTCCTAAAAGTGGCACTGAGGCAGAAGCCACTGCTGCTCCTCCTTTCAGGGATCAGAGGATTGGAGGCACTTTGGTCACAAGAGGAGTTCCTGACACCAAGCAGTAGGCAAAAGATGACCATGAGACAGCAGAAAGTCCTTATATTTCTCCTGCTGCTGTGTCTTTAATGCCCATTTTATTAGGCCACAGACAAGACGAACCTGAGAGGAATCATATCATTAATCCTTACCTCATTATGACTCACCATTCTGGTTGCCTGCTAAAAAAAAGTGCTGCACGTGTCCTGAATGATGAGTCACTGATGCAGTGAGGAGAACCCCAGAGCCCGTCCTTGTATCATAATCGTACAGATACTCATTGATGACATGCTGCTGCTGGTGCACCACTTACTGCATGGCCAACATTGAGTTCCAGAGTGCGGGGGTGTCACAGAATGTTGATAGGCAGCTTGCGTTGGTTTTGCATTTCTGCAAATATGGCTGGGCATGAGTGCCTAAAGTGGCTACAATTCCTTCTGGCCTGATGAAAGATCACCTAGAAACTAGGGTACTTAATGTGGTGCATGTGCAAGCTCATGCAATCCCTGGCCGCAGAGGCAGCCCCCAACCCTTGCATACATGCGGCTGCGGGGCAGGGAAGGCCTCTGGAATAGTTTGGGCGGGTTTAGGCTCTTCTCCAAACACGCCCAAGCTCCTAATACGGATTTTGTGCACTGATCACCACTGGCCCTCCTCCCCGATCCAAGGATACCATGTGGGAAGTTGAGAGAGGATTTCCGGCCACTGAACCTTCACTGTGCCACTCTGCATTAAAATACTTCTGTGTCCTCCTAACACTCCAGCCCTCCTGATGCCACAGCACCATGCCCTCCTGACACCACACTACCATTCCCTTCTGACCCTTCCAATACCATACCCTTCTGACCCCCCAGTATTATGCTCTCCTGACATCCCAGCCCTCCTGATCCCCCAAATACCACACCCTCCTGCCCCCCACCAGTGCCGTGCCCTCTTGAGATCCCAGCCCTCCTCACCCCCCTCCTAATCTCCCAGTACCATTTTCTCCTGACCTCCTTGCACTGTGCCCTCCTGACCCCCCAGTACTGTGCCCCCCTGACCCCCCTATACCTTGCACTTCTGATCTCTCTGTACCATGTCCTCCTAACCCTTGCCATACATACTACTGACCCCTGTACACTGCCCTACATCCTACTGACCTTTGTATATGGCCCTACATACTACTGACCTCTGTACATTGCCCTACATCCTACTGACCTCTGTACGCTGTCCTACCTACTACTGACCTTTTTACGCTGCCCCACCTACTACTGACCGCTGTATGCTGCACTACATACTACTGACCTCTATACACTGCCCTACATACTACTGACCTCTGTACACTGCCCTACATACTACTGACCTCTGTACACTGCCTTACATACATGACCAACTGCTGACCAACTAATGCGCAAACCACAGTAAAAATAAAATAATAATAAGAGCAGCAGCCAACATTCAAATGTGTCCCCACATAAAAAGCAAATAAAGCGTAAATGAATAAATGTGGCGCTGCCTTCAAGATAATAATTAAAGTGCTACACAATGTTTCAAAATCTATAGTGCTGTGAAAAGCTAATAAAATCTTTTTCTTCAAATATCACACTTTTATAAAACCTAATATACTTGATGAATAATGTCCATAACTGTAATCCAATTAGTGAAATAATATACCCAATTAACAAAAATAAGTCTCAAGCTTTAAAGTGCATGTGCAAAAAACAATAATCAAGTGATTGATAGTAGAATGTGAAGATCAGGTGCAGGAAAAAATCACGAACTCTTAAACGTTGTGGTCACACTTGCTTCCTCCATCCAGAATACACCAGGAGTGTGCCCTAGCTGCATATATATATATATATATATATATATATATATATATATATATATATATATATATATATAGTTGAAGCCCTATGGCCGATACGGATATGAACAACATAGACTTACCATAAGACTTACAACATGAAATGGACCTGAAGTGTGCCTTGGTCTTATGGACGGTATACCAAAATAAGTGGGCATACCCAAGATTAGAATTGAATATTTTTTGAAGAGAAATTATTTGAGAGATGCCCTAAAAAGGGGATGGGAGGGTGGGTATCGCGCACAGGAAACCTACAAAGACCACAGGCGAGCGGGCTGGTTAAATACCCCCCAGGCTCCTCCCATAAGTTCAGGCCACCATACTGGCCTTCTTACTTATGGTTGAAGCCCTATGGCCGATATGAACAACATAGACTTACCATAAGACTTACAACATGAAATGGACCTGAAGTGTGCCTTGGTTTGACGGACGTTATACTAAAATTTTGGGGCAAAAACATTCAGGTAGGGGTTAAGTTTTATTGGTTTTAGTCTTATTCATTGAGCCATTTTGGTAAATGCTTGTGACATTTCCACCTGAGGATTGGGTATGTACCGGACGAAGCAGGCAAATTTCCACTTTCCTAGTCTCTTAATAACATGATCTGGGACCCCATGCCGAGATGCTGTCAAGGCTGCTCCGATACTGAAAGAGTGACCAGAGTACTAACTGGGGTTGAGGTGTAGGTTGCGGAGAAGAATCCTCACATGTTTCACAAACTGGCAGGCACTCAAAGGCTTGACCGGAAAGGGTAGAAGGGGACTAGAGTCCAACTGTCCGGGCAGGAGTGACAGTAGGCGGTTAAGTATGGTAACTGGACACCAGCTATTGTTAGTCATGTAGAGGTGGATGTCAACTCCGGAGCCTGATTGGTGGGTTTTTGATACCGTAAGATGGAGAACGAAATGGTCTTGGTAGTGAGCCAAATGGCTTCTCACCAGGACCTGGCCGGCTGGGTTATTGCAGGTGAACTCACCAGGCCGTAGGAACCCGTAGTAGGCTAGGTAAGTAGCTGCTTGTATGACCAAGCTAGGGAGAAGACCAAATGGTGAACTGGCAAGGATAGTGGACATTTCTCTGAAGATGGCACTTGTTATAGGTAGGCGTTTGGCCTGGATTATCGGCTGTTGTTTCTGTATGCCACATAGGATGGCTTGGAACGCGTGGGATGCGAACAAGGAGGGTTTTGCGGGATCTCGTAGGGCCAGAAAGTGTTGGATGCCTGCTAAGTATAGCCAGATAGTATTATGGGACAGGGCCAAGTGACTATGGCAATATGAGACAAATGCCAGTATATGCTTGGCGTCTGTGGTAGTTCCCGCTGAGCAGGTAGCTAGAAATTTGTTGAATACGCTCCAAGCAGTATGGTAAGCTTTAAGCGTGTTACGGGACAGGGATTGGTTGATGAGCTGAATCGCTCCATGCAGATGCTGTGCTAGTCCAGGGTCAGCTGAGTGGATATTGAATTGATGTTGAAGAGAAAGTTGTACCAGCCTGCGTAGGAAGGACATAACCGAGAGAGACTTGGACCTACCTTGATTAATGAATTCTGCCGTGGCCTGGTTGTCAGTGGTGAAGGCCACAGTTTGTCCTGTCCAATTATGACCCCAGAGCTGGGCAGCTGCCACGATCGGGTGAAGCTCGAAGAGGTAGGAAGTTCGGGTAAACCCGGGGATTGAAAGTATCTCTGGAGGCCAGGGTCCTGCAAACCAATGGTGGCCAAAAATTGCCGCAAAGCCTGTGGAGGCTGCAGCATCTGTTACTACCTGCGGTGATAGGGGTGATATTGCGGGTATAAATATGGATTTACCATTCCAGGTGGAAATTAATTCCTCCCACATTGACAAATCCGCTACTGCTGCGGTGTCCAAGTTGAGGACCTGATCGGGGTCCTGTGCCTGTAAGAGATAGACCAGGAGGCGTGACATGAAGGACCGACCCTGGGGAATGATCTGCATAGCGAAATTGAGCATGCCCAACAGAGACTGGAGCTACTTTTTAGTACACCCTCTTGTATGGGTGAATTCTTGAAGGACTGACCTGATATGGTTCAACTTGTCAAGTGGGAGGCTGGCCTGCATGGAGCAAGTATCTAGATTGACTCCGAGGAAGGTGATGGCATGTGCTGGTCCGTCAACCTTGTGTTCGGCAATGGGAACATTGAGATTCCCAAAGACGACTCTCAACTTGTTGAGGTCTCCTGGGGGCTCGCCGGGCTGTTCTATTAACAAGAAGTCGTCAAGGTAATGGATAACTTCTTGACACTGAGCTTTATGTAGAAGTATCCAGGTGAGGGTCTGTGCAAAAGTGTCGAAGAGCCAGGGGCTGCTCTTAGAGCCAAAAGTCAGCTTGGTGGCAAAGTAGTACGCCTCTTTCCATTTAATACCATGCCAGCACCAGAGGGACAGGTGGATAGGTAAAAGTTTAAAGGCGTCCGAGATGTCGGCCTTGGAGAACCAGGTGCCTGTGCCTGCTTTGATGATGGCCTGAAATGCCATGTCTACGGAGGCATACTTCAGGGAGAAATCCTCGGAGGGAATTAGGGAATTCAGGCTGGGAATGTGGGAAGAATGAGGCGCAGTCAGGCCGTACACCAAGCAAGCTTTATTCGAGGACTTGCCCTTGACAAGCCCAATAGGGCTAACTCTCCAAGTGATAAAAGGGGGCTGAGTGAAGGGACCTATGATGACGTCTTGCTCTAGTTCGGCCTGTAAAAGCTGGTCTATGGCCTGTTCGTCGGTGGCCGCTGAGTGGAGATTTCTGCATTCATAGGTTGTGTGAGGCAGAGAGATGAGGCCGGTATGAAACCCTTCTGTAAATCCTTGGATAAGGAAGGTGGCCAGGGAATGAGTGGGGTGTGAGGTAAGATAGAGCACCAGCCATAGGACATTTACTCGGCCTAGTCATGCCTTCTTCTGCTGCTTGACCTCGCATAGATTTCTCGGGTGTGCCCTCTGGCATATGATGCAGATATGGAGCAGGTTGGCATTGGCTAAAATTGCATGAGCAATTTTGCATAGCTATATTTATTACAGATAGCTGCTCCTCCTACGGTCGGAACAGAGTGTCCGAACTTGTCCACCTGGGACGTCTGCACAGGGGCCGATGGGCCTTGAACTGCACCGGAGGTGGAGGGGAAATCAAATGAGTGACTGACTGCAGCATTGGTGCACCAGGTGGCGGTGTGGGTGGAGGACTGGTAGATGGCGCACAGTGGTGAGCGCAAGCCGGTAAAGTGATGGCAGAACAATTCAGTGCCCATAAGGCTCCAATCTGTGCCTGTCTGAAATTGTGCCAGCCTGGTTGCTGCCTTGGCGGAGAGGGAACGATGGTAATCGTAAAACGAAAAACCTCCGTATTTGTAGCCCAGGTCTACCACAGTGTGGAGATATAAGTCCAGCTCTTCCCTCCTGCTGGGAGAGGCTGAGCATAAGACATCCCTCATCATCCCCAAACTCTGGGACTGACAGCTTGCGGTTGAGCCTGGGATCTTTGGCCTTGAGGACCACTGATACGTCTCCCCAGGTGTAGGCTTTGTTCTCTGCCAGGTCATGGACTGAAATGAGCAGGGAGGCAAGGTTGATGTCCTTGCCGTCCAGGATGTCCTTCCTAATGCTGGATGGAACCAAATGTGTTGGGTAGACAGTGGGACTTGTCCCTGTGGTACCTGCAGGAAGGGTTGTCAGATTCTGAACTATAGTTGGTTCTGGGATGGTCATGACCGGGCGAGCCTCCAAGAGTGTCACTCTGGCTTGAACGTCCGTGACCGTGGTTGACAGAGATGACACCATGGTGTGAAGTTGGGAAATGGAGGCAGAGATTGATTGTAGGGAAGCGTGTTGGGTACTGGGCCCAGATGTGGCTGGTGGGGGGAAGAGGAGCCTGAAAAGCTCTGCCTTCCTGGCTGTGGCAGGGAAAGGCACACCCTTGCATCTCAGTTCTGCCGTCAATTTGGGGACGGTACATCCCCTGAGGGCCTGCACACTGCCACTCTCTGACATTGGGGAAGGTGACAGAGGGGCGGTGAAGTCTTTGCTGCCAGCTTGAGACATGGCTCTAGGTGACCTGTGCCCTAGCTGTGATGTCCTGTCTTTTGAGGTCGCAAGATGGTCGACCGGAACCTATTGAGGATGACATAAAGTCTAGATTGTTTCTTTTTTCTATATCAGCATACGTACCCAGCTCTTGTCCTTTTTAGAGGGAGTGTGGTTTTTTTTTTTACCTGAGAAAATATCGTCCAACCTGGTGCAGGGTGGACCTACTGAACTTGACTCACCTGGGGAAAGAAATGACAGATAACAACTGGTGAGGGGTTTGACTATCTGAGTTGAAAATGTGACTTAAGTGACTGACTTGTGTAACTTTGCAGTGCGTTTATGCGACTTTGTTGGTTTGGAGTGGTTCTGAGTTTTTTTTTTACTTGATGTGACAGTTGCTTGAAATGAAATGTATGAAATGTTTATGCCTATATGTAGGCACGAATCGGTGCCTTGACTGCAACAATCAATGAATCGAGCTGTGGAGCAAAAATGAAATTAATTGAAATGAGGCCAAGCCAACTGGGGCACGCTGAGACAAATCGATGCATCGCGGATGCCACTGGATTCGAATCGGAGCATGGTACGTGACAGCGAAATGAATTAAATGTTTTGCCATGACAGAGGCACGAATCGGTCATGCCACGACTGCGACTGACAACGAACCGGACTCTGGAGCATGTACTGAAATGAGGCCAAAAATAACTGGGGCACACTGGAACGAATCGGTGCATCTCAGATGCGACTGGATTTGAATCGGAGAGCGATACGTGACAGTGAAATGAATTGTTCTGCCATGATGGAGGCACGAATCGGTCGGCCGCAACTGCGACTCACAATGAACCGGACTCTGGAGCATGTATTGAATTGAGGCCAAAAAACATCTGGGGCACGCCGGGAAGAATCAGTGCATCATGGATGTGACTGTATTCGAATCGGGACGTGATACGTGACAGTGAAATGATTGCCATGACAGAGACTCGAATCAGTGAGAACGGGCTCTGGAGCATGTACTGAAATGGGACCAAAAATCAACTGGGGCATGCCAGGACGAATCGGTGCATGAGGATGCAAAGGGATTCGACCTGGGACATGATGCGTGACAGTGAAATGATTGCCATGACAGAGGCATGAGTCGGTGAGCCGTAATCTGTGACTAACAACGAACCAAACTCTGGAGCATGTACTGAAAAGAGGCTGAAAAAACAACTGGGGCACACCGGGACAAATCGGTGCATCGCGGATGCCATTAGGTTCGAATCGGAGCGCGGTAAGTGACAGAGAAATGAGTGAAATGATTGAAATGGTTGAAATGATTTAGCTACGACTGGGACACGAGTCGGTGTGCCGTGATTTGTGACTGGCAACGACCTGACTGTGGAGCACGGTGATGTAAAAAACATTTGTGACACGTTTAAATGAAGCAGTGCGATACTGTTGTTACTGGGTTCGACTCGGAGTGAGGTACGTAAAATGTAGAAATGTTTGTTATGATAGCAGTGCGAGTGAGTGGCTAACGATACGGTTACGTGTAGGATTTCTAACAAATGACTCGTGAATTTCGATATTGAGGTCTGGTGATGAGATATCTAACAAAAATGCATGAAATGAAAGGTCAAACGAAACCCTACCAGTGGCGGCTGGTGAAGTTTTAGGATGGGGGGGCGCCAGGCCCCGCCCTTCCTTTTTGACCCCTCTCACTTGGTGAAAATGGGCGTGGTTTCAGCGAAATAGTGGGCGTGGCTCTAAGGTGGTGTGGTTAGTGTCTGAGATGAACAAGAGATGGAGGGAGAGGGAGAGAGGGATGAAGGGACAACAGGCCCAGATCCTACACAACAATAGAAATATATGTATTCTAGAAAGTTTAACAATCAGCAGATAAAGATATTCCAAACACCTGGTGTTAGCTCTTCAATCATCCCGGCACCATGGTTGTTATGGTGTCAGGATGATTGAAGCGCATTATTTCTATTATTACATTGTAATATAAAATGAAATCATTCAACTCACCATAATGCAGAATCAGTGGGAGCCCTGAGCATGCCACTAGCCACGTCGCCTGCCAACAGATGCCATCGGGTGTCCCCAGCGGAGTCCCGCCTTACATCAGGTGCCCCCAGAGGAGTCCCTCCTTACATGCTGTGTCACATAAAATGCAGCCTGTGTCCCACCAAATGCAGCAGCATGTGTCACCACCAAATTGCAGCAGCATGTGTCACCACCAAATTGCAGCAGCATGTGTCACCACCAAATTGCAGCAGCATGTGTCACCACCAAATTGCAGCAGCATGTGTCACCAAATTGCAGCAGCACGTGTCACCACCAAATTGCAGCAGAATGTGTCACCAAATTGCAGCAGCATGTGTCACCAAATTGCAGCAGCATGTGTCACCAAATTGCAGCATGTGTCACCAAATTGCAGCAGCATGTGTCACCAAATTGCAGCAGCATGTGTCACCAAATTGCAGCACGTGTCACCAAATTGCAGCACGTGTCACCACCAAATTGCAGCAGCATGTGTCACCAAATTGCAGCAGCATGTGTCACCAAATTGCAGCGTGTGTCACCAAATTGCAGCATGTATCACCAAATTGCAGCGTGTGTCACCAAATTGCAGCAACGTGTGTCACCAAATTGCAGCAGCTTGTGTCACCAAATTGCAGCGTTTGTCACCAAATTGCAGCGTGTCACCAAATTACAGCGTATGTCACCAAATTACAGCATGTGTCACCAAATTGCAGCGTGTGTCACCAAATTACAGCGTGTCACCAGATTGCCGCATGTGTTACCAGATTGCAGAGTGTGTCACCAGATTGCAGAGTGTGTCACCATCAAACCCCCCTCCCCCGATTACTTACCTTGCTGTGTGTTGTCCTCTCCAGCGGTGTCTCCTGGAGAGCTCCGTTCTCATACATCCTGCTTCTCTCTCCTGGGCGCAATTGGAGAGAAACAGGAAGTGACATCATACTCAGATGTTAAGCAAACCGCCCGGCCATAGTAATAGATACTTGGGCCGGGTGGAAGCTACTCGGCACTTCAGAAAAGCGCTGCAAGCAATGTCGTGATTGCATAGACGTGGCGCTTCCCATAAGTGCACTGTGTCCGGCGTCGCACTGTATCCGGCGTCCGAACACAGTGCACTTAGGGACCTTTTTGTGTATTTTTTTTTTAAAGGGCCAGCTTTAAAAGTTTTTTTTTTTGAGACTGCCTGGGGGGGGGTGGCGCCCAGGCGCCCCCTATGGACAGGCCGCCACTGAACCCTACCTGCGACAGCTGGACACGTTGTACAAAACTATGAACGGCAACGAAAGCGTTGTGAACTTCGAAGACGGGACTCACGGACGCTAACGAATCTCGAATAGTCGGCCTAGTGACGTATATCGCGCACAGGAAACCGACAAAGACCACAGGCGAGCGGGCTGGTTTAATACCCCCCCCGGGCTCCTCCTATAAATTCAGGCCACCATACTGGCCTTCTTACATTTATATATACAGTGGGGACGGAAAGTATTCAGACCCCCTTAAATTTTTCACTCTTTGCTATATTGCAGCCTTTTGCTAAAATCATTTAAGTTGATTTTTTTTCCTCATTAATGTACACACAGCACCCCATATTGACAGAAAAACACAGAATTGTTAACATTTTTGCAGATTTATTAAAAAAGAAAAACTGAAATATCACATGGTCCTAAATATTCAGACCCTTTGCTCAGTATTTAGTAGAAGCACCCTTTTAATCTAATACAGCCATGAGTCTTTTTGGGGAAGATGCAACAAGTTTTTCACACATGGATTTGGGGATCCTCTGCCATTGCTCCTTGCAGATCCACTCCAGTTCTGTCAGGTTGGATGGTAAACGTTGGTGGACAGCCATTTTTAGGTCTCTCCAGAGATGCTCAATTGGGTTTAAGTCTGGGCTCTGGCTGGGACATTCAAGAACAGTCACGGAGTTGTTGTGAAGCCACTCCTTCGTTATTTTAGCTGTGTGCTTATGGTCATTGTCTTGTTGGAAGGTAAACCTTCGGACCAGTCTAAGGGTCTTGAGCACTCTGGAGAAGGTTTTCGTCCAGGATATCCCTGTACTTGGCCGCATTCATCTTTCCCTCGATTGCAACCAGTCGTCCAGTCCCTGCAGCTGAAAAACACCACCACAGCATGATGCTGCTACCACCATGCTTCACGTTGGGACTGTATTGGACAGGTGATGAGCAGTGCCTTGTTTTCTCCACACATACCGCTTATGCCGTGTACACACGACCGGACTTTTCAACCGAACTGGTCCGACGGAACAAATCCGTCGGACAATTCGATCGTGTGTGGGCTTCATCTGACCTTTTCTGTCGAAAAATCTGTCAGACTTTAGAAATAGAACATGTTTCAAATCTTTCCAATGGACTCAAGTCCGATCGAAAAATCTGTTCGTCTGTATGTTAGTCCGACGGACAAAAAAGGACGCAAGGGCAACTATTGGTTACTGGCTATGAACTTCCCTATTCTAGTCCGGTCGTACGTCATCATGTTCGAAACGATCAGACTTTGGTGTGATCGTGTGTAGGCAAGTCCGTTTCATTGGAACTCCGTCGGAACTCCGTTGAAAAGTCCTTCAGAGTTCAGTCCTACGCAAAGTGCGGTCGTGTGTACACGGCTTTAGAATTAAGGCCAAAAAGTTTTATCTTGGTCTCATTAGACCAGAGAATCTTATTTCTCACCATCTTGGAGTCCTTCAGGTGTTTTTTTAGCAAACTCCATGCGGGCTTTCATGTGTCTTGCACTGAGGAGAGGCTTCCATTGGGCCACTCTGCCATAAAGCCCCAACTGGTGGAGGGCTGCAGTGATGGTTGACTTTCTACAACTTTTCTGCATCTCTGGAGCTCAGCCACAGTGATCTTTGGGTTCTTCTTTACCTCTCTCACCAAGGCTCTTCTCCCCCGATAGCTCAGTTTGGCCAGACGGCCAGCTCTAGGAAGGGTTCTGGTTGTCCCAAACGTCTTCCATTTAAGGATTATGGAGGTCACTGTGCTCTTAGGAACCTTAAGTGCAGCAGACATTTTTTTGTAACCTTGGCGAGATCTGTGCCTTGCCACAATTCTGTCTGTGAGCTCTTCAGGCAGTTCCTTTGACCTCATGATTGCTCTGACATGCACTGTGAGCTGTAAGGTCTTATATAGACAGGTGTGTGGCTTTCCTAATCAAGTCCAATCAGTATAATCAAACACAGCTGGACTCAAATGAAGGTGTAGAACCATCTCAAGGATGATCAGAAGAAATGGGCAGAACCTGAGTTAAATACAGTGGGGACGAAAAGTATTCAGACCCCCTTAAATTTTTCACTCTTTGTTATATTGCAGCCATTTGCTAAAATCATTTAAGTTCATTTTTTTCCTCATTAATGTACACACAGCACCCCATATTGACAGAAAAACACAGAATTGTTGACATTTTTGCAGATTTATTTAAAAAGAAAAACTGAAATATCACATGGTCTTAAGTATTTAGACCCTTTGCTGTGACACTCATATATTTATGCAGATGCAGTCGGGAGATGGGGGAAAGTTGTACAAAGTCAACCATCACTGCAGCCCTCCACCAGTTGGGGCCTTATGGCAGAGTGGGTATTAAGCATGGTGCTGCGCTAATCCAAAAATGGTTTAAAAATCGTACTAAAAAAACTCCCAATCTGAATGACTATGGAGCTATCCTTGTGAGGGAGTGAGATACACTAAAGGTGAACTTGCTGATATACAAAAACAAAGTGTAAAGTGCAGTAAGGTGTATATATAGTCCAGGATTACATATCAATATAACTTAATAAAACTTAGTGCAAATATACTTAAAAAATTGATACATCCGACAAGACATCAATAAAAAAGTACAGAGCATTCAGTGCAAACCAATATAGTGCTGTGCTTCCGAGCATACCTCAGGACGCACTAAAATATCGAAAGTGTCCAGTGCAAACAGAACCAGTGATGGGTCTATAAAATTAGCTCATATATAATATAAAACAACAAGAAAGATGCAAAAAATACAAAAAGTGACATGTGCAATAAAATCGGTGACTTCAATAGCAAATCAGTCCATATAGTGCCAAACGGTGAATTTATACATAGTATAAAATATCTCCATAGACCATTCAATCAGATAGGTGGAAACCGTGGAGTGTATAGACCAGAAAGGGAGAGTGGATCCTCTTCATGCACCAATCCTACGCTAATAAGCAGTGGCCCCTTACCTCATAATACTGATGTCACAGCATAAATCAAAACCGCTGATACCAGCTCCTTCTTAAGTAGATCCTGGATCCTGGGCTAGGTCTCCATATGTCTCAGACCCTCAGGGGGCGTAGCGGCCATAAATGAAAAGAAGGGTATGCCACCCAGTGTAGTAGTTTGAACCAAAGTCAAGTTTATTAAAGTAAGCGGTACTCACATAACACTTTCCACTGAAAGATGCGTATGAGCTCGCCGCTCGTTGGAGTTCTGGGATCTTTGCTGTGTGTTATGTGAGTACTGCTTATTTTAATAAACTCGACTTTGGTTCAAACTACTACACTATGTGGCATACCCTTCTTTTCATTTATGGCCGCTATGCCCCCTGAGGGTCTGAGACATATGGAAACCTAGCCCAGGATCCAGGATTAGGGATGAGCCGAACACCCCCCGGTTCGGTTCGCACCAGAACTTGCGAACGGACCGAAAATTTGCACGAACGTTAGAACCCCATTTACGTCTATGGGTCTCAAACGTTCAAAATCAAAAGTGCTCATTTTAAAGGCTAATTTTCATGGTATTGTCCTAAAAAGGGTTTGGGGACCCGGGTCCTGCACCCGGGGACATGCATCAATGCAAAAAAAAACTTTTAAAAACGGCAGTTTTTTCAGGAGCAGTGATTTTAATGATGCTTAAATGATGCTAAAATAAAAGTGAAATATTCCTTTAAATATCGTACCTGGGGGGTGTCTATAGTATGCCTGTAAAGTGGCGCGTGTTTCCCGTGCTTAGAACAGTCCCTGCACAAAATTACATTTTTAAAGGAAAAAAAGTCATTTAAAACTGCTTGCGGCTTTAATGTAATGTTGGGTCCTGGCAATATGGATGAAAATCAGTGAGACAAACGGCATGGGTACCCCCCAGTCCATTACCGGGCCCTTTGGGTCCTGTATGGATATTAAGGGGAACCCCGCACCCAAATTAAAAAAAGGAAAGGCGTGGGGCCCCCAGGCGCTATATACTCTGAACAGCAGTATACAGGCGGTGAAAACAAGACAGGGACTGTAGGTTTGTTGTTAAGTAGAATATGTTTGTAATTTTGAACTGGTACATTTTTAACCAGTTGCCGACCGCCGCACGACGATGTACGTCGACAGAGCGGCACGGGCAGGCAAAAGGGCTTACCTGTACGTCCTTGCCTGCCCGCGGGTGGGGGGTCCGATCGGACCCCCCCCCGGTACCAGGGGCGGTCGGATCGAGGTCAGGGTCGATCAAAGGTGAGGGGGAGGCCACTCATTCGTGGCTCCCCCCTCGCGATCGCTCCTGGCCAATGACAAGCTTCCTCGGTTTCTGTGAATGTAAACAGAAGCGGAGGAAGTGATGTCATCTCTCCTCGAGCCGGTCTTTTCGTCCCGGCGCAGAGGAGAGAAGACATCCAAGTAAGTGCACCAACACTACACTAACAGTAGAACACGCAGGCACACTTGTCACCCCCCTGTCACCCCCCAGTCACCCCCTGATCACCCCCCTGTACCCCCTGTCACTCTGACACCAATAACAGGTTTTTTTTTTTTCTGATTTATTGCATTGGTGTCAGTTTGTGTCAATTACAAGTGTTAGGGCAGTTAGGTTAGCCCCCTTTAGGTCTAGGGTACCCCCCTTTAGGTCTAGGGTACCCCCCTAACCCCCCTAATAAAGTTTTAACCCCGTGATCACCCCCCGTCGCCAGTGTCACTAAGCGATCGTTTTTTTGATCGCTGTATTAGTGACACAGGTGACGCTAGTTAGGGAGGTAAGTATATAGGTTTGTTGTCAGTGTTTTATAGCGACAGGGACCCCCATATACTATCTACTAAAGGTTTTAACCCCTTGATTGCCCCCTAGTTAACCCTTTCACCAGTGATCACCATATAATTGTTACGGGTGACGCTGGTTAGTTGGTTTGTTTTTTGTAGTTTATTACAGTTTTAGGGCACCCGCCGTTTATTACCTTATAAAGGTTTAACCCCCTAATTGCCCGGCGGTGATAGAAGTTAAGTTTTTAGGATCAGATAAGGTCTGCGTCGCCCCAGGCAGCGTCAGGTTAGCGCCAGTACCGCTAACACCCACGCACGCAGCATACACCTTCCTTAGTGCTATAGTATCTGAACGGATCGATATCTGATCCGATCAGATCTATACTCCGCAGCAGTTTAGGGTCCCCCAAAAAAACGCAGTGTTAGCGGGATCAGCCCAGATACCTGCTAGCACCTGCGTTTTGCTCCTCGGCCCAGCCCAGCCCAGCCCACCCAAGTGCAGTATCAATCGATAACTGTCACAAAACACTAAGCACACATAACTGCAGCGTTCGCAGAGTCAGGCCTGATCCCTGCGATCGCTAACAGTTTTTTGGTAGCGTTTTGAATCAGTCGCTGACAGTCAGGAGCTTTTTTGCCTGTGAGTCTCACTAGTGTACCCCTAAATTTAGAGCCCAAAATGGCAAATCGAAGGTACACTAGTGAAGAGGCCTACACGTTTCTGAGCATGACAGATAGTGACGAGGAAGTCACTCATCTGTCAAGTTCAAGCTCAGAATACGAACCTGTAGAGGACAGCGACTCCATGACAGATAGCTCTGACGACGGAGTTGTGGTCCCTGCTAGGGTCAGACGTACCAGACCCCGAACTTCTTCTGTCCTTGAAGTGCAAGAACCGCAGGGCTCTCGTATGGAGCAGAGAAGTACTAGTGCCGCTACTCCTTCTGGTGAACTGGCAAGCACCAGCGGCCTAGTACACCCTGGTCGTACATCCAGCACTGCAGTATCACGTGGTGACGTGGCGAGTCCCATAAGTGCAGTTCAAGCTGGTGAGGTGGCAAACACAAGTAGTGTCCCGCTGCCACCAAGAAGACAAAGACAGGCCCGTCGTGCCCATAGTGCCCTTCCTGCTGCATTCGCCAATCCGAACCACTTCTGCAGCACCCGTACTTCCCCCTTTCACTGGCCAACCCGGAATTCAGGTGGAAACAGTTGACTTTATGCCACTGGATTTTTATTCACTGTTTTTCACCGAAGATCTCTATAGATCTATTGTGGACCAAAGCAATTTGTACGCTGGTCAACACATCACCGCTAATCCCCAGTCCTCCCTTGCCAGAGATTGGAGACCAATTACGGTCTCCGAATTTAAGATCTTTCTGGGCCTTTCCCTCAACATGGGCATAACCAAAAAGAGTGAGTTGCGGTCATATTGGTCCACTGACCCAATTCACCATATGCCCGTGTTCTCTGCTTCCATGACCAGGGCACGATACGAGCAGATTTTGCGGTTCATGCACTTCAACGACAATGAACTCTGTCGTCCTCGTGGAGACCCTGCATACGATCGGCTCTACAAAATTCGGCCCCTCGTAAACCACTTCAACCAACGTTTTGCAGACTTGTTTACTCCCCATCAAGTTGTCTGCGTTGATGAGTCCCTGATTACGTTTTCTGGCCGCTTGTCCTTCAAACAGTACCTTCCCAGCAAGCGTGCCAGATACGGGGTCAAGATGTATAAGCTCTGTGACAGGGCCACAGGCTATACATGTAGTTTTATGGTTTACGAGGGCAAAGATAGTCACGTAGAGCCGACAAACTGCCCTGACTACATAGGAAGCGCTGGCAAGATAGTGTGGGACTTGGTGTCACCCTTATTCGGAAAGGGGTACCACTAGTACGTGGACAATTATTATACGAGCGTGCCACTTTTTAGTCACTTGTTTGATCAGCAGATTGGAGCATGTGGCACCGTGCGACCTAATCGCCGGGGCTTTCCCCAGGGGCTTGTAGAGTCCCGTCTTAGGCTGGGGGAGAGAGCCTGCTTGAAGTATAATAATTTGCTCGCTATGAATTGGAGGGATAAGAAGAATGTTTTCGTTCTCACCTCCCTTCATGCAGACACGACGACCCAAATTACTACGGCGACTGGTGTTGTGGAGAAACCCCTCTGTGTCCACGAATACAACCTTAATATGGGAGGGGTGGACCTCAACGACCAGTTGTTGGCGCCGTACCTAATTGCCCGTAAGGCCAGACGCTGGTACAAAAAAGTGTCTGTTTATTTATTTCAATTGGCTTTGCTGAATGCTCTTGTGCTATACAGAGCTTCAGGACGGACTGGATCCTTCCTTAAATTCCAGGAAGAGATCGTCAGAGCCCTTCTGTTTCCAGACGGTGCTCCACCTCACCTTCCCAATCCAAATGCAGTAGGCCGGCTGCATGAGAGGCATTTTCCTTATGTCCTCCAGAGTACCCCTACCCAACGAGCCCCCCAAAGAAAATGTCATGTCTGCAGAAAGCGCGGATTTAGGCGTGACACCCGGTATTATTGTCCCTCCTGTCCTGGCAATCCTGGTCTTTGCATTGGTGACTGTTTTGAACGCTACCATACACTAGTTGAGTTTTAGCGTAGGGTACAGCACTGCACAGACTAGGACACACTTCCACAGGGTCTCCCAAGATGCCATCGCATTTTGAGAGACCCAAACCTGGAAACATTACAGTTTTAAAAGTTACAGTTATAAAAAAAAAAAAAGTAAAAAAAAAAAAAATACACAAAAAAAATATAAAATAAAAAAACCAAAAATAGTTGTCGTTTTATTGTTCTCTCTCTCTCTATTTTCTCTCTATTGTTCTGCTCTTTTTTACTGTATTCTATTCTGCAATGTTTTATTGTTATGTTTTATCATGTTTGCTTTTCAGGTATGTCATTTTTTTATAGTTTACTGTGTTTTAAACATTTTTTTGTTTTCAGGTACGCCATTCAGCTGCAGCGCGGATTTATCTATCTTGACAGCAACAGCGTTTGCTCCCACGATACATAAAGCCGTGACTCCAGCGCTGTCGGAGGTGATTTCACCACCACAGTTACATACTTCAGCATATATGCCGAAGCGTGGGGGCAGAAGTGGGTGGAGGAGCGATTTGCTCCTGCCTTTTGCGGGAGGATGCCCCCATGCTTCGGCATATATATATTTTAGGTAGGCACAGGTTGCGTTAAATGTTTTATTTTTTACTATGTTTTTTTTTTGTATTTGCTTTGCAGGTATGGTAAGTATTACTGTTATACTGTAATGTTACTTTGTTTTTTGTTAACCATCATTTGCTTAGCAGGTACGCCATTCAGTTGCAGCGCGGATTTATTTATCTTGACAGCAACAGCATTTGCTCCCACGATACATAAAGCCGTGACTCCAGCGCTGTCAGAGGTGATTTCACCACCACAGTTACATACTTCAGCATATATGCCGAAGCGTGGGGGCAGAAGTGGGTGGAGGAGCGATTTGCTCCTGCCTTTTGCGGGAGGATGCCCCCATGCTTCGGCATATATATATTTTAGGTAGGCACAGGTTGCGTTAAATGTTTTATTTTTTACTATGTTTTTTTTTTGTATTTGCTTTGCAGGTATGGTAAGTATTACTGTTATACTGTAATGTTACTTTGTTTTTTGTTAACCATCATTTGCTTAGCAGGTACGCCATTCAGTTGCAGCGCGGATTTATTTATCTTGACAGCAACAGCATTTGCTCCCACGATACATAAAGCCGTGACTCCAGCGCTGTCAGAGGTGATTTCACCACCACAGTTACATACTTCAGCATATATGCCGAAGCGTGGGGGCAGAAGTGGGTGGAGGAGCGATTTGCTCCTGCCTTTTGCGGGAGGATGCCCCCATGCTTCGGCATATATATATTTTAGGTAGGCACAGGTTGCGTTAAATGTTTTATTTTTTACTATGTTTTTTTTTTGTATTTGCTTTGCAGGTATGGTAAGTATTACTGTTATACTGTAATGTTACTTTGTTTTTTGTTAACCATCATTTGCTTAGCAGGTACGCCATTCAGTTGCAGCGCGGATTTATTTATCTTGACAGCAACAGCATTTGCTCCCACGATACATAAAGCCGTGACTCCAGCGCTGTCAGAGGTGATTTCACCACCACAGTTACATACTTCAGCATATATGCCGACGCGTGGGGGCAGAAGTGGGTGGAGGAGCGATTTGCTCCTGCCTTTTGCGGGAGGATGCCCCCATGCTTCGGCATATATATATTTTAGGTAGGCACAGGTTGCGTTAAATGTTTTATTTTTTACTATGTTTTTTTTTTGTATTTGCTTTGCAGGTATGGTAAGTATTACTGTTATACTGTAATGTTACTGTGTTTTTGTTAACCATCATTTGCTTAGCAGGTACGCCATTCAGTTGCAGCACGGATTTATTTATCTTGACAGCAACAGCGTTTGCTCCCACGATACATAAAGCCGTGACTCCAGCGCTGTCGGAGGTGATTTCACCACCACAGTTACATACTTCAGCATATATGCCGAAGCGTGGGGGCAGCAGTGGGTGGAGGAGCAATTTGCTCCTGCCTTTTGCGGGAGGATGCCCCCATGCTTCGGCATATATAAATGGTGCATGTATGCCCATCATTAGAAGTGGGTGGATGAAGGGAGGTATTCTAATGGTGGACATACCCACCGATCAATATCTTTTTTTCGTTCAGCCCACAGGCTGCATGAAAAAAAAGTTTACAATATATGCCCAACAAGTACCAGCAACGTACTGGTATGTTGCTGGACTTTGAGTGGTTATACCAGAATGATGCCTGCAGGTTTAGGTATCATCTTGGTATCATTCTTTTCAGCCAGCGGTCGGCTTTCATGTAAAAGCAATCCTAGCGGCTAATTAGCCTCTAGATTGCTTTTACAAGCAGTGGGAGGAAATGCCCCCCCCCACCATCTTCCATGTTTTTCTCTGGCTCTCCTGTCCCAACAGGGAACCTGAGAATGCAGCCGGTGATTCGGCCAGCTGACCATAGAGCTGATCAGAGACCACAATGGCTCCAAACATCTCTATGGCCTAAGAATCCGGAAGCTACGAGCATTTCATGACTTAGATTTCGCCGGATGTAAACAGCGCCATTGGGAAATTGGGAAAGCATTTTATCACACCGATCTTGGTGTGGTCAGATGCTTTGAGGGCAGAGGAGAGATCTAGGGTCTAATAGACCTCAATTTTTTCAAAAAAGAGTACCTGTCACTACCTATTGCTATCATAGGGGATATTTACATTCCCTGAGATAACAATAAAAATGATTTAAAAAAAATAAAAATGAAAGGAACAGTTTAAAAATAAGATAAAAAATCAAAAAATTAATAAAAAAAAAAAAAAGCACCCCTGTCCCCCCCTGCTCTCGCGCAAAAGCGAACGCAAGCGTCGGTCTGGCGTCAAATGTAAACAGCAATTGCACCATGCATGTGAGGTATCACCGCGAAGGTCAGATCGAGGACAGTAATTTTAGCAGTAGACCTCCTCTGTAAATCTAAAGTGGTAACCTGTAAAGGCTTTTAAAGGCTTTTAAAAATGTATTTAGTTTGTCGCCACTGCACGTTTGTGCGCAATTTTAAAGCATGTCATGTTTGGTATCCATGTACTCGGCCTAAGATCATCTTTTTTATTTCATCAAACATTTGGGCAATATAGTGTGTTTTAGTGCATTAAAATTTTAAAAAGTGTGTTTTTTCCCCAAAAAATGCGTTTGAAAAATCGCTGCGCAAATACTGTGTGAAAAAAAAAAATGAAACACCCACCATTTTAATCTGTAGGGCATTTGCTTTAAAAAAATATATAATGTTTGGGGGTTCAAAGTAATTTTCTTGCAAAATAAATAATTTTTTCATGTAAACAAAAAGTGTCAGAAAGGGCTTTGTCTTCAAGTGGTTAGAAGAGTGGGTGATGTGTGACATAAGCTTCTAAATGTTGTGCATAAAATGCCAGGACAGTTCAAAACCCCCCCAAATGACCCCATTTTGGAAAGAAGACACCCCAAGCTATTTGCTGAGAGGCATGTCGAGTCCATGGAATATTTTATATTGTGACACAAGTTGCGGGAAAAAGACAATTTTTTTTTTTTTTTGCACAAAGTTGTCACTAAATGATATATTGCTCAAACATGCCATCGGAATATGTGAAATTACACCCCAAAATACATTCTGTTGCCTCTCCTGAGTACGGGGATACCACATGTGTGAGACTTTTTGGGAGCCTAGCCGCGTACGGGACCCCGAAAACCAAGCACCGCCTTCAGGCTTTCTAAGGGCGTAAATTTTTGATTTCACTCTTCACTGCCTATCACATTTTCAGAGGCCATGGAATGCCCAGATGGCACAAACCCCCCCCAAATGACCCCATTTTGGAAAATAGACACCCAAAGCTATTTGCTGAGAGGTATAGTGAGTATTTTGCAGACCTCACTTTTTGTCACAAACTTTTGAAAATTGAAAAAAGAAAAAAAAAATATGTTTTTCTTGTCTTTCTTCATTTTCAAAAACAAATGAGAGCTGCAAAATACTCACCATGCCTCTCAGCAAATAGCTTGGGGTGTCTACTTTCCAAAATGGGGTCATTTGAGGGGGGGTTGTGCCATCTGGGCATTCCATGGCCTCCGAAACTGTGATAGGCAGTGAAGAGTGAAATCAAAAATTTACGCCCTTAGAAAGCCTGAAGGCGGTGCTTGGTTTTCGGGGTCCCGTACGTGGCTAGGCTCCCAAAAAGTCCCACACATGGGAGCATTGTGCAAAAAAAAAAAAAAAAATTTGTCTTTTTCCCACAACTTGTGTCAAAATATAAAATATTCCATGGACTCGACATGCCTCTCAGCAAATAGCTTGGGGTGTCTACTTTCCAAAATGGGGTCATTTGGGGGGGGGGTTTGTGCCATCTTGGCATTTTATGGCCTTCAAAACTGTGATAGGTAGTGAGGAGTAAAATCAAAAATTTATGCCCTTTGAAATCCTGAAGGCGGTGCTTGGTTTTCGGGGCCCCGTACGCGGCTAGGCTCCCAAAAAGTCCCACACATGTAGTATCCCCGTACTCAGGAGAAGCAGCAGAATGTATTTTGGGGTGTAATTCCACATATGCCCATGGCATGTTTGAGCAATATATCATTTAGTGACAACTTTTTGTAATTTTTTTTTTTTTCATTATTCAATCACTTGGGACAAAAAAAATAAATATTCAATGGGTTCAACATGCCTCTCAGCAATTTCCTTGGGGTGTCTACTTTCCAAAATGGGGTCATTTGGGGGGGTTTTGTACTGCCCTGCCATTTTAGCACCTCATGAAATGACATAGGCAGTCATAAACTAAAAGCTGTGTAAATTCCAGAAAATGTACCCTAGTTTGTAGGCGCTATAACTTTTGCGCAAACCAATAAATATACGCTTATTGACATTTTTTTTACCAAAGACATGTGGCCGAATACATTTTGGCCTAAATGTATGACTAAAATTGATTTTAATGGATTTTTTTTATAACAAAAAGTAGAAAATATCATTTTTTTTCAAAATTTTCGGTCTTTTTCCGTTTATAGCGCAAAAAATAAAAGCGGCAGAGGTGATCAAATACCATCAAAATAAAGCTCTATTTGTGGGAAGAAAAGGACGCAAATTTCGTTTGGGTACAGCATTGCATGACAGCGCAATTAGCAGTTAAAGCGACGCAGTGCCAAATTGTAAAAAGTGCTCTGGTCAGGAAGGGGGTAAATCCTTCCGGGGCTGAAGTGGTTAAAGTGTAGCTCCAGCCAAAAAATCTGTTTTTAAGTGTAGCGCTGGTAGATTTGCGATCTACCATCTGATAGGTAAATTTAGTAACTTGTTCGTTAGGAAGGTTAGATTTACCTCTGTTCCAGCTTGGCTGACATTGCGTGTTTCCATACTGAGCCGTAGGTGTCGCTGTTACCGCTGGTTAGTGTTGGACAGGCAACGTGTCTAAGCGTATGGATGCTCTTCTGTCCCGGAGACAACTTGGTGGAGGTGGTCCTCCGAGTTGCATTCTGGGCGAGGGTATTTATGGGACAGACGCCATATTTTGGGGTTCGTTTTACAGCCACCTGCTGGCCCTCCTGGCCGACAGGTATGCGTTAGAGAGCTATCTCGTGGTCCTCTGTTCCGGAGGCCTACGTTGCTGTGGCGCAGGGGTGGGCCCAGAAGCTTGTCTGGGGTCTACCACAGCGGCTGAGGAATGGTCCTGAGCTGTCTATACAGAGGGAAGAAGCTGGACAACCGAGGATATCCCAGGGGAGGACCCGTCATGGAAGGATCATGCAACGTGCTGGTCTGGAGAGGGGCCTGGTGACTCAGTTGGAGGACATATCCTAAAGTGATTATACAGCATAGTGTTGCCGGGTTGGCTTAAAGGTTCAAGCACTGTGACTGACATTCACCACAAAAAAAACAGTACATCCTGTGGCAGAGGATCGTCCGGGTTCATCCCAAATAAGTCTGTGGCAGAGACTTTTGTTCGTGCTACGTACTGGCTGCTAGGCTAGTGAGAGAGGCCTATCCAGGCGTGCAAGAAGTGTGTTCCACCAAGGGAGTGCATTCTACTGAAATATCCAACCCCAAGGACATTTGTCAAGAATCTTACTAAAAAGGTATTTGAGTTTTCCTCTGCAGTTCTCCTTCTGCCTCTTTCCTGCTACTTCCTTTGTTCATGGTTTAATAAAGCATTGAAAATGTACTCAAGTGTTGGTGCGTGTGTCGTCCAGAGGTAAACTGAACGGAACCCTAGACCCGGTGCCGGTGAAACAGAGGGAAGGAGAGTGAAGGTAACAAGCCCGCTTAAACCAGCAGCTCCACCGAGAGTTAGTGCTACATAAGCTTTTTGGAAAACATGGGGAAGGGTTATCACCCCTGTGACATTTGTTTTGCTGTCTGTGCTCCTCTTCAGAAGATTTCACCCCACTTTTTGTCCCAATGCCAAAGTTTTTTGAAAATTTGGGGTTTTTAGTGAAACAAGGATTGGTGATAAAGCATCAGTGGAAAGGAGAAAAGTTTTTCCCATATTAAATCTTACAGGAGAGAATTTCCCTTCCTAAGGGGTAGATTTCATCTCACTTCCTGTTGTCTCCTTCCGTTTGCAAGTAGGAGTCGTTTGTAAGTTGGATGTTTGAAAGTAGGGGCCTCCCCTATATACTCAGCAGAAATTTGGGCCTTAGGTGTTGTTGTGGCCTCAACACTGTAAGCCCTCATAGGGCCCTGCTGTGAAATATTAGATCAAGAATTGTAATTGCATGCCCCTGTTGAACAGGGCCAGAAAAATTGGGCCTTTGGTGATGGTGGTGGTGGTGCTGGTGCCACAACGCTGTAAGTCCTCACAGTTACTCTTGGTGGGTGCAGAAACATGCCCTGCTGTGAAATATTCAATCAAGAATTGTAATTACATACCCCTGTTGAACAGGGCCAGAACAATCGGGCCTTTGGTGATGGTGGTGGTGCTGGTGCCACAACACTGTAAGTCCTCACAGTTACTCTTGGTAGGTGCAGAAACAGGCCCTGCTGTAAAATATTCGATCAAGAACTGTAATTACATGCCCCTGTTGAACAGGGGCTGAAAAATTGGGCCTTTGGTGGTGGTGGTGTCACAACACCGTAAGTCCTCACAGTTAATCTTGGTGGGCGCAGAAATGGGCCCTGCTGTGAAATATTAGATCAAGAATTCTAATTACATGTCCCTGTTGAACAGGGGCTGAAAAATTGGGCCTTACACACTGGTGCTGGTGCCACAACACTGCAACCCCTCACAGATACTCTAGTTGGAACGCAGGAATGAGCCCTGCTGCAAAAGAATTGCATCAAAAATTGTAATTACACGCCCCTGTTAAACAGGGGCTGAAAAATTGGGCCTTAGGCACTGGTGCTGGTGCCACAACACTGCAACCCCTCACAGATACTTTAGTTGGAGTGCAGGAACTAGCCCTGCTGCAAAGAATTGCATAAAAAATTGTAATTACATGCCCCTGTTAAACAGGGGCTTAAAAATCGGGCCTTAGGCGCTGGTGGTGGCGCCCAGAACCAAAAATGTTCTTACAAGCTATCAGCATGATCATTGAGGAGGAAGAGGATAATTACTCAGCATAACAGGATAGTCACTCAGCATCAGCATAGGCAGTCTTTGAAGGGATCTGAGATTTCAAAAACAATTATTCGGTTACATCAGCATCAGGTGCTTGGTAGCTGGTGGTGATCCAAGACTGATTCATTTTTATGAAGGTCAGTCGAACGACCGAGTCGGTGGACAGACGCACCCTGTGATCGGTTACAAAGCCTCCAGCAGCACTGAATGTGCGTTCCGAAAGAACGCTGGATGCAGGACAGGCCAGTAGCTCAATTGCATACTGTGCAATAGGGATGAGCTTCGAGAACTCGAACATCGGCTGTTCACAAGTTCGCCGAACAGCGAACAATTTGGGGTGTTCGCGGCAAATTCGAATGCCGCGGAACACCCTTTAAAAGTCTATGGGAGAAATCAAAAGTGCAAATTTTAAAGGCTTATATGCATGGTATTGTCATAAAAAGTGTTTGGGGACCTGGGTCCTGCCCCAGGGGACATGTATCAATGCAAAAAAAAGTTTTAAAAACGTCCGTTTTTTCGGGAGCAGTGATTTTAATAATGCTTAAAGTGAAACAATAAAAGTGTAATATCCCTTTAAAATTCGTACCTGGGGGGGGTGTCTATAGTATTCCTGTAAAGGGGCGCATGTTTCCCGTGTTTAGAACAGTCTGACAGCAAAATGACATTTCAAAGGAAAAAAGTCATTTAAAACCTCTCGCGGCTATTATTGCATTGCCGGTCTGACAATACACATAGAAGTTATTTGATAAAAACGGCATGGGAATTCCCCACAGGGGAACCCCGAACCAAAATTAAAAAAAAAAAAAATGACGTGGGGGGTCGCCCTAAATTCCATACCAGGCCCTTCAGGTCTGGTATAGATATTAAGGGGAACCCAGGCCAAAATTAAAAAAAAAAAATGACGTGGGGGTCCCCCTAAATTCCATACCAGGCCCTTCAGGTGTGGTATGGATATTAAGGGGAACCCCGCGCCAAAAAAAAAAAACGGCGTGGGGTCCCCCCAAAAATCCATACCAGACCCTTATCCGAGCACGCAACCTGGCAGGCCACAGGAAAAGAGGGGGGAATGAGAGAGCGCCCCCCTCCTGAATCGTACCAGGCCACATGCCCTCAACATTGGGAGGGTGCTTTGGGGTAGCCCCCCAAAACACCTTGTCCCCATGTTGATGAGGACAAGGGCCTCATCACCACAACCCTGGCCTGTGATTGTGGGGGTCTGCGGGCGGGGGGCTTATCAGAATCTGGAAGCCCCCTTTAACAAGGGGACCCCCAGATCCCGGCCCTCCCCCCTGTGTGAAATGGTAAAGGGTACCCCTACCATTTCACTAAAAAACTGTCAAAAATGTTAAAAATGACAAGAAACAGTTTTTGACAATTCCTTTTTTTAAATGCTTCTTCTTTCTTCTTTCTTCTATCTTCTATCTTCCTTCGGTTTCTTCCTCCATCTTCTTCTTCTTCTGGTTCTTCTGGCTCTTCTGGTTCTTCCTCCAGTGTTCTCGTCCAGCATCTCCTCCGCGGCGTCTTCTTCCCTTCTTCTCCTCGGGCCACTCTGCATCCATGGCATGGAGGGAGGCTCCCGCTCTTCTCTTCATCTTCTTCTTTTCATCTTCTTGTCTTCGTCTTCTTTTCGGGCCGCTCCGCATCCATGCTGGCATGGAGGGAGGCTCCCGCTGTGTGACGCTTCTCCTCTTCTGACGGTTCTTAAATAACGGGGGGGGCCACCCGGTGACCCCACCCCCCTCTGACGCACGGGGTCATGACGGGACTTGCCTGTGGCATTCCCCGTGACATCACAGGGAAGTACCGTCAAGTCATCGTGCGTCAGGTGGGGGGCGGGGTCACCGGGTGGCCCCACCCCCCCGTTATTTACGAACCATCAGAAGAGGAGAAGCGTGACACAGCGGGAGCCTCCCTCCATGCCACCATGGATGTGGAGCGGCCCGGAGAAGAAGATGAAGAAGAGAAGAAGATGAAGAAGAGAAGAAGAGAAGAAGATGAAGAGAAGAGTGGGAGCCTCCCTCCATGCCATGGATGCGGAGCTGCCCGAGGAGAAGAAGAGAAGAAGACGCCGCGGAGGAGATGCTGGACGAGAACTCCGGAGGAAGAACCAGAAGAACCAGAAGTAGAAGAAGATGGAGGAAGAAACCAAAGGAGGATAGAAGATAGAAGAAAGAAGAAAGAAGAAGCATTTAAATAAAGGAATTGTCAAAAACTGTCTCTTGTCATTTTTAACACTTTTGACAGTTTTTTAGTGAAATGGTAGGGGTACCCCTTACCATTTCACACAGGGGGGAGGGCCGGGATCTGGGGGTCCCCTTGTTAAAGGGGGCTTCCAGATTCTGATAAGCCCCCCGCCCGCAGACCCCCACAACCACCAGATACCCCAAAGCACCCTCCCAATGTTGAGGGCATGTGGCCTGGTACGGTTCAGGAGGGGGGGCGCTCTCTAGTCCCCCCCTCTTTTCCTGCGGCCTGCGAGGTTGCGTGCTTGGATAAGGGTCTGGTATGGATTTTTGGGGGACCCCACGCCGTTTTTTTTTTTAATTTTGGCGCGGGGTTCCCCTTAAAATCCATACCAGACCTGTAAGGTTTTGGTATGGAATTTAGGGGGACCCCCCACGTCATTTTTTAAAAAAATTTTGGTTCGGGGGTTCCCCTGTGGGGAATTCCCATGCCCTTTTTATCAATGAACTTCTATGTGTATTGTCGGACCGGCAATGCATTAATAGCCGCAAGTAGTTTTAAATGACTTTTTTTCCTTTGAAATGTCATTTTGCTGTCAGACTGTTCTAAACACGGGAAACATGCGCCCCTTTACAGGCATACTATAGACACACCCCAGGTACAAAATTTAAGGAGATATTACACTTTTATTGTTTCACTTTAAGCATTATTAAAATCACTGCTCCTGAAAAAACGGCCGTTTTTGCATTGATCCATGTTCCCTGGGGCAGGACCCAGGTCCAGGTCCAGGTCCACTTTTTATGACTTTAACTTGCATATAAGCATTTAAAATTAGCACTTTTGATTATTCATGTTCGTGTCCCATAGACTTTAACGGTGTTCGCGTGTTTGAACAAAAATTTTTTTCCTGTTCGCATGTTCTGGTGCGAACCGAACAGGGGGGTGTTCGGCTCATCCCTACTGTGCAAGCTCTGGCCAGTGATCCATCCTTAAGACCCAGTAACCCAGAGGATTTTCGGTGGGAAAGGTGTCCAAGTCAGATCTTGCCCCTAGGTATTCCTGCACCATGTAAAACAGACGCTGGCGATGGTTGCTGGAACCGATCATACCTTGGGGCTGCGGACTAAAAAATTGTCTGAACGCATCGGTCAGACGGCCACCTTCTCCACCGTTCTTTCTTTGACTGACCGAAGCCTCAGCAACATGTTGTCCAGAAACAGGAGTTTGTAACCTCCCAGTCTCTGGGAAGGCTTTGCACAGACCTTTCTGCAAGGCCCTCTGAAGATGTTTCATCCTCTGCTCCCTCTGCGACAGCAAGATAAGGTCCTTACCTTACCCTTGTAACGTGGATCAAGGAGGGTTGCCAGCCAGTATTGGTCTTTCTCCTTGATACCATGAATATGAGGATCCTTACGCAGGCTTTGCAGGATCAGGGAGGCCATGCAGTGTAGCTTTGCTGAGGCATTCTGTCCGGAGTCCTGTGGGTCACTAAGGACGACATGGTCCGCAGCCACCTCCTCCCAGCCACGTACAAGTCCATGTGCTTCTTGGGACTGATCCCTTAAAGACTGCTGCTGATGCTGAGTGCCAGGCTCCATCTCCATACTGACACAGTCCTTCTCCTCTTCCACCTCCTCCTCCTTGTCCTCTTCCTGTGTGATCGGCGGGCACGCAGGAACACTGACTTGATAAACGGGGCCTTGAGAGCTAAGGAAGTCCTCCTTTCCTGCCTCTGTTCTACCTCAAGTGCCCTGTCCATTATTCCACGCAGCGTGTGCTCCAACAGGTGGACAAGGGGGACAGTGTCACTGATGCATGCACTGTCACTGCTCACCATCCTCGTGGCCTCCTCAAATGGTGACAGGACAGTGCATGCATCCCTGATCATGGCCCACTGGCGTGGGGAAAAAAAACCAAGCTCCCCTGACCCTGTCCTGGTGCCATAGTCACACAGGTACTCATTGATGGCCCTCTGCTGCGTGTGCAGCCATTGCAGCATGGCCAAAGTTGAGTTCCACGTGGTGGGCATGTCACAGATTAGGCGGTTCTTGGGCAGGTTAAACTCCTTAAACATGGGTCAGTTGTCCCTGTCAGAGGGCAGAGAGGAGGTTGGTGCCATTGTCGCAAACCACCATTCCTGCCTTAAGTTGGCATGGCGTCAACCACCTCTGAACCTGCCCCTGCAGAGCTGACAGAACCTCTGCCCCAGTGTGACTCCTGTCCCCCAAGCACACCAGCTCAAGCACTGCATGGCATCTTTTGGCCTGCGTACTTGCGTAGCCCCTTGAATGCCTACGGAGCACCACTGGTTCCGAGGACAAAGCACAGGAAGAGGCCATGGAGGAAGAAGAAGAGGAGGGGGTGGAGGAGAGAGGTGTTTCACAATCATTAGTAGTGGCACTTTGGAGGCGTGGTGGCGGAACAACCTCCAACACTACTGCACCTTGTCCTGCATCCTTCCCAGCTGCCAGCAGAGTCACCCAGTGCGCCGTGAAACTTAGGTAACATCTCTGTCCATGCCTGCTGGACCATGAGTCAGTGGTAATATGCACCTTACCGCTGACCGCCCTGTCCAGCGAGGCCAAGACATTGTCTTCCACATGCCGGTAGAGAGCCGGAATCGCCTTCTGTGAGAAAAAGTGGCGTTTGAGTACCTGCCACTGAGGAACCGCACATTCCACAAACGGAAGGGGGCAGAGACTACCAACTGAAAAGGTATCAGTTGAAGTGCTAGCAATTTTGCCAAGCTAGCATTTAACCGCTGGGCATGTGGATGGCTGGGAGCGAACTTCTTTCGGCGGTGCAGCAGCCGGGGCAGGGAAATTTGCCTGGTACAATCTGACGTCGGTGTACCGAAAGCAGATTGCCCACAAGTACTTGGCTGTGACACACCTAATTCTACACCTTCATTCCTCTCAGTGCAGGTCTCAGAGAGGACTGAAGGTATAGTGGGGTTGGAGATCTCAACTGATGAGGAGCAAGGATAGGTCCTCTTTGTTCTTTGGTGTGGGTCTTTTAGATACGCTTGCCAACGAACTGCATGGCAGGTCAACATATGTCTGGTCAAGCATGTAGTGCCCAAGCATGAGATGTTTTGGCCACGCGAGTTACTCTTGAGAGATATGTTGCAAATAGCAGCAGTGCGATCTGGTGCACTCGTCTCAAAAAAGGCCCACACCAAAGAACTTTTAGAATAACGCGCAGAGTTAGTTGCTGGACGATGCAATTTGATCAAAATGCTGTGGTTGCCCCAGTTGTTGTTCATATTGCAGAATTCACCAATATGGATTTATAAGAAATGGTTTAAAAAAATAGACACAATATTAAGAGATCTTATATGGAAAGGGGGACAATCAAGGATCAGCCTACAAACCTTACAATTATGAACTCGAGAGGGGGGTATGGCGGTCCCACACCCCAATGGTATTTTTTAGCAGCTCAGTTACAGCACATAGGGTCAGGGGATAAAAACAATGAGGGTATAATGACCATAGGAGCGCCACATGAAACATTAGTGGAGGTGCTGGAGGCAAATTCTTTTGTCTCTAGACCCCCCACAGTTAAATTAATAATAAAAGTTTGGAAATCCATTAAAGCGTTGGAAGGTGTGGAAGGAAAGGCTAGGTACACTCCCCTTTGGGATAATAAGTACTTACAAGAATTAAAGCCAATGGGGAAAATAAAGTCTTGGGAAACAAAAAGAATAGTAAAGTTGGCACAACTGTATAATGGCAGCACACTTAAAACATTCACCTCACTAAAGGAGGAATTTGAAATTCCGAATCACACGTATTACAACTATCTACAAATAAGGCATGCCCTAAAGGCTCAATTTGGGGAACAAGGCCATAGGTGGAGCCTCTCCCTTATCCTTTGCAGAATGGGTTCCATAGCAGAAATGTATCCATTGTTATGCAGAGGTGGGATGGAGAGACCAGGAAAGCTCAAGTGTAGAAGCAAATGGGAAAGGGACGTGGGCAATATATTGGATGAACAGTGGAAAAAGATGTTGGAGGGAGGACATCAGGTCTCGGTATCACCTGCGCAGAAGTTCTCATACCTAATGCTCCTACACAGGGCATATTATACACCAAAGAGACTGTTTGAATTTGGGCGGAGGGCGGATGCAAATTGCCCAAGATGCCAGAATACGGGGGACTTGATCCATATGATATGAAAATGCCCAAAATTACATCGGTACTGGACAGAAATATTAGAACTTGTAAATAAGATCTTTAAATTAGGATTGAAAATGGATCCAAAGTTATGTGTATTGGGAGTTGGGGAATGCCAAGGGAGAGGCAATAATATGAACAAAGCAGTGGTGAGATGCCTTTTTCAGGCAAGGAAATTAATAGCCCTGAGGTGGCAGGCGGAGAGACCCCCTTCAAAGGATGACTGGATTAGAACAGTGACAGAAACGGTATGGAAAGAAAAGGTAGTATACGTAAGGAGGAAAAATCTGAAGGAGTTCAAAAAAATCTGGAACCCATAGTTAGAAGAAATAGGGTATCCCATGTAAAGTGTGTGTAGGAAGGGGTGTTGTAGATGTACACAGAGTGTTAAGGAACTATCGAAGGAATAACAGTTAGATCCCTGGGTTGGGGGGGGGGAAACAGGTGAAGAATGTTTTAGGATATTTTATACTTGGAGTGTTGTGCATATGAGTTTTGGAATGTTTACCATTGATGCTAATTACTGTATAACACTGTGTAATGAATAAAGATTATTTAAAATAAAAAAAAAAAGAATAACGCGCAGAGAAAGCAGCTCCCTGCAGATGCGGAGCTTTGCGGTGTGATGCAGTCAGTGTGCTGCCTTTAGGCTGGCCCCTGGAGAGCATCCTGCCTTGTTGGTGATGTGCCTCCTCCTCCTCCTTTCTCCTATCAGGCACCCACATTGAGTCAGTGACCTCATCATCCCCTCCCTCCTCATCACTGGAGCAAACCTGGCAGCAGGGGGAGCATGACTGCCAGATTGCTGTCCGTCTTGGGCACCCCCTCTGTCCGTGCTCACGTTACTGCCTTCATCTAGCTCAGTATCATCATCAGAGCCTTCTAAACACTGGGCATCCTCCTGGAGCATGTACCCAACACTGTGGTCAAACAGTTCAAGGGACTCCTCAGGAGGACATGGTGGGGCTAGGGAAGGAGTCACTGATGCCATTGAGCTGAGGGAAGAGGCAGCTGCTTTGCCAGACAAAGTACCCTGAGCATTAGTGAGAGAGGATGAGGAGGATGAGGACAGCTTGGTCATCCACTCGACCAAGTCTTCCGCATGTTGCGCCAAAAGGCCAAGTGTGTCCCACGGCCACGTGCTGATGAGGATGCACCGTCTCCACGACCAGCACTGTACTGTTGCCTCTAGACACAGAGCCTGCTTGCCCTCTTTTATTGGCTTGTGACTGTCTGCCTCTCCTTGTTGGTCTTCCAGACATACTAATGGCCTGTAGCTGCACTAAGCTGGGATATATATATATATATATATATATATATATATATATATATATATATATACTGATACTGCAGTTAGCAAAATCAACTGCCTGCCTGTAGTATGAGAACACCACCAACCTTCTATAGGTAGCTTTAGCTGAATACTGTGCAGAGGTCGCACTACACTAACGTGTAAATAATTTAGCTGCCTGCGGTAGTGATAGGATCAGGAAAACACCACCAACCTTCTATAGGTAGCTTTAGCTGAACACTGTGCAGAGGTCGCACTACACTTACTTGTAGTTTTAGCTGAACACTGTGAGGAGGATGCACTACACTAACTTGTAGCTTATTTAGCTGCCTGCGGTAGTGATAGGATCAGGAAAACACCACCAACCTTCTACAGGTAGCTTTAGCTGAACACTGTGCAGAGCTCGCAAAAAACTAACTTGTAGCTTATTTAGCTGCCTGTGGTAGTGATTGGATCAGGAAAACACCACCAACCTTCTACAGGTATCTTTAGCTGAACACTGTGCAGAGGTTGCACTACACTAACTTGTAGTTTTAGCTGAGCACTGTGAGGAGGACGCACTACACTAACTTGTAGCTTTAGCTGAACACTGTGCAGAGGTCGCACTACACTAACTTGTAGTTTTAGCTGAACACTGTGAGGAGGACGCACTACACTAACTTGTAGCTTTAGCTGAACACTGTGCAGAGGTCGCACTACACTAACTTGTAGTTTTAGTTGAACACTGTGAGGAGGACGCACTACACTAACTTGTAGCTTCTCCTTGTTGGCCTTCCAGACATACTAATGGCCTGTAGCTGCACTAAGCTGGGATATATATATATATATATATCTATATATATATATCTATATATATAGATATATATATATAGATATATATATATATATATATATATTCTGATACTGCAGCTAGCAAAATCAACTGCCTGCCTGTAGTATGAGAACACCACCAACCTTCTATAGGTAGCTTTAGCTGAACACTGTGCAGAGGTCACAAAAAACTAACTTGTAGCTTATTTAGCTGCCTGCGGTAGTGATAGGATCAGGAAAACACCACCAACCTTCTACAGGTAGCTTTAGCTGAACACTGTGCAGAGCTCGCAAAAAACTAACTTGTAGCTTATTTAGCTGCCTGCAGTAGTGATTGGATCAGGAAAACACCACCAACCTTCTACAGGTATCTTTAGCTGAACACTGTGCAGAGGTCGTACTACACTAACTTGTAGTTTTAGCTGAACACTGTGAGGAGGACGCACTACACTAACTTGTAGCTTTAGCTGAACACTGTGCAGAGGTCACACTACACTAACTTGTAGTTTTAGCTGAACACTGTGAGGAGGACGCACTACACTAACTTGTAGCTTTAGCTGAACACTGTGCAGAGGTCGCACTACACTAACTTGTAGTTTTAGCTGAACACTGTGAGGAGGACGCACTACACTAACTTGTAGCTTTAGCTGAACACTGTGCAGAGGTCGCACTACACTAACTTGTAGTTTTAGCTGAACACTGTGAGGAGGACGCACTACACTAACTTGTAGCTTTAGCTGAACACTGTGAGGAGGACACACTACCCTAACTTGTAGCCTAAGCTGAACACTGTGCCCTACACTAACTTGTAGCTTTAGCTGCACACTGTTCAGAGGACGCACTACACTAACTTGTAGCTTTAGCTGAACACTGTGCAGAGGTCTCACTAAACTAACTTGTAGCTTTAACTGAACACTGTGAGGAGGACGCACTACGCTAACTGTGAATAGTCTAGCTGCCTGACTCTGGTACTAATAGGATCAAAAGAACACCAGCAATTTTCTTCAGGTAGCTGTAAATACTGTAACAATACAAGCCTGCCTGTCAGTAGCAAGATAACAGGAACGGATCTAGCTAAACTGAATACAGTGTATATATATATATATATATATATATATATATATATATATATATACACACACACACAACACCTGGGATGCATATATATACACAATACACTGTAGGTGCAGCTAACTCACTGACTGTCCTGCTTAATCTATCTAACTTAAATCAAATGACACTGTCTCTCTGTCTGTCTCTCTCTCAATGCCAGAACACACACTACACAGGGCCGCCGTGCAGGCGGCCTTATATAGTGTGGGGCGTGTACTAAATCCCCTGAGCCATAATTGGCCAAAGCCTCTTTGGCTTTGGCCAATTACGGCTCTCTGTTCAGACGGCGCTGTGATTGGCCAAGCATGCGAGTCATAGTGCATGCTTGGCCAATCATCAGCCAGCAATGCACTGCAATGCCGCAGTGAATTATGGGCCGTGACGCGCCACACGAATTTAGCGCGAACGGCCCATATCGTTCGCAATTCGGTGAACGGGCGAACAGACGATGTTCGAGTCGAACATGGGTTCGACTCGAACACGAAGCTCATCCCTATCCAGGATCTACTTAAGAAGGAGCTGGTATCAGCGGTTTTGATTTATGCTGTGACCTCAGTATTATGAGGTAAGGGGCCACTGCTTATTAGCATAGGATTGGTGCATGAAGAGGATCCACTATCCCTTTCTGGTCTATACACTCCACGGTTTCCACCTATCTGATTGAATGGTCTATGGAGATATTTTATCCTATGTATAAATTCACCGTTTGGCACTATATGGACTGATTTGCTATTGAAGTCACCGATTTTATTGCATATGTCACTTTTTGTATTTTTTGCATCTTCCTTGTTGTTTTATATTATATATTAGCTAATTTTATAGACCCATCACTGGTTCTGTTTGCACTGGACACTTTCGATATTTTAGTGCGTTCTGAGGTATGCTCGGACGCACAGCACTATATTGGTTTGCACTGAATGCTCTGTACTTTTTTATTGATGTCTTGTCGGATGTATCAATTTTTAAGTATATTTGCACTAAGTTTTATTAAGTTATATTGATATGTAATCGTGGAGTATATATACACCTTACTGCACTTTACACTTTGTTTTTGTATATCAGCAAGTTCACCTTTAGTGTATCTCACTCCCTCACAAGGATAGCTCCATACTCATTCAGATTGGGAGTTTTTTTAGCACGATTTTTAATCCATTTTTGGATTAGCGCAGCACCATACTTAATACCTAATCTATTGTTGTAATAGGGGTGAGTCAGGACCCTATTCGGTGTAAGCAGCTTTTCCTGTGTCATTTTATTATTTTTTTCATGGTAGCATGGGAATAACCATTCTAGATTTTATGGCAGAGTGGCCCGACGGAAGTCTCTCCTCAGTGCAAGACACATGAAAGCCCGCATGGAGTTTGCTAAAAAACACCTGAAGGACTCCAAGATGGTGAGAAATAAGATTATCTGGTCTGATGAGACCAAGATAGAACTTTTTGGCCTTAATTCTAAGCGGTATGTGTGGAGAAAACCAGGCACTGCTCATCACCTGTCCAATACAGTCCCAACAGTGAAGCATGGTGGTGGCAGCATCATGCTGTGGGGGTGTTTTTCAGCTGCAGGGACAGGATGACTGGTTGCATTCGAGGGAAAGATGAATGCGGCCAAGTACAGGGATATCCTGGACGAAAACCTTCTCCAGAGTGCTCAGGACGTCAGACTGGGCCAAAGGTTTACTTTACAATAAGACAACGACCCTAAGCACACAGCTAAAATAATGAAGGAGTGGCTTCACAACAACTCCGTGACTGTTCTTGAATGGCCCAGCCAGAGCCCAGACTTAAACCCAATTGAGCATCTCTGGAGAGACCTAAAAATGGCTGTCCACCAACGTTTACCATCCAACCTGACAGAACTGGAGAGGATCTGCAAGGAGGAATGGCAGAGGATCCCCAAATCCAGGTGTGAAAAACTTGTTGCATCTTTCCCAAAAAGAATCATGGCTGTATTAGATCAAAAGGGTGCTTCTACTAAATACTGAGCAAAGGGTCTGAATACTTAAGACCATGTGATGTTTCAGTTTTTCTTTTTTTAATAAATCTGCAAAAATGTCAACAATTCTGTGTTTTTCTGTCAATATGGGGTGCTGTGTGTACATTAATGAGAAAAAAAAATGAACTTAAATGAATTTAGCAAATGCCTGCTATATACCAAAGTGTGAAAAATTTAAGGGGGTCTGAATACTTTCCGTCCCCACAGATTCGCCATGCTAGGTGTGTAATTAGTACCCATGGCTATACCTTGTATTGGCCTATGCCTATAGACATGGGTGCTATTTACGCACCTAGCGTGGCAAATCTATATATGGCACACTGGGAGGAAGAGGTGCTCTATAAGAAGAAACTGGAACAACTGATATTTTTTTAAAGATTAATAGATGATGTAATCATCATATGGAATAGTGATAAGGATAGCTTGATTCAATTTGGTCACAATGTAAATAATAAGAATAAGAACATCAGACTTTCCTGGGAAATGAGTGAAGAAAAGATAAACTTTTTAGACCTAGAAATATAAATGAAAAAGGAAGACTGAAAACACAAACATACTTCAAACCAGTAGATAGAAATAGCTACCTAACCATGGATAGTTGCCACTAGGCACCCTGGTTGATTAATACACCAAAAGACCAATTAGTTAGATTGAGAAGGAACTACATGGATGAGACAGAATTTGATGAACAAGCTAAACTGATTGGAGATAGGTTTGTACAGAAAGGATACCAACAACAGTTCATCCAACAAAGGATACAGGAAGTAGGAGAAATGGAGAGAGATGTACTGATTAGGGACACTACAAAAACTGATGAAAGAAACCAGACCATTCCCACAATAATGGACTATCATGTACGCTTGAGAGGGGATATGATTTCAATTTACAAATGCCATACTGGTGACCTCACAATAGGAATAAAACTTTATCGCGGAAGGGAGTTTAATAAGACACGTGGCCACTCATTAAAATTAGAAGAAAAGAGGTTTAACCTTAAACTGCGTAGAGTGGCAAGGATGTGGAATTCCCTTCCACAGGAGGCGGTTTCAGCGGGGGGGGGATCAATCGTTTAAAAAAACTATTAGATAAGCACCTGAATGCCTGTAACATACAGGGATATACAATGAAATACTGACATACTGTGGCGTCGCTAGGGGGTGGCTTTTGGGGCTATAGCCCCGAATCTGGGGCCCATAGCCCTGAGTCTCTGCAAGGGTCCCCAAGGGGAGGGGAGGCTTTCTGGGGACCCTGATGTAAGTGGGGAGCTCTCTGTGCATGCCCACCCAAGCGTATGACTTTCTTTACTAAGCGGCTATGGGCTCTAGCCCCAGATCTTTTGTAGACCTAGCAATGCCCCTGCTGACATATTGGGCTTGATCGACTTGTGTCTTTTTTCAACCTCACCTACTATGTAACTATTTCTGTACAAATGATTTGTGCTTATTTGATGAGCAGGGCCCTCTGATTCCTCCTGTATTGATTTGTATTGTAAGTGTACTGTCTGCCCTCATGTTTTAAAATGCTGCACAAACTGTTGGTGCTATATAAATCCTGTTTATTATTAATAATAATAATAATAATAATAATTTCTTATTCACCACAGATTAGTGTGGTCTTTTATAGTTTAAACGTTCCCCTTTTATAATTATTCCATTTCATTAGAATTACAGGAATTGTCTGTTTAGGATTATGATTATTTTTTTTTGTTTATTAATTAATCATTCTACCTATTATGTCTGCTATAGGTGATTATATGTTTATTATGTTATGACTGTTCTTCGGTTAATACGACATCAGGCATTTAAAAAAAATTGCTTTTATTTGTTAAAGCAGAGTTCCACCCATTTAAAAGTCAGCACCTACAAAAAGTGTAGCTGCTGACTTTTAATAAACACACACTCACCTGTCCCATGGTCCAGCAATGTGGCCACCCGAAGCCTTTGCTTCGCTTCCCCTCCTCTTTGCAGCGCTGACATTGCAAGTGTGGGCACACACTGCGCATGCCTGTGACGTGTCACAGAAGATTGCAGGGAGGGAGAGGTGAACTTCCTTCTAGTGCCACGGTGCCAGGAAAGGAAGTGGGAGCTGGGTACCTGTGAAAACTAGGTACCCACCCCCCCCAAAAAAAATGACATGCCAAATGTGGCATGTCAGGGGGTCACGAGTACTTAAAACGGAACTTTCATTTTTGGGTGGAACTCCACTTTAATCATGTCATTATTATACTATGTTCGTTGATGATGATTATTTGCTTGTCAGATTGCAAATGGTTTTAAAATGGCCGCCACCATGGTTGCCATGACATTAGGAAACATATTTAACTCCGGCTACATCCACCTGACTCCATCCCTTGAGAAGGTTACATGATCTGTGACGCAACGCGTTAGGAGGAGTCAGGTGGCGTCACTTGCGGTCGCGGCTGAGACCAGAAGCTCTGAATGTATTGATGCTGGTTATTTTCTTTTTTTTTTTTTTCCCATTTAAAGTTTATTAATGTTAAGCATAAGAAAACATACAAAAAGTATACATTGCATAAAGGGATTTGGGTAAATACATGTAGTATAATTCTGTGAACATATACATACAACATAATATCTATGATATTTTATTAGTAAATAATTGGTTTTGTATACTTAATTTGTTAAATAATCAGGTATGAAAGCGTGGGGAGAATAGGATGAAATTAGATAATTGATCTGAGTATAGGTTGATGAAAGAGAATAAAGAATAGGGGGAATGTTAGAGGAATGTAGAAAGAAGGGTGAAGAAGGGAAAAGAAGAATTTATAAAGAAGTAAAGTGGGAGGGGCAGGGTCTAGTGGTCATCCTAATATGTGACAATTTGTTTTGTGTCTCTAATACCACAATGTTTTGTTTACAAGAAGTACTCATAATGTACATAAATACAGTTTCAATAAATTACAGGAATTATGAAAAAGCATATATGTTATATTTATTATTTATAGGGTCTATAACGGTCATTATTCGATGTTCGGCTCTCAGTGCGGGTACAGTCATCCCAGGAGGGGTATGGCAGAGTAGGATAATTATTCACGTATGAAATATGAGATATCAGGTGGATGTAGTTGCCCTTAAATCCTCGTATTTTTGTGAATACCTGAAAGCAAACCATGGAGACCAGGTTTTGTGGTATCTTTCAATTGAGTCATTGGACTGTGCTATTGTCTCCTCCATGTCACATATGTCTTTAATTCTGAAAAGCCAATCTCTAATAGATGGGATGTTAGTGGATTTCCAAAACAGTGGCACTCGAGATTTGGCTGCATTCAATAGGTGCTTAGATAGTGAATTCCTGTACCGCTGAGTCGGAAAGGTAGTGACATGAAGTAGGCAACACGCCGCGTCCAGCCTCAATGAAGTTTCTGTTATGTGTTTAATGATTGCATTCACTCCTGATCAGTATTGAGCTATCATGGGACATGTCCACCATATATGTAGAAGCGTGCCCCTATCTCTCTGACATCTCCAGCAGAGTTCAGAGGACTGAGGGTACCATTTGTGTATTTTGACAGGAGTGGCATACCATCGTGTGAGCAATTTGTATGCTGTTTCTTGTGTTCCAGTGCTTAATGAGCACTTGTGTGCCAGTATACAAGCATTCTGCCATTGTTTATCAGTTAGATCCACACCGAGTTCTTTTGACCACTGCTCTCTGAATCTGAATCTGAATATGAATGCCCAGAAGGTTGTTCCGAGTTTTGTAACCATGCGTACGATATCGAGGTAGCTTTTTGGATATGTTCTCCTTCCAGGCACACTGATTCCACCTCAGTAAGTTGTCTGGTAAAGTGTCTTCTACGGTGGATATTATTGGTGTAGCTGCGTATCTGGAAATAGGTCCATTGTGGTAGGTGGGTCATGTCGTTATCTAGTTTGAGAGCGGAGAAGTCTTTGATCTGTTCGTTTTGGAAACAGTGTTTAGCCAGAAGGGGAGTGTTTGGGTCTAAGGATCTCAGTAGATGAGGATTCCCCATTTCACCAGGGGAAAGTCTGGATTATGGTGTAGTGGGGTGAGTGGGCTCAACGATGTAGAGAAGTTTGTATTCTTAGTTAACTGATGAAAATTTGATAGAGTGGTGTTTATTAAGGGGTGTTGTTTTAAGAGTGGTGGGTATTTTGAGCCCGGTATCCAGGGTGCAAATTCCAAGGGTATAGGGCTCAATTCTTTTTCCAAGATCAGCATGACAGTGCCAATCTATGATTCTGGTGACATGTGATGCAAAGTAATATTTCTTGTAATCAGGTAGGCCCATCCCTCCCATCTCCTTGAATTTCGTCAGTAGTGAGTATCTGATTCTAGGATGTTTGCGTGCCCAGACAAATTTAAGTTGAATCGATTGCAGCCTTTTGAAAAAGTTTGCCGGTATTTTTATTGGTAGGTTTCTGAATAAATAAAGAATTCTAGGTAGGATGGACATTTTACATATGGCTGCCCTTCTGTAACATGAGAAATTTTTTGGATGCCAAATATTCAAATCTTGTTCTATGGCTTTTAGAAGTGGTGGGAAGTTTGTCTCGAATATCTGAGAAAGTTTTGGAGTTAGCCAAATTCCCAGGTATTTGAGTGCTGTTCTCTCCCACTTAAAGGGGCAGTTGTTTTGTATGATTTTTAAGGTATGGTCCAGTATATTAATGTTTATTGCTTCAGACTTAGTATAATTGATTTTTAAATTTGAGACGTAGCCGTATTTAGGGAATTCTTGTATCAGGTTTGGAAGAGACGTGTGTGGATTTGTTAGGAGGAATAACAAGTCGTCCGCGTATGCTATCTGAGAGCCTCCAATGTCTGGGTTCATCATTAGTTTCCTGATGAATGGTTCAAGTGTGAGTATGAAAAGGAGCGGTGATAAGGGACAACCCTGTCTGGTACCATTTGAAATATGTACTGTGTCTGATAGGGATCCGTTGATGCGTAACTGTGCTGTAGGGTTTTTATATAATGCAGAGATCCATGATAACATGTGTGTGCCTAGGCCTATGAATCTGCATGTCTCCATCATGAAATCCCAAGCTACTCGATCGAAGGCCTTCTCTGCATCCGTGGACAGGAGAAGGCCCTCGATTTTTCGCATTCGGGCCGCATGTATGATGTTAAGTGATTTTGTGACATTGTCCCTTGCCTCCCTACCCGGCATGAAACCAGCTTGCTCAGGTCCAATCAAGTTATGCAATAGGGGTCTCAGTCTGTTTGGTATAATTTTTGCCATTATCTTAACATCTAAGTTTAATAGGGAGATCGGCCTGTAGCTAGTACAATGTGTTGGGTCTTTATTTGGTTTAGGCAAAACTGTTATGTGGGCAGATAAAAAAGTCTGGGGAATTTCCCTTGGGGTTGAGAATGAGTTTAGAGCTTTTGTGAGGGGGTTTGTTAGTATATCTGTGAATGTTTTATAATATATTGAGGAAAATCCGTCTGGGCCCGGACTCTTCCCAGTTTTCAGGTCTTTAATTGCTAACTGTACTGCTGTGGAATCTATCGGTTGGTCAAGGAGCTCAATGTCAGTGTCAGAGAGTTTGGGGAGGTTAGAGGTGAATAAATATTCCTGTATAGCTTGTTGTTTGGTCCCTATAATGTCTGTTGGTTTGTGTTGTTTTGGTAAGTTGTACAATTTGGAATAATAGTTGTGAAAGTGTTGGGCTATTAAGTCATCTGTTACGTCTAATTTACCATCTATATTGGTTATGCCTAGTATATTGTTTTTGTAGCGGGGACCTTTCAGGGCTCTAGCTAAAAATTTGCCAGTCTTGTCTCCGTACTCATAGTAGATTTTTTTCTTGTAAAATAAGAGGCGTTTCGAAATGGCGTCTAATGTTTGCTGCAATGTTTTCCTAGTGTCTAATAATTCAGTTGCCACTCGTGTCGATAATGAGTGTTTGTGTAAAGTCTCTAATTTTGATATTTTGTCTGTCAATTTGGTTACCTCTTTTTCTCTTTCCCTTTTACGTTGTGTTCCCAACTTAATCAGCTCCCCCCGAATGGTACATTTGTGGGCCTCCCAAACCATTAGGGGGTCTATGTCTGGAGTAGTATTGTGTGAAAAGAATTCTTTCAAGAGAGACGTGATCTTAGGTAATAGCATAGGATCTGTCAGTAGAAATGAATTCAATCGCCATGTGGATATGTTTTTTGTGCGTGTCTTGAGGGTTAGCTTAACTGAGATGGGTGCATGGTCAGATATGGACTGGAGTCCAATGTTCGCCTTAGAGACAAGATGTAGGTCTCTACGGGAGATGAATAGATAGTCGATCCTAGAATATTTATCATGTGGAGCGGAGTAAAATATGAAATCTTTGTCTTCCGGATGTAGGAAGCGCCATGAATCTATAAGGTGTAAAGAATGTAACATTTTTTAATACTTTTGGGGATCTTGTAGGTTATGTGTGATTTGCCTGTAGATATGTCTGTCAGGGGGTTTAAAGGAAGATTGAAATCACCACCGAAGATTATGCAACCCGAGCTAAACCCCTCTAATTCACGTACCAGATGTCTGCAGAAAGTTAAATGTGATTTGTTGGGAAAGTATACATTAGCGAACGTGATAGGGTTGCCATCATATTTCCCTTTTAGTATGAGAAAACGTCCATCTGGGTCTGTTAGTTTGTCTGTTAGTTCGAAGGGGGCTTCTCTGCTAATTAGTATCAACACTCCCTTTGTTTTTGCCTGTTTGTTAGTTGCATGGTGTGCTATAGTGGAGAAGGAATCAGTAAGTCTGGGTACTTTGTGGGATTTAAAATGTGTTTCTTGGAGGAAGGCAAAATGAGGCCTACCTTTTTTAAGTTCCCTCAGGAGGGTGGATCTTTTCTCGGGGATGTTCAATCCCAGGACATTATGGGATATCACCGTGGGGCTTCGGCCCAGAGAGGAGTACGCCATAATTCCACTGGAGACAGATTCAGAGGGTCAAGACCTGTAAGCAACACTTAAAATAAAAAACAAAAAAATTTTTATGAGAGCAGGTTCAATCCGCGTTGTTAGGTATTTAGAAAAGTGTATACAGCCACTAGTTATGAATATAGATTAGAGAAGACCAAGGTAGTTATCTGTTTCGTACCTTTAAATAGTTATACTATCAATAAGGTTGTTTACAGTGTGCCCTGGGGCACTTAATCATTACCGCAGAACACACTTTGAGGGACAGTGGGAGATGTCAAACAAGGGAGTCAGTTAGTGCCAACCGCCTTACTAGTGAAAGTGGCAAACAAGAAAACTGGAGATGGGAAGGCCGCAGCCACCAATAGTAACAAATGAAGTGCTTCTAGGTTGGTAATCCTGCACATTTATGATCACTACATGTGACCTACCGAACAAAGGGTAGGGGAAGAGGTGAGAGGATTTTCTGACCAGGGAAATATATGTCAGGTACATCCCAACATGGATCTGGTTCATGGTAAACAACATTAAATGTGTTATAAAAAACAAAAAAACAAATAAAAGAAAAAAAGATGAAAGAAACTGGAAGACCTTCGAGAGTCTGTAGGTCTGCGTATATAGGAAAAGCAATTCAGGTCTACAGTATGAGGCATGTGGACATCTACTACCTCCATACTTGTGGGATTTAGAGCAACTGTCCGAGCCTATGGGTAGTCTCTGAGATTGCCATGTTGTGATAAGTCTTCCGCTGTATTTCGGTGTTCTTGTGAGTATGTGAAATAGGGTAAAGTCTATCCTGCGTAGGTAAAGGAGGTTTTTTAACTTTTGTAATCAGCATATATCCATTGCGCAATATCCAGACAGTGGCGGTGTATGCTGTAGATAGTCAAATGATGTAAGTCAAACCAAACAGTGAAGAAAAAAGGTTGTGTGAACATGGGAACTTGTGTGAATCCTTTATGTGCAGTGTCAATGACTCCTGTCAGCAACTTATTCAATAAGCATCTTCTAAGGCCCTAGAGGATTGCGCTCTGTTGTTTGGTGTGCCCGTCATTGAGCCTCCATTTCGGCCTTGTTTCATTTTTTTGGGTTGACATTTGTCCGGAGAGGTGACAGGCGAACATGGTGGACTCCTTTCCAGTGGGGGTAGACGAAATTCCTGGTACCATTCTGGGAGTTCGACTTTGCCCAGGTGAAGGGCATCACAAAATTCCGTCAGGTCTTTAGGGGATCTCAGGGAATGTTGTTGACCGTTATGGGTCACGAGTGGAGCGAAGGGGAAGTGCCATGTATAGCGTAGATCTTTTTCCCTGAGTTTATCAAGAAGGGGGCGCAGAGCCCTGCAATTTTTTAGAGTTATTTGAGACAAGTCATGGAAGAGCATAATGTTTTCCCCATTAAATATGATTTGATCATTTCTGCGAGCTTTATGCATGATCTCCTCCTTTAATGTAAAACTCTGCAGGCCGCAAATTACATCACGTGGAGGCATAGTGTCTGGGGCTCGTGCTCTCAGGGCCCTGTGTGCTCTCACAAACTCTATGTCAGTGTCCTCAGGCCTTTCTAGCAGGCTGTTGAACACTCTCCTCAGGGCAGAAACAATTTGATCAGTGTCCACAGTCTCAGGGATCCCTCTGACCCTAATATTGCTCCTTCTCCCCCTGTTATACAAGTCCTCCAAGTGTCTGTTCATTTCTATGAAATGGTTGGAGTGGGACGCTGTAACTTTATCAAGTCTGCTGATGGCCTTCTCCCTGTGCTTACCGGCCGTTTCAGCAGTAACCATGCGCTCATTCAATACCAGTAAGCTGGATTTGAGATCTGTGATAGCTGCAGAAAAGGATTATTTAATGTCCGCTGCTATTATGGCCATGTCAGCACAAGTGACATTTTAGGACCGGGTCCTTCGGATCTCGGGAGCGTCTGATTTTTAAAGATTTCGGATATGTTCCGTCCTGTATGGACCACCGAAGCTCGCCTGGATCTGGTGCGGGGTGTTCGGTATGTTAGCTTGCTCATTATCGGGGTTGATTGTGCAGAAAAACGGGCTGATGGCTGCGGTCTCTCCAGAGCTCCTCTAACACGCTGCCATCTCCGTTGCCCACCAAGCCATTCCCCCAGCTGATTGTTTTCTATCTTAGAAGTTACTACTATTCAATAAATCATTGTTTTTATGGAATTGCTGCACTATGGAGATTTCCTTTGTCTTATATGGTCCCTGAATGGATGAGAGTGAGGAGGACTTTAACAGTACATTGGGAAAGCTTTTTACATTTACTATTCCCAATTGCTGCCTTTACATCCTATCCCTGGTTTGGTGCTCTAAGCACAGGAGAGGAGTGGACATTGGAAGGTGATCTGCCATTAAGGATTTATTTACCAAAGCGCTGTTAAACCCGCTGTGGTCTTTGATTAAGGTGAGCGGCTAGGGCACACTCCTGGTGGATTCTGGATGGTGGAAGCAAGTGTGACCACAACGTTTAAGAATTGATGCTTTTTTTCTGAAACTGATATTCACATTCTACTATCAATCACTTCATTATTGTTTTTTTGCACATGCACTTTAATGCTTGAGACTTATTTTTGTTAATTGGATATATTATTTTACTGATTGGATTACAGCTATGGACATTATTCATCAAGTATATTAGGTAAAAAAAAAAAAAAGGGGTGCTGTACCCCGGTGATCTTTTGATCTCTTCAGTGTTGTCCAGGTAGATCTATATCTCTCAAAGGTTGCCTACCTCTGCTCTAAAGGGCTTGGGGGTAACTGGTGGTTCCAAGGAGTTGAAGGATGAGGCCAGTAAGGAGGAGGGGGTAGAGATGACTGTGCTGTCACCAATGTACAAGACATGGGATGGAATCGCCAGCTTCAGCGGTGTGCCTATCTTCCATCCTTCCCAGCTGTTTTTTTTTTTTCTTTCGGGTCTCTCTCTCTCCCTCCCTTTTCTTTTTCCCCTCTACCTACCTCTCTCCTGGTGGGGACATTTGGATCCCTGCGGGGGGAAGGGGAGATAGCCATTTCCAATATGAACTATGACTACACTGAATTTAGTAACATATAATGTGAGAGGCTTAAGTACCCCAAGGAAAAAGTTTATAGTAAATAAGGAACTACAGTATTATGGGGCGAATGTGGCTTGCCTTCAGGAGACACATATTTCACATTCCTCGGGGAGTAGGATATCTTCACGGCTCTTCCCTACATGGTTCTATGGGGACTCAACATCAAGTTACTCACGGGGAGTGGCAATAGGTTTCGACAGGAATACACTGTTTGTAATAAGGGAGCAGTTGGCTAAACCAGACGGGAGATTTCTTTTTATAAAGGGGAAACCGTTTAACATGGAGTGTACTCTGGCAAATATCTATTCTCCAAATAGAGACCCAGATAGGTTTTTGAGGAAAACCTTGAGAAAACTGTGAGAATTTAAGGAGGGGAAACTGATAGTTGCAGGAGACCCACGGGTGCATAGACCCACGGGTAGATACCACGGGAAGCCTTCCCCGATTGTCAGCTCAGAGACAGCATAGAATAAGGAAGCTACTATTAGAGCATCAGCTTGTGGATGTCTGGAGAATTAGACATCCAGAGGCCCGTGACTACACATTCTATTCATCAGTACATGGGTCATTCTCTAGAATAGACTATGTACTGATAGAGCATCAACTGCTTCCCTCACTCAAAGAAACGAAAATAAAAACCATCTCTTTTTCCGACCATGCCCCATTAATAGTATGACTGGAGGTAACATCAGGCCCTCCCACGGGTAGGATGTGGAAACTGAATGATTTCTTGATCCAAGACTCTGAGGTGAATAGGCGAATAGAACAGGAGTTGGAGGAATTTTTTCTTATAAACGACACATCAGAAATCTCTAAGGGCACCCTGTGGGAGACCCACAAACTCTATATAAGGGGTATTCTAATAAGCATTGGGGCAGGGAAAAAAAGGAAAAGGGAAAAAAGATCAATAATCTCCCTAAAGAGATACATGAATTAGAACAACAGACGAGATCCAAGGGCATCTCAGAGAGGGTAGAACTTAAGAACAAAAAAGAAGAACTGGTAGTACTAATAGAGCAGGAGAAGAAACGGGCCTTTCATATAGTGGATAAAGAGAAACACCAGTGGGCAATAAACCTGGGAAATGGTTAACGAGGGCAGTAAAGGAGAAAAAAAGTGCATCTTTTATAGCTAAAATCCAAAATATGAAAGGGGAAATAGTGCATTCATCTCCTGAAATAGCAGGGGTTTTCCATTATTATTATAGTCAGCTGTATAATGTGAGACAGACAGACAGAAGAAAACAGAGGGAGTAAGGAAGGAATCCTAGAGTACCTGCAGGGGCTTGACCTTCCAGCGGTCCCTGAAGAGGAATTGGAGCTGCTAGATGCCCCAATAACACAGGAAGAAGTCCTAAGAGCAATAAAGGATATGGCAACGGGGAAGAGTCCTGGCCTGGATGGGTATTCTATTACGTACTATAAGAAGTTCCAAAAGCTACTGGCCCCTAATCTATGTGATTACTTGAACGCTCTGGCAGAAGGGAAAATCTTCGGGAAGAGGCATTGATGGCCTATATTACTCTGATTTTGAAAGAGGGCAAGGACCCAATGGCACCAGAGAGCTATAGACCAATATCATCGCTAAATACCGACATAAAGATGTTTGCAAAAATAATAGCGGGAAGATTAAAACCACTTCTGCCTCGATGGGTTCACAGTGATCAGGTGGGGTTTGTAACAGGGAGGGAAGGGAAAGACAACAGTCTTAAATCCCTGTGCCTGATACATGAGGCTAGAGAGAGTGGGGACCCGGTTGTACTACTGTCGATAGATGCCGAAAAGGCCTTCGACAGAGTCGACTGGGGCTTCATGATGGGAACACTGAGGCATTTGGGAATAAAGGAAAGGATGATGCGATGGATATCCGCATTTTACTATCACCCAACAGCTAAAATAAAAATAAATGGAAGTCTCTCTCCCTCCCTGGAACTGTTTAACGGTACAAGACAGGGCTGCCCCCTTTCACCAATGCTATTTGTACTGGCATTGGAACCCCTGCTAGCCGCGATCCGGGAAAATACCGACATAAGAGGAGTAAGAGTAGGTGATAAGGAATATAAGGTAGCTGCACACGCAGATGATATACTATTTTATATCACAAACCCCAGGACAACAATACCAATCGTAATAAAGGAACTGAGTAGATACGGGAAGATGACAAATTTTAAAATAAATGCATCAAAGTCAGAGATTCTAAACATAACTACGTCAAAAGAAGAACAGCAGGCAATTCAACCTACATTTCACTTCGTTTGGTGTAGAGAAGAGCTTGGCTATTTAGGCGTAAAACTTACAGCATCATTGTCAACTCTCCATGCGGCTAACTATATCCCTATACTGAATAAGGTCAAAGACCAACTAAACTATCTGAGACACAAACCCCTCTCGTGGTTAGGGAGGATCAATGCTTTAAAAATGTTCATCCTGCCAAAATTAACATATATATTCCAAATGATCCCAATAAGAGTCCCACAAGATTTCTTCGCGAAATTAAGAACTCTAGTAATAAAATATATATGGAGGCACAAACACCCTAGAATCTCATATGCAACACTTGTAAAGGGGAAACAATTAGGGGGATTATCAGCACTGGATTTTAAAAAATATTATCAGGCAATCATTATCGCACGGATAACAGGTTGGATACATGATAAAGACGGGAAAGGGTGGGTGAATATTGAAAAAGCCCAATGCAAAGTAGACTTAGGGAAAAGGGTATGGATCCCACATCAATATCGCAAATTATCAAATAGCACAAATCCACTAACAAAAAACACTTTTAGGATATGGGAGGGTTTGAGTAGATTATATCACTGGCAATGTAACTCCCCTTTAATTTCTTTACTAGACACAAATTATTTTAAACCTGGGAAAGATGAGCACATGTATTTTATTAGATGGGCAAAGAAGGATGACATAACTTTACAAGATGTAATGACGGGAAACAGATTATGCACTTTCTCTGAATTAACACAAAAATGGGGAAACAGACCACTAGATAGATGGAGATATGCACAAATACTGCACTTTTCACAGACACTCCCCCAGCCACTATGGGGAAGAGGTAATATAAGGCCTATGGAGAGGCTACTCTCTTCCCCGGGGTGCTTGGGCCAGAGTATATCTAAAATATATAAAATATTGGTAGAAGAAACAGAACCTAAATACCCACCCTATTTGCGGAAATGGGAAGAGGAAATAGGTGACCTGCGGGATGAGGAACATAGGTGTAAGATTCTTAGGGTAGCGTGCTCTACCTCTAGGGATATTAAGACAATAGAAATGTGTTATAAACTGATGGCGAGATGGTATGTTGTCCCGCAAATAGTACAGAAGTATAATGTAGAGACCTCACCAACATGCTGGAGGGGATGTGGCGCCCTGGGGACCTTTGCACACCTATGGTGGGACTGTGTGAAGATCCAGCATTATTAGGAAATGATCATAGATAACATTTATCAAATAACAGGAGAGCATGTTCGGAAAGAGCCGTGGATATGTCTGTTCCATGATACGGATAAAACAGTAGCTCAATACAAGAATACCTTGGTACCCCACCTTCTGAATGCAGCCAAAAGCCTGATCCCAAGAGTGTGGAGAACTCCTGATCCCCCTCAATGAAAGAATGGATAGTAAAAATAGATTGGTTGAGATCAATAGAAGAAACAATACATAGAAGTGAAGACTCCATGGAAACATATAACAGTGTATGGGAGAGGTGGCTAGAGTTTAAAAAATCATCAGAATATATGATGATGATGGAGTGTTAAGAGGAGTCATGAGGGTGGATGCAAGGTTATGTGATGAGGGATGGTATGTCTAATATAGATTAATGTATTGAAAATGTAAGGTGGAGATACCAACTTTTGTAAAAATGTAATAATTAACAAGGCTGTTTAACCTGAATAACCTATACCAATAAAAAGAGAATATACAAAAACAAATAAATCCTGGTACAAACCCATTTCAAAAGACGTCATTGAAAAGTTCAATGATGCCTTCTATGATCTAGTGGATGGAGCATTCTGTAACGGGGCCATTGATAAGGATGTTTGGGATTATATCAGAACATCTCATCCATGTATTCCCACCCTATACTGTCTCCCTAAGATACATAAAAACTCCAAAATTCCTCTGGGCCGTCCCATCATCTCAGGGAATGGTTCCATACCCGAAAACCTGAGCAAATTAATTGATAGTCACCTCAGACCTTTCGTTACTAACTTATCCTCATATATTAAAGACACCATCCATTTATTACAGAAATTAGAAGGATTACACATTCCACCTCACTCTCTTCTAGTTGCTATTGACTTGGAAGCGTTATATAACTCTATTCTTCACAACCTTGGCCTCTTAGCAATAAAACATGTCATATCACAATCTTGCAAAGATGATCGGAAGCTAAATTCCTTTATGATTAAGGCATTGGACTTCATTCTAACGCATAACATTTTTTCTTTTGATGGATCCCACTACCTCCAGGTGCAGGGGGTTGCGATGGGGACTTGTTGTGCCCCATCGTATGCCAACCTGTACCTGGGAGACATCATATACCACCCATGTTGTGTCATGGTTCAGGTATATAGATGATATCTTAACAGTATGGGACAGTTCACCAGACAGTTTACAAGCCTTTATTTGTGCCATGAACAAGAATGTCTCCAATCTTTATTTTACAATGACCTTCAGTGATACTTCCATTACATTTCTCAACCAAATCAGCGGATGGTTCATTATCCAACAGTCTATATCGCAAAGAGACCACTGGAAATACCATTTTGCACACGTCCAGTTCGCACCCTGAACCCCTGGTTCTGTCCATTCCATATGGACAGTACCTGAGGCTCAGACGCAACTGTTCTACAGATACAGAATTCATCTGCGAGGCTAATTCACTTAAGATTCGCCTCCTAGATCGAGTTTATTCACCAACGAGCCTCAAAAAAGGCTTTTAGACGTGCATGTGGACAAATGAGAAAAGAGATACTCTTTTCTAAAAAAACATCTGATGTTTCAAAACCAATCACTAGACTGATAACGACTTATAACAAGCAACATATGGAATCAACAATAAGAAAAGGAGCCAATGTTTGAGCTTTCCCGGGGATCACTGTCACATCCCATGTAAGGAAGAAAACCAAAAAAGGAGGGTGTGCCCCAGAGGGATAATATGGACAGTGTATCACCGGGAAACCAAGTGGCTGGTGCAGAGAATCAGATATACAATTTTGTTAAAATTAATAACAACGATTTTTATTGGTTACAAAGTGTACAAAATATTCTATAATATAAAAGCAAAACAAAAAAAGAGGTAGAAAAGACAGTAATCAAACTGCTAAGCTGCTGTCATGCAACAACCCAGGAAATTCAAGAATTTCTTCGCTGGGGTGAAAGTACGGCAACACGTGATACTCTACATGTTTCGGAATATAGAAAGGCTCAATTCCTTCTATACTGTATATTTCCTTCTTCGGGAGTTTCAAAGTAGCAGTTTAGATAAATTTCTAAGGAAAAGAAAAACAAGGATATATATGTATATGTAGGTATGTATCACAGAGTATAAGTATGATTAGCACCAGCATGGAGTATAAAACAATTGTGTTACCAAGTATAAGAGACTGTTAAACTTATAAATGGGCCCAACAATCAGGGAATAATAGGACCAAACGAAATCCACGACCCTATCCCAAAAATACAGACACGTCCGATTCCTCCTCCACATCATCCAATTCCCACTCCTCACATACCTGGACGGAATAGGAAACCAAAAAGACACCAAGAAGGCGATCACCCCATAGGCAATGACATGAAAAAAACATTTGTTAAAAACAAGTCACGGACTCCCCGTGCAGGTGACCAAAGCTCGGTGACAAACCCGCCACCATCAACTAATGATTCCAGTATACCACCGTTAGTTGAAAACTCTTCATCAACACTTCCCGTGAAGGTTCCATCAATATTTTTCCCAAAAAACCAGGGGAACCCCCAAGCACCTCCAAACCCATGACCACAGGAATTGCACTACCGTCATTGGATGTAGTGAACCTATCCTCACACACTCCCACCCCGGAAGAAATACGAGTGCTTTCAAAAGGCCTCACTTTCTGCCCCAATAATAAATTAGATAAATTCACAGTCATAAAGGACCTACACTTGTACACACGTAAATTATTATTAAAAAGTATGTTTGACAAAAACAAATATGACTATGAAGGCTGTCGCACCTTCAGTGAGCGACAAGCTCTTGATAACCTTAAATCACTGTTACAAGAAAGTGAGACCCCTGACCTAATAGACACCTTAGACTTGGAGACCCTCCTAGAAGGAAATGGGGACACACCTAGTACAATCAAAAAATCGTCTCTGAAGAAAGCCTCCTCTATCTATCCAGCTCCTAGCTCTAACCCCGGGGTAGCGACCTTTTTAAAGATGACATCTCAGGAGATAAAATCGCTCAAATCCACACCCCTTCATACTCCCAATTTGACCAAAAATGAAAGAGCAGCTTTATCTAATCTTTCCACCAACTATAACATCACCATCAAACCAAGTGATAAAGGGGGCAACATTGTCCTAATGGACAACGATTTCTATAAAAAAATGTGTCTTAAAATTCTTAGAAACAGGGACTGGTATCGCCCAGTCGGCACCGATATTGTAGAGGCCTTTAATAAGAAATTCTACACGTTTGTAGATGAGGCTTTCCATAACAACACCATTTCCAAACAAACGTGGGAGTTCATTCGAACCCCATATCCCCAGGTGCCAACCTTCTATGCACTCCCCAAATTACATAAGAATCTAAAAGACCCCCCAGGGAGACCGATTCTATCAGGAAATGGTTCACTGACAGAAAATTTATCGAGACTCATAGACGAACACATCAGACCATTTGTCGTGACCATCCCTTCCTACATCCGAGACACAATCCACCTTCTTCAAATACTGCAGGATATCCATATCCCAAGTCAATGTACCCTTGTAACCATAGATGTAGAGGCTCTCTACAGCTCTATTCCCCACAGTAAAGGGTTGGCGTGTATTCGAAGGGTGTTGTCGCAGACCAGCCATCATGAGACACCTTTTAATGAATTTATATCTGATTCATTGGAGTTTATACTCAACCACAACATCTTCTCCTTCGACGGGGGACTCTTCCTCCAGGTGCAGGGCGTAGCCATGGGCACTTGCTGTACCCCTGGCTACGCCAATCTGTACCTGGGGGAATGGGAAAAAACCATATTTAACGATGAGAATCTCTCTATGTACCTGTGCCACGTCCTTGTGTGGCACAGGTACATAGATGACATCTTCATCATATGGGATGGCACCCAGTCTCTACTGAACGAGTGCCTACAAGCATTAAACGAAAACCTTTTTAATCTCAAATTCACCATGACCTCAGACAAGAACACCATCACGTTTTTGGACGTGGAAATTTCAATTGATGAATCCAATGTATTATCTTCCAAACTATTTAGGAAACCGACTGCTGGAAACACAGTACTCCACTCCTCCAGCTTTCACCCCAAACCCTTAATTAACTCAATTCCCTACGGGGAATATCTGAGAATCAAACGAAACTGCTCAAATCAATTAGATTTCAAACATGAGGCCAATAAATTAAAGTGTCGATTACTACAGCGCGGATATAGTCATAAATGCCTGAAAAGAGCATTCAGACGTGCCAACCAAAAAGACAGACTACTAATTCCCAAACAAAAATCCATTACTGATGCCCCAACTAGAATAATTACAACATATACAAACTAATATAAACTGTATACGGTCCACATCAGAGGACTCTGCAGGACGGAGGAGTTCTCTGGTGATCCCCTTCTTGGACGTGGTATGGAGAAGTGACCTGGAATTCCTGGGAGAGAGGATACCATATCTCAGCAACCACGGGATACCTACCAAGAGGACGGCATTGGGATCTTAAAGTGTCTGTCACCCCTGCAGGGGTATTGGGAGCTGGTGAGTGGGGAGCCAAAAGGGGGAGCACAGAAGTCACGGATATTCTCCTCTGTGAGCACTACAGTCACTAAAGCTCTTGGAACTATGTCCTGATATTTACATTTTGGAAATGCACCACCTTTGAACAGACTTTTTGCATTTTGTATTTTCCTTTATTATTTTATATTATTTTATATTAATTTTATCGTTTATAATTTTTTCGATTGGATTGCATCTGTCACTTACCTTTGAAACACGTTGAACTCATCACATAAGCTGCACAGTTTATATAGTAGTAGCACCTAGTGGTCACTATTTGCCACTATCTTACACTTATTAATACATGTGAATGCAATATAGGGGTGTTCTCATCACATTTTTTTGATCTCACCATTTTAAACAATGTTTTAGGGTTTTAATCCATGTATGAGTTATTGCACTCTTCACCCTTTGCGTATGATACATACTAAGTATTTAATATCCATATCAGCATTTACTGCATCACAATATACTGTATCACTTATATACCCCCCACAAGGGAGCGCCATACCCCCATTTACATTCTCTCATACACGTTAGCTCCCTTTGAGGGCTTAACTAGGGGAGGCAGCACACCTTAGCTTCTCTCTTTTTTGGCTATCTCCCCTCACTGACCCCTTTTCCCTCATCCTTCCTCTCTCTTTATTGGGGTACACACCCCCCTGCATCTTACATCCCCCTCCTCTTCCTTCTTCTTTTTCTCTTCTTTGTCCTCTGTCCTAAGCGCAGAGATTTTGTGGCTTTGAAGAAATTCTTGAATTTCCTGGGTTGTTGCATGACAGCACCTTAGCAGTTTGATTATGTTTGATTACTGTCTTTTCTACCTCTTTTTTTGTTTTGCTTTTATATTATTGAATATTTTGTACACTTTGTAACCAATAAAAATCATTGTTATTAATTTTAACAAAATTGTATATCTGATTCTCTGCACCAGCCACTTGGTTTCCCGGTGATACACTGTCCATATTATCCCTCTGGGGCACACCCTCCTTTTTTGGTTTTCTATAACAAGCAACATAAGGCCATCAAAAAAATCCTACAAAAGCACTGGCACTTGTTACAAATTGACCAGAATTTAAAACCACATATATCTACAACACCCACCATTACTTTTAGAAGACCACGCTCACTTAGTCAAAAGTGAGTATGTTGGCACCTTTCGGTCCAACGTTTGTAAAAGATTTGGTACTTTCACCTGCGGTGGATGTACATGCTGTCGATACATGAACACACAATTGAAATTTGTGCTACCAAACGGCAAAATGCATAGACCTAGACACTATGCTAATTGCAAAAAGCCAGGGGTAATTAACCTACTAATGTGCCAGTACCAATGCTTTTACATAGGTAAAACCAAACTAGAGTTTTACAAGAGAGCAGAACGACACATTGCACGCATGAAATGTGCCAATCCCGACTTCCCTTTGGGGTGGCATGTACGAGACCATCATTCGGGAAAACCCCCCCGTGTTCTATTCACCATCCTTGACCGAGTCCATCCGGGCAATAGAGGTGGTGACCAGAACAAGGTTTTTCTCCAGAGGGAGGTTTGTTGGATTGCTGACCTCAATGCAACTTCATTTCCAGGCCTCAATACCCGACTAAGCTTCCGTCCCTTTTTGGAAGGTTTTGCTTCAGGAGGAAAAGAGTGATAACTTGTCTAAAAACACCATACTTGATTACCATACCTTGATTCATGCTTAAATACATACCGATGAACTGTTGATGTGATTCGTATCTCTGCTTACCCCTTCTCCTGCCCTTCCCTCTTCTTCTTCTCTTTTCTCCTCTGCCCCCCCCCCTTCTTTTACCTTGTCTCCATAATACCATATAATGCAAACTTATATGCTATATGAGAATATTATGATTTTTTGCTGTATGTCTCAGTATATATTTTCTAATCTTTTTATATTTCTGATCTTTTTATATTTATATATTAAACTTATGATTATATGTTTTCATGACTGTTCCCCCAATGGGCTCCATTGAATGCATTTGACCATGTCCGCATGCCTGCCTTCATACACAATCACTATTGGTGTACATAACATGGAGCCATTATCTTTGGCTTCCACGTAAGTTTACGAAACCCCTTTCTTTCTATCATCTGAAATTTAATAGGTCATTAGAATCACACAACATCGCTGTTATATACATGTTCACGTTTTTTTCATCTGGGGCTTGATCCATCCCCGCCCGGCGCACGGGGGCCCGTCCTTCCTTTCGGGAGTGTGGGTACCTGTTACATGTGGCATGCCTGGTTGCCCCTTGGTCACCCTCGAGGTATCTGGGCTTTTGCGACTGTTTTGCGCCGGTGGGTTTGATCTGCATGACGTTCTCCCATGACCTTCGGCGAGGACTACGTGTCGACGCCGTGCAGCTCTTGCCTTTGGGGTCCCCCGTGCGCTTTTCCCCGTGGTCTCCTCCACATGTTTTAAACCCCCCCTATTGTGTTTTGATTTTTGTTTTTCTTATTTTTGATTTTTTGATGTTCAATTGATTTTTGGTGCTCGGTGGTTGCCATGGTGATCATTGAGGACATGCCTCTACCATGTCCAATTCACTGAAACACTGCACTCATTCAACTTCCGAGCATTGTGAGTCATTTACTCGACTTGCCCTGAGTCGCGGTGAGATGACGTCACCGCGTTATTATACGCGGTGACGCCTCTTATGGACGTATTTTTTGTGTATATTTATACATACTTTTTATTACAATAGGATATTTGATCATCCTTCAGGGTTTTTCTGTGGCTGTGCCATGTGGGCTGTTTCGTGGGGACCTTTGTGAGGGCTGTTCCGAGCCTAGACAAAGTTCATCACCTTTTGATGGACAGACAGCGGCAAATTTACTTTCCTATGAAACATTGATTTTAAAGTACTTGTATGAAAATCCTTTATTCAATGTCGGTATGTATTTTGGACATGTTCATGTGCTACAATGTTGATGCTGCCTCGAAATGTTGTGTTGAAACCATTATTCCTGCTCTTTTTCAGAATGTATTTGTACCCTCTCCTGTAATGCCTCTGAGGAAGGGATATTTTTCCTGAAACACGTCAGGCCAAAAGGAGAAAATCTACGTCCATTGGAATTTTTAAATCATTATGAGCATATTTTTTGTCTTTTCATATAAATGTACTGTACAAACTGCTGCTGTTTGTCATTACACATGTGTTTTAAAACAAAATAACTTTTCCAAATAAATTATATTTTATGATACGTGATCTTCTTTCTGTTTGCCCATAAAGTCCCATTGTACCGGGGGGTTACTTGTGTCCTTTTTTAGGGTCCTATCAGAACAGAAGGAGACCACAGCCTTCAAAGACAATTCACCAGTATTGTTCTAAATGGTTTCTATTTTCATATGTAAATATTTATGGGTTTCACCCCCCCCCTCCCCATTAGCTAATATTGGTGCAGTCATTTGAGTCTTTACTGCCCATAGCAGTTTTTTGTTCCTATTTACAGTATGAGGTGCTAGACCTTCTTTGTTGTGTTCTGATCTGACATGTAACAAATTTCAATACCCCAGATAATTAAGCTTCTCCTGTCTTAGGCTAAGTTTCCACTATAGTGACCCCCAAAGTCACGTGATTTAGAAACTTTGGAGTGTCACTTTGGTCCAACTTTACTCTGGACCAGGGTTGCATCAAAGGTCGCATCAAGGTAGTGCAGGAACCTTTTCAAAGTCACTGCAACTTTAAGTCGCACTAGTGGAAACAGAGCCTTGTATAGTTTGTGTATATTATTTTACGATGAAAAGTTTTATTAAGATTGAATTGAATAATTGCTGCTCTAGTTTAACACCTATAAGAAATATAATGAATGTATATCAATTTTACTACATTGAGTGTTAAGATTACTTGGGTACTATTAAAATTTTAAATTAGGCCCATGTCACAGATCTTCAGCTTTTCTACAAATCTGTCTCCTCTATTCCCAAAGATCAGCAGGTATGCTGGTATTGTATTGGTATTGGCTGGCATTGGCATGTAGTTCCATTGCTTTAACTTATAAGGTCTGTGGTTATACCTTATCCCACAAGACTTGTGTTTAAAGCCACGTACACACGATTGGATTTTCAGACGGGAAATGTGTGATGACAGGCTGTTGATGGAAAATCCGACCGTTTGTACGCTTTCTGCGGACAAATGTTGAATAGTAGGTTTTAAAATTTTCCGCGGACAAATGTCTGCTGTGGGACTTTCAGAGCGTGTGTACACAAGTCCATGGGACAAAAGTCCAAAGTACAAACACGAATGCTCTGAAGCAAGGACGAGCCGGAAGTAGTCGGTCTTGTAAACCAGCGTCCATAATGGAGAATTAACATTCGTGACGTGGCAAATTATGAAATCTTAAAATGCAGCGCATATTCTCTTCTTCTTTAATGGGATAATAATGAAGCTACTTTGCTGGTGATACTGATGGAGTTATTGCAAACAAATTTTCAAAGGCTTTTTTTCTAGCGATATCAAGAATAATATTATTATACTTTTTTGGGGGGGGGGGGGGGGGCAAGTTACCACAACACCAATATCCCATAGTTTTTAAGATCAAAGATGCAACTATGTTGGTGTCCCTTGTCAATTTTACATTGTATTTTTTAAAATGTAACTGCCTACTCCAAAACTGTCATTTGAAGTAAAACACATAGCCAAGTATTATCCTCCACATTTTTTTTATTGTGCATTAAAAAAAGAAAACAAATAAAATTAGACATGCTATCTGCCAATAGAACTTAACCAAAAAGTGCATTCTATGCATCCAAAAATATAGAAAATATAACAAATCAAATCATTATTATTTAACCAAAAATAAAATAAAAGCCTCATGCATGTGTCCTGCTTCTTAAAATAGGGGGTCAACAATGCCAAAAGTTGGTGAAAGCAGGGATCCGTCATCCGGAGATAATTCTGAAAATTATCCGGATTATTCTCCTGGAGCTCCCGCAGCAAAGGCATATGACATAATTGATCATGATTAATAAAGCAACCAATTTTTGGTCCAAGAAATCCTCCTCCTCCTGTTCCTGGACTGCACTTGGGTCAAAGCAATAACTCCAAGGCCAATAATAAATAACACGTTATCTCCTCCGATTCCGCAACATGCCTGGTTGACGAACAGCCTTTAAGAAACGAACTGAAAAGCACGAAATTAAAAGCGCAAACTGAAAAGCGCTAAATGAAAAGCGCAAAATGAAAAGTGTGAATCAGCATTCACCAAACTTCTACTAACATGAAATTAGCAGAAGGAGCCCAAAGGGTGGCGCTAAAGAGCTGAAAAAAAAGGTAGTACATCACTACGTTCGTGTTTGTTGGGTGACAATTCCTTGCCGTTTGTATGCCAGACAAAATCCAGGCACACGCCTTTGGACAAAAGTCTGAGGTTTTGTCTGCGGAAAATCGGATTGTGTGTACGAGGCTTAAGACTAGTTAAACCTCCTGTTGTTAATTGAATTAGCTACATGCCCAGCCAGTACTGCCTTTTCAAGCTGAAGCTCATTGCCTTTGGCTTTGCATATTAATGTTCCTAGCAAGTCTGCCTTTGTGTCTCCAAGTGTATTTCAAGCCAGTTTCCTGTTCAGTGTCACCATGCAACTCTATCTGCTCTTATAGATTCCTATATGACTATTTGCATGGCTGCTCATTTCTAGCTGTCTTGTGTGTCTTTGTGTATCTGTCCCCAGTGTCTGTGTGTGTCCAGGCACACACCTGTAAGTTTAAATTTTACTCCCTACTGTTTAGTGATCCCAGCATCTCAGCGCTGCAAGGGATTCTCATTTGTGTATTGGCCCTTAGTTCTAGGTATCTGCCTGCTTGGGTGAGTAACCAGGGAACTGTCTGCAGCACAACCCATCTCCACTGTCAGGAGCTCTGGAGAAGATAAGGCAGTTCCTTAGACTCTGCGCCTCGGACCTTTCAAGGGCCCTCACCATCGTTATTGTTGCATGTGTGAACATGCTGCATTCTCCCCAGATAGTACCATTAGGTATCCTTCCTACCTTAGAATCCTTGTACGCATCAACTGTATTGTGTGTACCTGATTTCCTGTGAACCCTGAACCCCAGTGCTGCGAGTGGTTCTTACTAGCATTTTGTTTCCTGCCTGCCTGTAAGACCAGAACCCCAGTGCTGCGCTATACTCCTGCCATTCTTGTAAATCCTGTATTCTGTGCTCTCCAAGTCTCTTGTCTCTGCACTTACATGTTCCTGGTTAACTGTAGGATCACTGATCCAAGCCATACGTGATAAGCCCCCCTTTGAGACAGCCTATTGTACATGATAAATGTTTAATTGAATTCAGAAAAGTGTAGACAGTTTAGTTTGGTTGACAGTTAAAAAAAAAACATTTAATACCACAGGAGAATGGTTTTAAGATGTTCTCATTACCTCTAGAACATAAATTTGCATCAGCAGAAAAAAACTCAACCTCTTTAGGTACATTTTTTTGTTAATGACCTAATGTTGGACTAACAATCTGAGTGACGCCATCTTCAAAAATATCCTCCCTCATTCCTTGGCTTTATGACATGAGCCACTAACAGCATTGATGGAGAAGAGTGCTTTCAAAAGCTTTTTGATGTCTGAAAAACTTTGATACTTATCATTAGGGATGAGCTTCGAGTTCGAGTCGAACGTAAGTTCGACTTGAACATCAGGTGTTTGCCCGTTCGCCGAACAGCGAATTTTATGGGGCGTTCACGCCAAATTTGAGCCCCCCATAATGCACTGCAAGACCGCTGTATGATGATTGGCCAAAGCATACACCTGACCTGCATGCTTTGGCCAATCACAGCATGCACCTCAGCGAGAGCCATAATTGGCCAAAGGCAGGATGCCTTTGGCCAATCATGGCTCAGGTGGAATAAGTCCTCGCCCCACACTATATAAGACTGCTTACACAGCACCCATATAGTGTGTTAGGCTGGATTCACACCTTTGCAGTTTTAGTGCTTTTTGCATTTTGCAGATTTGCCCTACAGAACGTGTTCCATAGGAAACCATGTTAAATGGACCATAGTGCAAATCTGCAAAATGCAAAAAGCACTAAAACTGCATTGGTGTGAATCCAGCCTTATAGTGGATAGAGATAGAGAGATTGAGCTAGATTATGCTGGCATCTTAGCTAGTGGCAGTGTATTTGATATATATACAGTATCTCACAAAAGTGAGTACACCCCTCACATTTTTATAAATATTTTATTATATTTTTTCATGTGACAACACTGAAGAAATGACACTTTGCTACAATGTAAAGTAGTGAGTGTACAGCTTGTATAACAGTGTCAATTTGCTGTCCCCTCAAAATAACTCAACACACAGCCATTAATGTCTAAAACGCTCACAACAAAAATGAGTAAACCCCTAAGTGAAAATGTCCAAATTGGGTCCAATTAGCCGTCTTCCCTCTCGGGTGTCATGTGACTCTTTAGTGTTACAAGGTCTCAGGTGTGAATGGGGAGCAGGTGTGTTATATTTGGTGTTATCGCTCTCATTCTCTCATACGGGTCACTGGAAGTTTAACATGGCACCTTCATGGCAAAGAACTTTCCGAGGATCTGAAAAAAAGAATTGTTGCTCTACATAAAGATGGCCTAGGCTGTAAGAAGATTGCCAAGACCCTGAAACTGAGCTGCAGCACGGTGGCCAAGACCATACAATGGTTTAACAGGACAGGTTCCATTCAGAACACGCCTCCCCACGGTCCACCAAAGAAGTTGAGTGCACGTGCTCAGCGTCATATCCAGAGGTTGTCTTTGGGAAATGGATGTATGAGTGCTGCCAGCATTGCTGCAGAGGTTGAAGGGGTGGGGTTCAGCCTGTCAGTGCTCAGACCATATGCCGCACACTGCATCAAATTGGTCTGCATGGCTGTAACCCCAGAAGGAAGCCTCTGCTAAAGATGATGCACAAGAAAGCCGGCAAACAGTTTGCTGAAGACAAGCTGACTAAAGACATGGATTACTGGAACCATGTCCTGTGGTCTGATGAGACCAAGATAAACTTATTTCTTTCAGATGGTGTCAAGCGTGTGTTGTGGAAACCAGTTGAGGAGTACAAAGACAAGTGTGTCTTGCGTATAGTCAAGCATGGTGGTGGGAGTGTCATGGTCTGGGGCTGCATGAGTGCTGCCAGCACTGGGGAGCTACAGTTCATTGAGGGAACCATGAATGCCAACATGTACTGTGACATACTGAAGCAGAGCATGATCCCCTCCCTTCGGAAACTGGGCCGCACGGCAGTATTCTAACATTATAGCGACCCCAAACACACCTCCAAGATGACTACTGCCTTGCTAAAGAAGACCTAAATCCTATTGAGCATCTGTGGGGCATCCTCAAAACGAAGGTGGAGGAGCGCAAGGTCTCTAACATCCACCAGCTCTGTCGTCATGGAGGAATGAAAGAGGACTCCAGTGGCAATCTGTGAATTTCTGGTAAACTCCATGCCCAAGAGGGTTAAGGCAGTGCTGGAAAATAATGGTGGTCACACAAAATATTGACACTTTGGGCCAAATCTGGAAATTTTCACTTAGGGGTGTACTCACTTTAACTGCTTGCCGCCCGCCGGCTGTCATATGACGACCAGGTGGCGCGGCTCTCGTTCTGGGCGGGCGTTATATGACGTCCACCCATTTATACAGGGAATGAACGCGATCGTGTGAGCGCATCCCTGTACCTTCGGCGGCGGCGTGTTACGGAGACACCCCTCGCCACTGAGGGGGGTGAACAGCCATTGGGCATGGTTCAGCCCCACTGTGCACAGCGCATGCGCACGATCGCGAGCGCGCTGCGCATGCACGTTGGTGGCGGCGTGTTCCCGGAAACACTGCTCGTCACGACGCTGGTAAACAGCCATTGGCCGCGGCTGTTTACCACGTGATTGGCTGTGATCCTTTCACAGCCAATCACTAGATGTAAACACAGAGCGGTAACTAGCTGTTTCCAGTGTGAGGAGAGAAGAGCCAGGAGCAATGAGTTACCGATCTGTGTCTGTATTGTCATCTGTCACCCCCCATTGTCATCTGTCACCCAACAGTCACACCATAAAGTGCATCTGTCACATAAGAGACTGCCATCAGTGACCATCAGTGGTGCACCCCTCAGTGACCATCACCTGCCACCGTCACCCATCAGTGACCGTCAACTGTCACCGTCACCCATCAGTGACGTCACCTGTCATCGTCACCCATCAGTGACCGTCACCTGTCACCGTCACCCATCATAACCGTCAACTGTCACCATCACCCATCAGTGACCGTCACCTGTCACCGTCACCCATCAGTAACTGTCACCATCACCCATCAGTGACCGTTACCTGTCACCCATCAGTGACCATCAACTGTCACCCATTACCCGTCACCCATCAGTGACCGTCGCCCATCACCCATCAGTGACCGTCAGCGGTGCACCCATCACCAACGGTCAGCCATCACCCGTCACCCATCAGTGATCTTCAGCCATCACCCGTCACCCATCACCCATCAGTGACCGTCAGCCATCACCTGTCACCCATCAGTGACCGTCAGCAGTGCACCCATCACCCATCAGTGACTGTGGCCTCTTACCCATCTGTGACCATCACCCGTCAGTGACCGTCACCGTCCATGGCCTGTCACCCATCAGTGACCATCGCCTGTCACACCGTCATCACCTATCAGTGAACGTCACCTGCCACCCATCGCACAGCCCATCTGTGACCGTCACCTGCCACCTGTCACATGGCCATCAGTGCCATGTCCAAAAGATTTTATTCTAGTGAGGAGGCGTTCCAGATCCTCTCCATGACTGATGAGAGCAGTGGGGAGTTCTCATCAGATTCCAATTCTGATTCAGAATCAAATTTGGCATTTGAACCCGATTGAGAATAGTGAATCGGCAAATGATTCGGAGGAAGAATGGGTCTCTCCTAAAAGGGCACGGCACTCTGGAAACCAGGCACCTGCCAGCTACCAGGATTATATTCTCAGGCCCAGTACCAGCGCTGCCGCTAGCAATAGGCCCCAAGAACAAATTCCCTGGCCCAGTACTAGTGCTGCCGCCAGCGATAGGCCCCAGGAACAAATGCCCAGTACCAGCACTGCCGCCGGTGATAGGCCCCAGGAACAAATGCCCAGGCCCAGTTCCAGTGATGCCACATCACGCCTGAGTACCAGCACAGGAAATTCAAATCCCCCAACTACTGGAGTTTCACGTCCCCCAAGAGCCAGGGCCTCTACATACATGCCAGATGGTCTTGCCAACCCAACATGGCTGCTTTCCGACTCGGGATCACCAATTATTCCCCCTTTCACAGCACAGCCAGGTGTGCAGGCCAACACCCAAAATTTCACAGCGATTGATTTTTTTTTATCTGTTTTTGCCTGACACTTTGCTGCAATTCATTGTGGACCAGACAAATTTATATGCCCAGCAGTATATTGCCAATAACCCCCAATCATCATATGCCTGTTTGTTTGAGTGCAGAGATCTGAATTTGGAGGAGTTAAAATTTTTTATGGGCAGCACCATAAACATGGGGCTTACAAAAAAAAATGAAGGATATGCCTCTTGGTCCACCAACCCCATCCACCACATGCCCATTTATTCTGCCGTAATGTCCAGGTCCCGATACAAGATGATAATGCGCTTTCTTCATTTTAGTGACAATACCCAGTGCTCTCTCTGCAATCATCCAAATTACGACAAGTTATATAAAATTCACCCACTGATAAATTTCTTTTCCCAACAATTTGCAGAACTCTATGTCCCCGATCAGAATATATGTGTCGATGAGTCCCTGGTACCCTTTTCAGGTCGGCTAGGAATAAAGCAATATATTCCTAGCAAAAGGGCCAGATACAGAGTAAAATTTTACAAGCTCTGTGAGAGAGCCACGGAATATCTGTATGTATTCCACATATATGAAGGAAGAGATTCCCAGCTTCACATCCCTGAGTGCCCGGCCTACTTGGGCACAACTGGAATGATTGTATAGGACCTGGCATACCCACTTCTGAACAAAGGATATCACATAAACCTTGACAACTTCTATACCAGCCTGCCCCTTTTTAAACACTTATACATCGCAAAAACCCTGGCCTGTGGAACCTCCAGAAAGAATAGAAAGGGCTTCCCACAATCTCTAGCGAAGGGGGGAAAGAGCAACACTGAGATGCAACGAAGTGCTGGCCTTGAGATGGAAGGAAAAAAGGGACGTGCACATGTTGTCCACCATCCATGACGACACTACAATTGAGGTTCAAAGAAGACAAGGTCTCATTGAAAAGCCAACATGTGCTACTTCAATGTTGAGCCTTTGTATGTGGCCAGGCTGTTTAAAAGTCTCACACATGTGGTATCGCCATACCCACATGTGGTATCGCCAAGGGTTGGGGGGGATGAGGCCCTTGTCCCCATCCACATGGGGACAAGGTGCTTTGGGGGCTACTCCAAAGCACCCTCCCCATGTTGAGGGCATACAGCCTGGTACAATTCAGGAGGGGGGGCGCTCTCTCGTCTCTTCTCTTTTCCTGCGGGCCTGCCAGGTTGCATGCTTGGATAAGGGTTTGGATTTTGGTGGGGACCCCTACGCCATTCTTTTTTAAATTTTGGTGCAGGGTTCCCCTTAAAATCAGGTCTGGTATGGATTTTGGGGGGGGACCCCTACACCATTTTTTCTTAATGTGGCGCAGGGTTTCCCTTAATTTCCATACCAGACCTGAAGGGCATGGTATGGATTTTGGGGGGAACCCCACGCAATTTTTTAAAAAACTTTTGGTTTGGGTTACCCCTTAATATTCATACCAGACCTAAAGGGCCTGGTAATGGACTGGAGGGGGGTACCCATGCTGTTGTTTTCAATGAGTTTTATTTATATTGCCGAGATCCGACAATTCATTACAGCCACGATCAGTTTTAAATGACTTTTTTCCTTTAGAAATGTCAATTTGCTGTGGTATTGTTCTAAACACAGGAAAACTGCAACTGCAAACAGGCATACTATAGACACCCCCAGGCAGGATATTTAAAGGAATATTTCATTTTTATTGTTTCACTTTAAGCATTATTAAAATCACTGCTCCCGAAAAAAAGGCCATTTTTTAAAACTTTTTTTGCATTGATACACCAATGGGGCAGGACTCGGGTCCCCAAACACTTTTTATGACACTAATGTGCATATAAGCCTTTAAAATTAGCACTTTTGATTTTTCATGTTTGTGTCCCATAGACTCTAACGGTGTTCGTTTGTTCGCCCAATTTTTTTGCATGTTCTGATGTTCTGGTGCAAACCGACCCGGGGGGGGGCTTTGGCTCATCCTTAATCAAGACCACTAATATTCACATCTAGTTAGGCCCTACACAGCTTTAACTGTCACCAAAGGAATCTCTACACTGAATAGTCAAGAACTCAACTGTTCACAACCAGTGTATGAATTGTTTGGTATGGCACTGTTATGTTTTGTTAGTTGTGTGGCCAATTTTTAATTTTGCCAAGAGAAGGGATTGATAGGGTAAATGGAATAGCCATTTTATTTATCAAACATTTAGTTATGAGTATAGGGTTGCCACGTGTCCGGTTTTGACCCAGACAGTCCAGGTTTCGATACATGTGCCTGGGTTTCCACCAGCAGGAAACCCGGGCACACATACCACCATCCTGTGGCCAGTGGCAGCGGATCTCTGGCCCCGGCCTCAACATCAAGAGAGGCTGAATGGAACGGGTCATGTGCGGGGCGGCAGACATGAGGGTCTGTGATTGGCCCAGCGGAGCTTGTACATGTGGAGGTGGGGCTGGACTGTGGATAATCGTGCCTGTTTGCTCCCGGAGTCCTGCCTCACGCTGTGTTTCTCCTGAGGTCGCTCTCATCTGCTCTGTCAGCCCCCCTTCCTGTCAATTACCCCCCTCCCTCTCTGTCAGCCCTCCTCCTCTGTCAGTCCCCCTCCTCTGTCAGCCCCCCTCCTCTCTGTCAGCCCTCCTCATCTGATAGCCACCCCCTCCTCTGTGTCAGCCCCCTCCTCTCTGTCAGCCCCCCTCCTCTCTGTCAGCCACCCCCTCCTCTCTGTCAGCCACCCCCTCCTCTGTCGGCCACCCCCCTCCTCTGTCAACCACCCCCCTCCTCTCTGTCGGCCCCCCTCCTCTGTCAGCCTCCCCCTTCCTCTGTCAGCCCCCTCCTCTGTCAGCTACCCCGCCTCCTCTGTCAGCTACCCCCAAACAGCACGCACCTCCCCCCTTCTTCCCCCGCTCCAGCGGGCTAATGTCCTGCAGCCGGGTCACACTGCACTGTCTGTCTGTGCGCTCTCTATCTCCCACCCAGCCACCAACGCCGATGCCGCCAGAGACAGTGAATAGAGGGCCACTGGACTGGTGTCCTAGCAAAAAGGGACGCTTTTGCAGGAGAAAGCATGGTATTACAGACTCCGCCCCCTAACAGGTTCACACACACACATCTTTGCAGTGGCTCCTGAAAGGTAAGGGTTTTTTTGTCTCGCTGTAACGGAGGTCTCTATTGGGGGGGGCACAGGGACGGTCTGATATTTAATCTGTTATTTTCTTTTCTATTTGTGGGGTGCCTGTGGATTGCTTTGAATTTTTTTGGCTTTTTTTGTAATTAAAAGGTGCTTGAAAGGGTTGTAGAATGCACAGTGCCACTTTGTGAACAGTTTGTATGGGGGTGGGTTCAGTAGAGCTGATTCAGATTTTTGGATGGAGGTACACTGCCCTACTGACATCGTCCACTGCCCTACTGACACTGTCCTCTGCTCTACTGACACCATCCACTGCCCTACTGTCCTCTGCTCTACTGACACCGTCCACTGCTCTACTGACACCGTCCACTGCTCTACTGACACCGTCCACTGATCTTCTGACACCGTCCACTGATCTTCTGACACCGTCCACTGATCTTCTGACGCCGTCCACTGCTCTACTGACGCCATCCACTGCTCTACTGACGCCATCCACTGCTCTACTGACGCCGTCCACTGCTCTACTGACGCTGTCCACTGCTCTACTGATGCTGTCCACTGATCTTCTGACGCCGTCCACTGATCTTCTGACGCCGTCCACTGATCTTCTGACGCCGTCCGCTGCTCTACTGACACCGTCCACTGATCTACTGACACCATCCACTGATCTTCTGACACCGTCCTCTGCCCTACTGACACCGTCCTCTGCCCTACTGACACCGTCCTCTGCCCTACTGACACCGTCCTCTGCCCTACTGACACCTTCCCCTGCCCTACTGACACCATCCACTGCTCTACTGGCTGACAGTGCCCACTTTTAGGGTAGGCTAGTTTCATATTTTAACTGACATTTCTTTTATTAATCAAATCATATTTTATGGGTACACAAATGCTTTTGTTTTATTTAACCATTCCCCTTTAAGTCCCCCCCCACTCTTAATGCAATTTGGCCACAGCCACTGTTCACCGTAGTACACCTCTTTACTACTCTCTTTGGTTAACCCAAAAGGTGTCCCAGGTATTTTACAATCCTATAGCGTGTACTACAAAAAAATTGCCGTGCGTTGTGAAAGTGTTCGGGTTTTGCTTGAAGAAAAGGTGGCAACCCTGTATGAGTATCAAAACATGTGTTTCTGATTAAGCAGATATACTTGGTGCAAATATGTTAGCCCTCATACGATGTAACATCTGTCTTGGTTGTGTTCAAGTGCCATTTACACCTCCAGTAGGGATGAGACGAACACCCCCCCCGGTTCGGTTCGCACCAGAACCTGCGAACGGACCGAAAATTCGCACGAACGTTAGAACCCCATTGACGTCTATGGGACTCGAACGTTCGAAATCAAAAGTGCTAATTTTAAAGGCTAATTTGCATGGTATTGTCCTAAAAAGGGTTTGGGGACCCGGGTCCTGCCCCAGGGGACATGTATCAATGCAAAAAAAACTTTTAAAAACGGACGTTTTTTCGGGAGCAGTGATTTTAATGATGCTTAAAGTAAAAAAAAAAAAAAAAAAGTGAAATATTCCTTTAACCACTTCAGCCCTGGAAGGACTTACCCCCTTCCTGACCAGAGCACTTTTTACAATTTGGCACTGCGTCGCTTTAACTGCTAATTGCGCGGTCATGCAATGCTGTACCCAATAACGAATAACAATAACGAAATTTGCGTCCTTTTCTTCCCACAAATAGAGCTTTCTTTTGATGGTATTTGATCACCTCTGCCGTTTTTATATTTTGCGCTATAAACGGAAAAAGACCGAAAATTTTGAAAAAAAATGATATTTTCTACTTTTTGTTATAAAAAAAATCCAATAAACTCAATTTTAGTCATACATTTAGGCCAAAATGTATTCGGCCACATGTCTTTGGTAAAAAAAAAGTCAATAAGTGTATATTTATTGGTTTGCGCAAAAGTTATAGCGTCTACAAGCTAGGGTACAATTTCTGGAATTTACACAGCTTTTAGTTTATGACTGCCTATGTCATTTCTTGAGGTGCTAAAATGGCAGGGCAGTACAAACCCCCCCCAAATGACCCCATTTTGGAAAGTAGACACCCCAAGGAAATTGCTGAGAGCCCATTGAATATTAATTTTTTTGTCCCAAGTGATTGAATAATGAAAAAAAAAAATTACAAAAAGTTGTCACTAAATGATATATTGCTCACACAGGCCATGGGCATATGTGGAATTGCACCCCAAAATACATTTAGCTACTTCTCCTGAGTATGGGGATACCACATGTGTGGGACTTTTTGGGAGCCTAGCCGCGTACGGGGCCCCAAATCCAATCTCTGCCTTCAGGATTTCTAAGGGTGTAAATTTTTGATTTCACTCTTCACTGCCTATCATAGTTTCGGAGGCCATGGAGTGCCCAGGTGGCACAACCCCGCCCCCCAAATGACCCCATTTTGGAAAGTAGACACCCCAAGCTATTTGCTGAGAGGCATGGTGAGTATTTTGCAGCTCTCATTTGTTTTTGAAAATGAAGAAAGGCAAGAAAAAACATTTTTTTTTCCTTTTTTCAATTTTCAAAACTTTGTGACAAAAAGTGAGGTTTGCAAAATACTCACTATACCTCTCACCAAATAGCTTGGGGTGTCTACTTTCCAAAATAAGGTCATCTGGGGGGGGGGTTTGTGCCACCTGGGCATTCCACCTGTGATAGGCAGTGAAGAGTGAAATCAAAAATTTACGTCCTTATGCCCCGTACACACGGTCGGACTTTGTTCGGACATTCCGACAACAAAATCCTAGGATTTTTTCCGACGGATGTTGGCTTAAACTTGTTTTGCCTACACACGGTCGCACAAAGTTGTCGGAATTTCCGATCGCCAACAACGCGGTGACGTACACCACGTACGACGAGACTAGAAAAGGCTGGTTCAGAACCAAGCGCGGCACCCTTTGGGCTCCTTTTGCTAATCTCGTGTTAGTAAAAGTTTGGTGAGAGACGATTCGCGCTTTTTCAGACTCGTGGCTTTCAGATCGTTTTCTGACGTTCAGTTTGTGCTTGTGGGTTTGTATCTGCTCTTCAGTGTGTGCAGTCAGTTCGTATCGGAGTTTTCTGTGTGATCTTGCCTGCTCGTTGCTGTTTTTCAGGTCGCTCTTCACAGGCCTTGCTGTTCTTCAGTGCGTTCTGTTACTTCGTTCTGAGCAGCCGACCGTTTTCTAGCCATGTTTCGTATGCGTACTCCTCGTACAGTTCGTGCTGTGCGGGGGCTTGGTGTTGGGGTCCTGACCTTGACACAAGTCCAGTCCATGAACAGGGTGGGGAGGAGTTCATGGACCAAGAATTGGTTGCTTCAGCGTGACCAGTTCTCTCATATGCCTTTGCTCCGTGAGAATAATCCTGATGATTTCAGGAACTTTCTCAGGATGACGGACCCCGTATTTCACCTTTTGTTGGCTTCGCTGACCCCCTATATCAGCAGGCAGGATACCTGCATGAGGCAAGCCATCACTCCGGAGCAGAGGCTGGTCGCTACCTTGCGGTATTTGGCCACAGGGAGAAGTCTGCAGGACCTCAAGTTCTCGACAGGCATCTCCCCCCAGGCTCTTCTTTGTGGACATTTACTGCTTGTGTTTGTTTTAGCTGACCCTGACAGAAATGTGTGGAGTGCAGAAAATGTCGTGATTGTGTAACCTTATACAAAGCACTGTTGGCTGTTATTTACTAAATGCAAAGACACTTTTCACTACAAGTGCACTTGCAACTGCACTGAAACAGCACTTGTAGTGCAAAGTGGATTTCCCCTTAGGAAATAACCCCCATTTTCTCATAAAACAACAATTACATCACCCCAAAAGTGTTGTAGTGTTGAGACAATAATCCACACATTCTTGATGAACAATCTTTTTAATACCTGCACAATCACATGTGCATTTACCAAAGGTTTTTCTGACAAACCGACATGTTTGTTGTATAACAATTTTTGTGGTGTCATTATCCAAAATCAAAATGTGCATTTTATAGAAAACAGGCCTGTGTAAAACCCACAAGAAAGACACAAATCTTGATCTTACAAAGTTCACATTTGGTAGAACTGGAAGGCAATATCAGACATGAGTATTTAGGAACTGTGTTTGATATTGCGTTCAGATGGGGGGAAATCACCCCTGGAAAAGCCAAATTTGGAAGATGCACACAAATTTCCCAATGTCAACATGTGCTATCTGCCATCAGGGGGGATCAAGGGATGTGTTTTGGGGGAGAAAGCCCTTCCTCACTGCTACTTTATAATTGAGGAAGGGGTTGCACCCCCAAAACACGTCCATTGATCTCCCGTGATGGCAGATAGCACATGTTGACACACTGTGTGCATCCTCCAAATTTGGCTTTGGGAAAAATCACAAAAACATTTCGCACATTGTAGCAGACAAAAGAAGAAAGTGATTTGGAGGTGCTTTAAACTCGCCCCAAAACATCAATGATGTTTTTATATTTTGGAATAACATCATTGATGTTTTGCTTGATGTTTTCCAATTGTAAATTACACCCCATGATCTCCCCGATCAGGATCTGGGCACTTTCGGATGTGAAAGGATCTGGATCCACAACCTCACGATCACCTAAAAAAGAGAGGAAACCCATCATTGATGTTTTGCTTGATGTTTTCCAATTGTAAATTACACCCCATGATCTCCCCGATCAGGATCTGGGCACTTTCGGATGTGAAAGGATCTGGATCCACAACCTCACGATCACCTAAAAAGAGAGGAAACCCAAAATAAATTAGGTTTGCAAAAAAATGCCGCCATCCATCTCTTATCAGAGCCTGTGGTTGCAGACACTCACCTGTTGTGGTGACTAGTTCCACCACGTCTTCTTCCTCCTGCTCAGCTTGTGTTGGGTGGATTTCCCCTTCTTCCAGAGGGGGGGGGTCTCTGGTCTCCTCGGATGAGGGGTGTCCTCCGAGTCTTTTCTCCCCTATGTAAAACAAAAATGGTATAATTAGCACACAGATATTTGAGGTCAGAACTATAAAGATGAAACATTGCTTGGAAGTGGGGTACAATTATCTATTTTAGCCGAGTTCCAAGATGTAACTTTTTTAGTGTCCTTTGTCAAGCTGCAATACTTTACCTGTTTGGTAAAAGCTTCACAGATGTAGCCCCCCCTATAGTATACAGTGGGGCACCTGTGTGGCCCCCCTAATAAAAATGGTGTTCTGGGGTCCCACACTAGTGCTCCAGTGTCAAGATGTGAAAACAGCTGCTGAGTGTCCTCTCCTTACACACAATCTAGTTTGCATTTCATTCTAGTAACAAAGCCATCTACACAACCCAATTCTTTGAAGACAAGTATAGGGCGTCAAAATGGTGGCCAAATGCATATGGCCTAAACAATGGTATTTTATCGTCCGAAATAACAATGTGTGATCCGAACGAATAATGTGCCCATGAACATGAAAGTTGCCATTTTAAACTGTACAACAGTTCCTAAAAGCACATGGAGCAGCACGAACGTAATAAACACAAAAAGAATAGGAACACAGGACAACTACTTTTTTGCAGCACTCTCCGGATCTTTCTGTACTGCTCATGTTCTCGTAATTTCAGGTCCGACCACCGCTTCCTGAGCTGATCTTTCGATCGTCGTACCCCGAATTTCCGGTGCAGACTCCCGACCACTTTCGCCATGATCTTGGACTTTCTGACATTGGGGTTGGGGTAAGGCCCATACTTTCCATCATAGTCGGCCTTCTTCAGGATGTCCACCATCTCCAACATCTCCCCAAAGGACATATTTGAGTCCTTTAATCTCCTTCTGGATCGGGACGTTTCAGGCTCCAGCCTTTCCTCCTCCTCCTCCTCCTCGTTGCTGTACTTAGCACTATCCTGCTGTCTCTCCGCCATGTGCTCTTCCTCCACTGCGCCGAACGAAAAGGGGCGGGGACTAGACTAGAAAGAACGTCAGGGGCGGGCGGAGTTATACGCATGCGCAGTGTGTATAAATCGTAACGCGCGCGTCTTACGTACGATCTGTGAGCGGAGGAAGGAGCATCGGAGACGCCGATTGTGCTAACGAAGGTAGGATCTAAACTTGGGCCTATACTGCTTCGAAATGGAAGCCTATATTGTAACAAGATTAGGGGAGTTTGGCCTGACATTAGGGTTTGTCTTGTGTTGTGTCTTGCAGAGAAAATGGATGGGTTCAACGACCACAATTTCCTGCCCCTGTTCATAGACAAGCACAGGGAGCTGCCCTGTCTGTGGCAAGTGAGACATCCCCACTATAATCACAAACAGAAGAGGCAGGCAGCGCTGGAGAAACTGCTGGAGTTGGTCCCCACAGCAACCATCCCTTATTTAAAAGCTAAAATTGGTGGCCTGAGGAGCACTTATCTTAGGGAGCGCAAGAAGGTCACGGATTCCCAGAGGTCCGGAGCTGCAGCAGATGAAATTTATGTCCCCAGGCTGTGGTACTACGAGAGACTGCGATTTCTGTCAGACCACACTGAAGTCAGGGAATCCCTCTCCACTCTTCCTTCCACTCTTCCTTCCACCCCAGCCGAGGCTTCTGATGTCCAACCTGGGCCTTCCAGCCAGGAAGAAGTGGAGGAGCCCAGCTGGAGTCAGGTATAGCATTCTTCTACAGATTTCTGGTCAATAAATAAATGATGTTTATTAGATGTTATTATTGATCACTAATTGCTGATTAAAAAAAGTGCTTTACATATCAATAGACAGTAGTGGGCACCCAAAATTGGGACAAGAATGAAAACTGCTGGGCTCAGAAGGATAGTCTGTTATATTTGTTAACATTCAATTTGCAGCAGTCAGGAGGGGAAAATTGTGTGTGATTGATGAATAAAAAACTAAAACTATGTCCCTTTTTCATACACAGGAAGACCTCAGCCAGGAGGAGGCTGTGGAATGTGGCAGCCAGGAGGAGGCGGGGATTATTAGTGTCAGCCAGGAGGAGGCGGGGATTAGTGGCAGCCAGGAGGAGGCGGGGCTAAGTGTCAGCCAAGAGAAGCCTGGAACAAGTCGCAGCCTGACTGAGTCTCAGGTCCCTCCCCTCCGCCTGCCATATAAACGAGCCAGGAAGGCCACTCCCAGTCCCGTGCAGGATTCAGCGTACAGGCTGATCCAGGAGGCTTCGGCGTCCCTCAGAGCCTTCCCCAGTCCTGAAGAGGCATTTGCCTGCATGGCTGCCACAAAATTGCAGGGCGTGCAGGAGGGCCAACGCAAGATCTCTGAGGACCTGATTTATAAAATCCTTCGTAAGGGGTTGAGTGGGGAACTGACACACAAGACGGATGTCATTGAGAGGGACGATCCTCCTCCTCCTCCTCCTCCTGCTGCCACAACTCCACCACCACAGCCAAAGCCTGTAAGGAAGCGTGGAAAGAAGACCAAAGAGTGATGGCCTGGGTTCAGTCTGGTCCGACAGAAGATGCAGTCTCTTGTATGACCACAGCCTGGGGACACAGATGTCATCTGCTGCTTTCCGGATCTCTGGGACTTCTGGACCAGACTGCCCTCCCTTAGATAAGGACTCCTCAGGCCACCAATTTTGATTTTAAATAATTGATGTGTGCCCTGGGGGTCCAAGGCTTCACCCACTTCTGCAGTTTCTCCAGCGTTGCCTCCCTCTTTGTTTAGTTGTGAGCCCTTAATAAAATTTTTTTAGGGAAATTCTACTCTCCTGTGTGTGTTTTCATCCAAAAAGGACAGTTTGTTGGTGAGGATTCAGGTACATTTCTAAAGTACAATGTGAAATTAACAAGGGACAACAACACCAAACAATCACCTACAGATTAAATAGAACAACATATTAGTGGTGTTGTGGGAACTTGTCACCAAAAACACACACAAACATTTTCGGGAGTACAAATCAAAATCACCAAAAAAAAAAAAAAATAAAAAAGAGAAACACAAAAAAAGAATCTACATTAAAGTCCAAAAATAAAAAAAAATTTTGTTGTCAGATGTGAGAAATCTAAATATGTTGAGGGAATCCCGATAAATAGTAACAAAATAAGTTTGTGAGAAGTGTGTGTGAATATGAGCATCAAAACTACTTAATTCTTGTCACATTATAAAGAAGAAGAGAGTGCGCTGTATTAAACCATTTTGAACATTGCAGCGTGACGAAAGTGCTGTATCCATTCCGAACGCTACCTTTACCAGAACGAGCTGTCCCGTGTCGGAATTTCTTCTGAGCATGCGTGGCACTTTGTGCGTCGGAACAGGCCACACACGGTCGGAATTGACGCGATCGGATTTTGTTGTCGGAAAATTTTATCTCCTGCTGTCCAACTTTGTGTGTCGGAAAATCCGATGGAAAATGTCCAATGGAGCCCACACACGGTCGGAATTTCCGACAACACGCTCCGATCGGACAATGTCCGTGTGTACGGGGCATTAGAAAGCCTGAAGGCGGTGCTTGGTTTTCGGGGTCCCGTACGCGGCTAGGCTCCCAAAAAGTCTCACACATGTGGTATACCCGTACTCAGGAGAAGCAACAGAATGTATTTTGGGGTGTAATTTTACATATTCCCATGGCATGTTTGAGCAATATATCATTTAGTGACAACTTTGTGCAAAAAAAAAAAAAAATTTGTCTCTTTCCCGCAACTTGTGTCACAATATAAAATATTCCATGGACTCGACATGCCTCTCAGCAAATAGCTTGGGAAGTCTACTTTCCAAAATGGGGTAATTTGGGGGGGTGTTGAACTGTCCTGGCATTTTATGCACAACATTTAGAAGCTTATGTCACACAGCACCCACTCTTCTAACCACTTGAAGACAAAGCCCTTTCTGACACTTTTTGTTTACATGAAAAAATTATTTTTTTTTGCAAGAAAATTACTTTGAACCCCCAAACATTATATATTTTTTTAAAGCAAATGCCCTACAGATTAAAATGGTGGGTGTTTCATTTTTTTTTTTTTCACACAGTATTTGCGCAGCGATTTTTCAAATGCATTTTTTGGGGAAAAAACACACTTTTTTAAATTTTAATGCACTAAAACACACTATATTGCCCAAATGTTTGATGAAATAAAAAAGATGATCTTAGGCCGAGTACATAGATACCAAACATGACATGCTTTAAAATTGCGCACAAACGTGCAGTGGCAACAAATTAAATACATTTTTAACAGCCTTTAAAAGCCTTTACAGGTTACCACTTTAGATTTACAGGGGAGGTCTACTGCTAAAATTACTGCCCTCGATCTGACCTTCGCGGTGATACCTCACATGCATGGTGCAATTACTGTTTACATTTGACGCCAAACCAACGCTTGCGTTCCCCTTAGCACGAGAGCGGGGGGGGGGGACAGGGGTGCTTTTTTTTTTTTCTTTTTTTCTTTATTTTTTATTGCTTTTTTATCTTATTTTTAAACTGTTCCTTTCATTTTTTTTTTTTAATCAATTTTATTGTTATCTCAGGGAATGTAAATATCCCCTATGATAGCAATAGGTAGTGACAGTTACTCTTTTTTGAAAAAAATGGGGTCTATTAGACCTTAGATCTCTCCTCTGCCCTCAAAACATCTGACCACACCAAGATCGGTGTGATAAAATGCTTTCCCAATTTCCCACTGGCGCTGTTTACATCCGGTGAAATCTAAGTCATGAAATGCTTGTAGCTTCTGGTTTCTTAGGCCATAGAGATGTTTGGAGCCACTCTGGTCTCTGATCAGCTCTATGGTCAGCTGGCTGAATCTCCGGCTGCATTCTCAGGTTCCCTGTTGAGACAGGAGAGCCAGAGAAAAACACGGAAGATGGTTGGGAGCAGGCATTTCCTCCCACTGCTTGTAAAAGCAGTCTAGAGGCTAATTAGCCGCTAGGATTGCTTTTACATGAAAGCCGACCGCTGGCTGAAAAGAATGATACCAAGATGATACCTAAACTTGCAGGCATCATTCTGGTATAACCACTCAAAGTCGTGAATGGCGTACCTGAAGACAAAAAAATGGTTAACAATAACAACAAAGTAAACGGTAAATATAAAAAATTGCATACCTGAAAAGCAAACGTGATAAAACATAATAACAATAAAACATTGCAGAATAGAATAAAGTAAAAAAGAGCAGAACAATAGAGAGAGAATAGAGAGAGAACAATAAAATGACAACTATTTTTTTTTTTATTTTATATATTTCTTTTTTTTTTTTTTTACACTTTTTTTTTGTAACTAACTTTTATAACTGTAACCGGTTCCAGGTTCGGGTCTCTCAAAATGTGATGGCATCTTGGGAGACCCTGTGAAAGTGTGCCTAGTTTGTGCAATGCTGTACCCTACGCTAATACTCAACTAGTGCATGGTAGTGTTCAAAACATTCACCAATGCAAAGACCAGGATTGTCAGGACAGGAGGGACAATAATAGCGGGTGTCACGCCTATATTCGCGCTTGCTGCAGACACGACATCTTTTTTTTTGGGGGGGGGGTAGTTGGGTAGGGTGCTCGGGAGGACACAAAGAAAATGCCTCTCATGCAGCCGACTGCATTTGGTTGGGGATGTGAATGGGGGAAGTATGGGAGCTGCAGAAGTGGTGGGTTCCCAATTATTAGGATTGGCGAATGCAGCACGAAGGGCATTATGGGCACGACGGGCCTGTGTTTGTCTTCTTGGTGGCAGCAGGACACTACTTGTGCTTGCCACCTCACCAGCTTGAACTGCACTTATGGGACTCGCCACATCACCAAGTGTTACTGCAGTGCTGGTTTGACTACGACCGGGGTGTACTAGGCCGCTGGTGCTTACCAGTTCACCAAAACGCTACCAAAAAAACTGTTGGCGATCGCAGGGATCAGGCCTGACTCTGTGAACGCTGCAGTTATGCGTTTAGTGTTTTGTAAGTGACAGTGATCGATCGATACTGCACTTGGGTGGGCTGGGCTGGGCCGGGTGGAGGGGCAAAACGCAGGTGCTAGCAGGTATCTGGGCTGATCCCGCTAACACTGCGTTTTTGGGAACCCTAAACTGCTGGGGACGCTAGTATAGATCTGATCAGATATTGATCCGTTCAGATACTATACCACTAAGGGCGGTGTACGGTGCGTGCGTGGGTGTTAGAGGTACTGGTGCTAACCTGACGCTGCTTGGGGCTGGTGCTTGCCAGTTCACCAAAACGCTAACAAAAAAACTGTTAGCGATCGCAGGGATCAGGCCTGACTCTGCGAACGCTGCAGTTATTTGTTTAGTGTTTTGTAAGTGACAATGATCGATCGATACTGCACTTGGGTGGGCTGGGCTGGGCGGAGGGGCAAAATGCAGGTGCGTTTTTGGGAACCCTAAACTGCTGGGGACGCTAGTATAGATCTGATCAGATATTGATCCGTTCAGATACTATACCACTAAGGGAGGCGTATGCTGTGTGCGTGGGTGTTAGCGGTACTGGCGCTAATCTGACTCTGCCTGGGGCTACGCATATCACCGCCTGGCGTTCAGGGGGCTAAACCTTTATTCGGTAATAAACGGCGGGTTCCCTGACACTATAAAAAATAAACGAACTAACCAGCGTCACCCGTAACAGTTATACGGTGATCAGTGGTGAAAGGGTTAACTAGGGGGTAATCAAGGGGTTAAAACATTTATTAGGTAGTATATGGGGGTCCCTGACGCTATAAAACGCTGACGGCGAACCTAAATATTTACCTCCCAAACTAGCGTCACCAGTGACACTAATACAGCAATCAGAAAAATGATCGCTTAGCGACACTGGTGACGGGGGGGTGATCAAGGGGTTAATACTTTATTAGGGGGGGTTAGGGGGGTACCCTAGACCTAACGGGGGCTAATACTAACTGCCCTACCACACTAACTGTCACAAACTGACACCATGCAGTAATCAGAAAAAAAAAAACTGCTTGGTGTCAGTGTGACGGGGGGGGGGGGGGGTGATTGGGGGGATCGGGGGTGTAATGTGTGCCTGGCATGTTCTACTGTATGTGTGTGTGTTGTGCACTCACATTACAGTCTTCTCTCCTCAGCGCCGGAACGGAAAATGCCGAGCCGAGGAGAGATGACATCATTTCCTCTGCCTCTGTGTACAATACAGAGGCAGGGAAATGATCCCATTGGCTGGGAGCGATCGCGAGGGGGGGGCCACGAATGGATGGCCTCCCCCTTACCTCCGATTGCCGGGGAAGATTTGCCGACCGCCGCAGGCACCGGGGGGGTCCGATCGGACCCCCCACCCGCGGGCAGGGAAGGACATACCTGTAAGTCCTTTTGCCTGCCCGTGCCATTCTGCCGACGTACATCATCGCGCGGCGGTCTGCAACTGGTTAAATATCGTACCTGGGGGGTGTCTATAGTATGCCTGTAAAGTGGCATGTGTCTCCCGTGCTTAGAACAGTCCCTGCACAAAATGTCATTTTTAAAGGAAAAAAGTAATTTAAAACTGCTTGCGGCTTTAATGTAATGTCGGGTCCTGGCAATATGGATGAAAATCAGTGAGACAAACGGCATGGGTACCCCCCAGTCCATTACCAGGCCCTTTGGGTCTTGTATGGATATTAAGGGGAACCCCGCACCCAAATTAAAAAAAGAAATAGCAGTATACAGGCTCTGTACTCTGAACAGCAGTATACAGGCGGTGCAAACAAGACAGGGACTGTAGGTTTGTTGTTAAGTAGAATCTGTTTGTAATTTTGAACTGGTACATTTTTAACGTGTTTAGCTCCAGCCAAAAAATATATTTTTAGATAGGGAAGGGTTATCACCCCTGTGACATTTGTTTTGCTGTCTGTGCTCCTCTTCAGAAGATTTCACCTCATTTTTTGTCAAATGTTTTTTGAAAATTTGGGGTTTTTTTGTGAAACAAGGATTGGTGATAAAGCATCAGTGGAAAGGAGAAATGTTTTTTCCCATATTAACTCTTACAGGAGAGAATTTCCCTTCCTAGGGGTAGATTTCATCTCACTTCCTGTTGTCTTCTTCCATTTGCAAGTAGGAGTCGTTTGTAAGTTGGATGTTTGAAAGTAGTGACCAAAGAAACAAAAGGTTTTGCCTGGATCAACCGATTAATTAATCAATAATTGGCCGTTTTTGCAGGTGAGTATAAATCAATCATGCAGACATAAGTCTGAATGCAGTTCAAGTTGCCCTAATTGCATATAAGAAAAACAAAGAGAAAGATTCTCTTAAGAGGGTCAACAAAGAACACTACTGAAAATACAAACCAGCTTTATTAGTTACCAAAAATAAGAACCAAATTGAAAATTCAAGCAATGAAAAAAAGCAATGTGGAGAGACGGCTGCCACAAACCAATTAAAAGTTGGACAATGTTGTCACAGGGGGTTATAAAAACACATGGGAGCCGCGGCTTCATACCCACTCATACACATCAATCAGACATCATCCAGTCGGTAAATTTGTGGATTCGATGATCAAAGCTATGGTAACTAAACTATCATCTTTTGTACGGGACAGTAGAGATATACTCTCTAAATTATCCTGCTTCTTCCTGTCATCAAATGCCCTACTAGTAGGGATTGATGTGGAAAGTCTATACACATCAATCCCCCATGACTGGGGTATTCAAGCCACTAAAACCTTTCTTGATGTTCACTACCCAGCATTGGGAGCCCATAATGAATTCATTATTGAATTACTCGAATTCATGTTGGGTAACAATTTTTTTCAATTCCTCGGGAGGTTTTATCAACAGGTGAGAGGCACCAGTATGGGTGGTCCTTGGGCCCCCTCTTACGCCTGTCTCCACCTTGGCCTCTGGGAGGAGGAGGTTGTGTACAAGTCCTCGATGTACCTTGACCACTGTGCACTGTGGTTAAGGTACATTGATGACGTGCTCATGGTATGGGAGGGCACAGCAGATCAACTTTTGGAATTTTTGTCCCAATTAAATATAAACGAAAGAAACATTCACTTAACCTATTCCTATCATACTAATACCCTTCCATTCCTCGATCTACAAATCACCAGAAGTGGAAATCGGATTGTAACCAGTACTTTCCGAAAGGAAACAGCAGCAAACACCCTCCTCTTAGCACAGAGCCATCATCCAAAATCCCTGATTAAAGGGATACCTACAGGACAATTTTTAAGGATCAGGCAAAACTGCTCAGAGGAGGAGCAATTTCAAATTGAAGCACAAGAGATGTACAAAACAGTGCATTAGAAAGGAAACGCGAAGACCTCCTAACTACACAAGAAAATACCCAAAAATCTGATAAACCAGCACATGATTTTCCTAGAATCATTACTAGGTTTGGTTCACAATGGACCAAAGTCCAGGAGATCCTCAATAGACACTGGCGTATTTTAAAGTCGGCACCTTTAATCGCCAATATAATTAGCCCCAGACCACTACTCACAGCTAAAAGGGCACATAACTTAGGCAATGTTTTGGTCCATTCCGAATACACGAGAACGACTAGTAAAAACTGGCTTACCGAGAGAAGATCCCCTCCAGGTATGCATGCATGCGGACACTGTAACATATGTAGATACGTGCACCACACTGATGTGTTCGCCAATCCGAGAGGAGGTAAGGATTACAAAATTAAACAGTTTATTAACTGTTCAATGACACGCATCATATACATGCTTACATGTCCCTGCAATAAAAATTACATAGGAAAAACTAAACGTCAACTCCGTATTAGGATTGGTGAACACATCAGTGGCATTAAGAAAAAGAATAAGGATGATGACCGACCTATCCCTCTACACTTCGCCAAATTCCATGATGGTAACCCAAAGGGTCTTACAGTTAAAGGGATTTATGTGCTGAATTTGCCCCCTAGAAGAGGGGATTTTGATACTATCCTCCTTCAAAAGGAGAAAATGTGGACGTACTATTTGGACTCTTTAGTCCCCAAAGGGTTGAACACCGAATGCAGTCTACAGCCCTTTCTAAAGAAATAATTAACTTTTTCAATTTTTGGGTAAGCCTATAATATAATCATTATTTGAAATAATTAGGTTCTTCAATCTTTCCATCGCCACTCTCTCTTAGTCATATTGTCTCTCCCCCCCCCTTTTCTCCTTCCCCCCTTCATGTCCTTTTTCTCACCCATCGATTGTCATTACTACTATTTCATTAATATACTTAGAGTGTACGTTTCTTGCTGCTGTATGTTTTACACATGAGGAGTTTTGGGTGACATCCAGTGGATATAGGTAGTAATTGCATCCTCTACTTCCTATTTAAGCCTGTCACAATAGTCACCTCCTTGCTCTGAAGAAACCAGCGTCCATTGGCTGGTGAAACGCGTCAGCGGTGTGACGTCAGCACGTCAGTGGGAGCCACGCGCTATTCGACCTGGCTTATCTTCCTCACACAGATTTAACAGCTGATGTCAGCCTCCCCTTTCAGCCACACATTGTACCGAGGCAATCGCTCCACAGCGGCTTTACAGCAAGGGACGGCTCTTTATTTTGGCTGCATTCCATCTGAGCTGCAAAGCGGCACTCATCCACACAGAGACCCAGGAACTAAGGATTGCTACAATCTGACGACGGATACAGTGCGGTTGGTGAGACTTCCCTACTCCACTCAGCGCTTTAAAACGTATGTCAGTTTTTTTGCATCCCTCTATTGCTGTCTCTATGGACAATCATTTTGCTGCTCCTGTAGATTAATCTACATCCCCTAATGCTGTAATCTGGAAGCGGTTTGATATGCAGTCTGACTAACAGCTGGTTTTCAATCAATTATGTTTGTGGCTCAACTTTTCATGAGATCGATCCATCTGTATTGAATAATATTACACCTAAATCTTACGGCCAGATCGTTCACCCACTTAACATCCTAAGTATACTGTTGGTATAAGAACTGTCCTTGTTATGCTGGATTCTCTCCTATAGGATAATTCTCCACCTTTAATAGATAATTCAACTGAGCTGGACTTTACCAACACTATTATACTTCAATTTGTATGGATGATGTCTGATTGATGTGTATGAGTGGGTGTGAAGCCGCGGCTCCCATGTGTTTTTATAACCCCCTGTGACAACGTTGTCCAACTTTTAATTGGTTTGTGGCAGCCGTCTGTCCACATTGCTTTTTTTTTGCTTTTTTGGGCCTTTGGTGGTGGTGCTGGTGCCACAACACTGTAAGTCCTCACTCGCTCTTGGTGGGTGCAGAAACGGGCCCTGCTGTGAAATATTAGATCAAGAATTGTAATTACATGCCCCTGTTGAACAGGGGCTGAAAAATTGGGCCTTAGGCACTGGTGCTGGTGCCACAACACTGCAACCCCTCACAGATACTCTAGTTGGAACACAGAAACGAGCCCTGCTGCAAAGTATTGCCTCAAAAATTGTAATTACATGCCCCTGTTAAACAGGGGCTGAAAAATTGGGCCTTAGGCACTGGTGCGAGTGCCACAACACTGCAACCCCTCACAGATACTCTAGTTGGAACACAGGAACGAGAGACTGATCCCTTAAAGACTGCTGCTGATGCTGAGTGCCAGGCTCCACCTCCATACTGACACAATCCTCCTCCTCCTCCTCGTCCTCTTCCTGTGTGATCGACGGGAACGCAGGAACACTGTCTGGATAAAGGGGGCCTTGAGAGCTAAGGAATTCCTCCTCTTCCTGCCTCTGTTCTGCCTCAAGTGCCCTGTCCATTATTCCACGCAACATGTGCTCCAACAGGTGGACAAGAGGGACAGTGTCACTGATGCATGTACTGTTACTGCTCACCATCCTCGTGGCCTCCTCAAATGGTGACAGGACAGTGCATGCATCCCTGATTATGGCCCACTGGCGTGGGGAAAAAAAACAAGCTCCCCTGACCCTGTCCTGGTGCCATAGTCGCACAGGTACTCATTGATGGCCCTCTGCTGCGTGTGCAGCCGCTGCAGCATGGCCAACGTTGAGTTCCACCTGGTGGGCATGTCACAGATTAGGCGGTTCTTGGGCAGGTTAAACTCCTTTTGGAGGTCTGCCAGCCGAGCACTGGCATTATATGACCAGCGGAAATGCACATAGACTTTCCTGGCCTGCCTCAGGACATCCTGTAAGCCCGGGTACCTGCCCAAGAACCGCTGCACCACCAAGTTAAGGACATGAGCCAAACAGGGCACATGGTTCATTTGTCCCTGTCGGAGGGAAGAGAGGAGGTTGGTGCCATTGTCGCAAACCACCATTCCTGCCTTAAGTTGGCATGGCGTCAACCACCTCTGAACCTGCCCCTGCAGAGCTGACAGAACCTCTGCCCCAGTGTGGCTCCTGTCCCCCAAGCACACCAGCTCAAGCACCGCATGGCATCTTTTGGCCTGCATACTTGCATAGCCCCTTGAATGGCTATGGAGCACCGCTGGTTCCGAGGACAAAGCACAGGAAGAGGCCATGGAGGAAGAAGAAGAGGAGGGGGTGGAGGAGAGAGGTGTGTCACAATCATTAGTAGTGGCATTTTGGAGGCGTGGTGGCGGAACAACCTCCAACACTACTGCACCTTGTCCTGCATCCTTCCCAGCTGCCAGCAGAGTCACCCAATGCACTGTGAAACTTAGGTAACATCCCTGTCCATGCCTGCTGGACCATGAGTCAGCGGTAATATGCACCTTACCGCTGACCGCCCTGTCCAGCGAGGCCAAGACATTGCCTTCCACATGCTGGTAGAGAGCCGGAATCGCCTTCCGTGAGAAAAAGTGGCGTTTGGGTACCTGCCACTGAGGAACCGCACATTCCACAAACTCACGGAAGGGGGCAGAGTCTACCAACTGAAAAGGCAGCAGTTGAAGTGCTAGCAATTTTGCCAAGCTAGCATTCAACCGCTGGGCATGTGGATGGCTGGGAGCGAACTTCTTTCGGCAGTGCAGCAGCTGGGGCAGGGAAATTTGCCTGGTACAATCTGACGTTGGTGTACCGAAAGCAGATTGCCCACAAGTACTTGGCTGTGACACACCTAATTCTACACCTTCATTCCACTCAGTGCAGGTCTCAGAGAGGACTGAAGGTATAGTGGAGTTGGAGATCTCAGCTGATGAGGAGCAAGGAGAGGTCCTCTTTGTTCTTTGGTGTGGGTCTTTTAGATACGCTTGACAACGAACTGCATGGCAGGTCAACATATGTCTGGTCAAGCATGTGGTGCCCAAGCGGGAGATGTTTTGGCCACTCGAGTTACATTTGAGAGATATGTTGCAAATAGCAGCAGTGCGATCTGGTGCACTTGTCTCAAAAAAGGCCCACACCAAAGAACTTTTGGAATAACACGCAGAGACAGCAGTGCCCTGCACATGCGGAGCTTTGGGGTGTGATGCAGTCAGTGTGCTGCCCTTAGGCTGGCCCCTGGAGGGCATTCTGCCTCATTGGTGATGTGCCTCCTCCTCCTCCGCTCTCCTATAAGGCACCCACGTTGAGTCAGTGACCTCATCATCCCCTCCCTCCTCATCACTGGAGCAAACCTGGCAGTATGCTGCAGCAGGGGGAGCATGACTGCCAGATTGCTGTCCTTCATGGGCACCCCCTCCGTGCTCACGTTACTGCCTTCATCTAGCTCAGTATCATCATCAGAGCCTTCTAAACGCTGGGCATCCTCCTGGAGCATGTACCCAACACTGTGGACAAACAGTTCGAGGGACTCCTCAGGAGGACATGGTGGGGCTAGGGAAGGAGTCACTGATGCCATTAAGCTGAGGGAAGAGGCCACGTTGGCAGCTGCTTTGCCAGACAAAGTACCCTGAGCATGGGTGAGAGAGGATGAGGAGGATGAGGAGGATGAGGACGGCTTGGTCATCCAAGTCTTCCGCATGTTGCGGCTCAACACGGCCAGCTGCCGAAAAAAAGGCCAAGCGTGTCCCACGGCCACGTGCTGAGGAAGATGCACCGTCTCCATGACCAGCACTGTTGCCTCTAGACACAGAGCCTGCTTGCCCTCTTTTATTGGCTTGTGACTGTCTGCCTCCTTGTTGGCCTTCCAGACATACTAATGGCCTGTAGCTGAACTAAGCTGGGATATATATATATATATATATATATATATATATACTGATACTGCAGCTAGCAAAATCAACTGCCTGCCTGTAGTATGAGAACACCACCAACCTTCTACAGGTAGCTTTAGCTGAACACTGTACAGAGCTCGGAAAAAACTAACTTGTAGCTTATTTAGCTGCCTGCGGTAGTGATAGGATCAGGAAAACACCACCAACCTTTTACAGGTAGCTTTAGCTGAACATTGTGCAGAGCTTGCAAAAAACTAACTTGTAGCTTATTTAGCTGCCTGTGGTAGTGATAGGATCAGGAAAACACCACCAACCTTCTACAGGTAGCTTTAGGTGAACACTGTGCAGAGCTTGCAAAAAACGAACTTGTAGTTTTAGCTGAACACTGTGAGGAGGACACACTACCCTAACTTGTAGCTTTAGCTGAACACTGTGCAGAGGTCGCACTACACTAACTTGTAGTTTTAGCTGATCTCTGTGAGGAGGACACACTACCCTAACTTGTAGCTTTAGCTGAACACTGTGCAGAGGTTACACTAAACTAACTTGTAGCTTTAACTGAACACTGTGAGGAGGACGTACTACAGTAACTTTTCGCTTTAGCTAAACAATGATCAGAGGTCGCACTACACTAACTTGTAGTTTTAGCTAAACACTGTTCAGAGGACGCACTACACTAACTTGTAGCTTTAGCTGAACACTGTGCAGAGGTCGCACTACACTAACTTGTAGTTTTAGCTGAACACTGTGAGGAGGATGCACTACACTAACTTGTAGCTTTAGCTGAACTCTGTGAGGAGGATGCACTACCCTAACTTGTAGCTTTAGCTGAACACTGTGCAGAGGTTACACTAAACTAACTTGTAGCTTTAGCTGAACACTGTGAGGAGGACGCACTATAGTAACTTGTAGTTTTAGCTGAACACTGTTCAGAGGACGCACTACACTAACTTGTAGCTTTAGCTGAACACTGTGCGTCCTCCTCACAGTGTTCAGCTAAAACTACAAGTTAGTATAGTGCGACCTCTGCACAGTGTTCAGCTAAAGCTACAAGTTAGTGTAGTGCGTCCTCCTCACAGTGTTCAGCTAAAGCTACAAGTTAGTTTAGTGTAACCTCTGCACAGTGTTCAGCTAAAGCTACAAGTTAGGGTAGTGCGTCCTCCTCACAGAGTTCAGCTAAAACTACAAGTTAGTTTTTTGCAAGCTCTGCACAGTGTTCAACTAAAGCTACCTGTAGAAGGTTGGTGGTAGTTTTAGCTGAACACTGTGCAAAAGTCACACTAAACTAACTTGTAGCTTTAACTGAACACTGTGAGGAGGACGCACTACACTAACTGTAAATAGTCTAGCTGCCTGACTGTGGTACTAATAGGATCAAAAGAACACCAGCAATTTTCTTCAGGTAGCTGTAAATACTGTAAGACAAGCCTGCCTGTCAGTAGGAAGATAACAGGAATGGATCTAGCTAAACTGAATACAATATATATATATATATATATATATATATATAGTCGTGGCCCTAAGACCGAGACAAATGTGGATCACATAAATACGCGACAAGACTCACAACATAAATAGACCTGAGGTGTGGCTTTTGGTCGTCTGGTAGGTATGGCAAGAAAAGGGGCCATACCCAAGATAAGTAATGGATGATTGTGGAGGAGAATTTGCTGAGAAGTGCTGTAAAAAGGGGAATGGGAGGGAGGGTATCGTGCACTGAAACTGACAAAGAGGAAGGGGAAGTGGTCAGCTTAAATACCCTCCGGGCTCCTCCCATAAATTCAGGCCAGCACACTGGCCTTCTAACTTATGGTCGTGGCCCTAAGACCGAGACAAATGTGGATCACATAAATACGCGACAAGACTCACAACATAAATAGACCTGAGGTGTGGTTTTTGGTCATCTGGTAGGTATGGCAAGAAAAGGGGCCAAAAAAAACCAGGTAGGGAAGTATCTTTATTGCCTCTAACCTCATTGAGTGAGCTTGGAGAAAGGGCCATCTTGAGGGAATATATATCTGGTAAAGCAGGCAGACTTTCACCTGCCTAGCTTCTTGGTCACATGGTCTGGTACTCCGTGCTGAGATGTGGCTGAGGCTGCGCCGATCCAAAGGAATATCCAGAATACCGCCTGGGGTCTAGGCCTAAGTTGACCAGTAGGACCCAAACATGTTTAATAAACTGATTTCCACTCAGGGGGTTGACCTGAAAAGGCAGTAACGGGCCGGAGACTGGCTGGCTGGGTAGGTGAAAGAGCAGACGGTCAAAAGATCGTTGCTGGGCACCAGACGTTGCTGGTTCGAAAGAAGTTTATATCCACTCCGGGTCCGGTTTGTTGCGTTTTCCGTAAGATAAAGTATATAGTGGCTTGGATACCAGCCAGGTACAGCCTGATAGGGGTATGAGGGAGAGCCAGCTGTGTGTGGCAATAAGATATAAAGGCTAGGACATGAGTGACGTCATCTACTGTGGTTCCGGGACAAGTGGCAAGGAACCTATGGTAGGTGTTCCAGGCCGTGGGATAAGCCTTTAGTGTGTTGCTAGACAGTGAGTGGTTGATGAGCCGGGTTGCATTGGCAAGGTGTGGCTTCAATCCATTGTTAGTTGAGACCAAGGTGGGATAGGAGTGGATGATGGGTCGGCTCCAGGTTCCTGCTGGAAGAATGAGACAAAATTGGAGCGGGACAGTGCATCGGCTGCGGTATTGCACTTGCCAGGGATATGCTTACAGTAACTGTTAAATTTGGTGATGTAGTGACAATTGCAGCAGACTGCGCAGGAAGGACATGATGGGGAGCGACTTGGATCTACCCTTATTAATGATGTCAGCTGTAACCTGGTTGTCTGTGGTGAAGAGCTCTGTCTGATCTGTCCACGTGTGGCCCCAGACTTGGGCTGCTGCCACGATGGGGTACAGCTCGAACAATAACGAAGATCGAGGGAAGCCAGGAATCAGGCAGATTTCCGGGGGCCAAGGTCTGGCAAACCAGTGATGGCCAAAAATTGCAGCAAAGCCAATGGAGGCTGCAGCATCTGTGACTACCTGGGGCGACTGAGCTGATACTGAGGGAAAAACATTGATATGTCATTCCAGTTGAAAAGGAACTCGTCCCACATAGCCAAGTCTGCTATTGCTGCTGGGTCTAGTCTGAGGACTTGGTCGGGTCCTGCACTCGGGCAAGAAAGACTAAGAGCCTTGAGATGAATGACCGCCCCTGAGGAATTGTTCTCATAGCGAAATTGAGCATCCCTATCAAGGACTGCAGCTGTCTTTTAGTACATTCCTGTGACCGGGTAAACTCCTGAATGACCAACCTAACACAAGCTAATTTGTCAGAAGGCAGGCTAGGCTGCATGGCGTGCGTATCCAGGACGATGCCTGAGAAACTTATGAAATGTGTTGGGCCTTCCACTATGTGTTCATTGAGATTGTTGAAGACCTCTCTTAGCTTGTCTAGATCTACCGGGGGGGGTATGTCTAGGTGTTCGATAAGCAGAAAATCGTCCGGATAATGGATAACCCTGTGACATTGGGCCTGGTGTGACAGGTTCAAGTGAGGGATTGGGTGAAACCGTCAGCTTTGTGGGCGAAGTGGCGACAAAAGTGTTCCGTGTCTGTGAGGCTCTAGTCAGAGCTTATCTGGAACTGGGCAAGTCTCGCTGCTGCTTTGGCTGAAAAACGACCGATGGTCGTAGACGGAAAACCTCCATATTTGTAAGCAAGATCTGTCATTGCATGAAGGTATAAGTCCCGCTCCTCCCTCCTGCTGAGGGTGGCTGAACAAAGTACATCTCTGAACATCCCGAAGGCCAGGGCGAACTCAGTGGCTGACAGCTTACGACTGAGGCTGGGGTCTCTCGACCTGACAACCACTGAGACATCCCCCCCAGGCGTATGATTTGTTGTCAGCTAAGTCATGGACTGAGATGAGCAGGGATGCCAATTGACGTCTTTGCCCTCCAATATATCCTCCCTGATGCTGGTCGGGACAAGATGAACGGGGAGGACGATAGGTGCAGAGCCTGGTGTACCTGCAGAAGGAGAAGCTGTCATCGGGACCATGACCAGGTCCGGGAGGGTCATGGATGGGCGAACTTTCAAAGGCGTGACTCTGGTCTGGACGTCCGAACTGTTGCGGCTAAGGGGGAGACCAAAGAGTGCAGCTGGGCCCCGTGGATGGATTGTAGGGATGCCTGTTGGGCCCAGCTGCAGTTGGAGGCGGGAAGAGGAGCCTGAAAAGCTTTGCCTTCCTGGCCGTTAGCAGGAAAGGGAATATCCCTGCGACTCAGCTATGAGTTTGGGGATGTTCTGTCCCCTGAGGGACTGCAGGCAGCCACGCTCTGAGCCGTTTGGGGGGGTAACAGAGGGGCGGGTGTGAAGTCCTCGCTGCCAGAAGACAAAAAGGGGGCTGGGTGCTCATATTTAAGAGGAGTCATAGCCATAGGATAGAGAGCGGAGTGGTAAAGAGAAAACTCAGAGAGGAGGAAAAAGGAAGAAGTACAGAAAAAGGAATGATAGGCATAGACAGGAGCTGACAGAGTTCTGTTGTGCAGAACCTATGTTGAGTGGAAATTTAGAAAACTCAGAAGAGTGCGTGGCGACCGGAGGTGGGCCAGGAGGTGACTGGCCAGATAACCGATAGCTCGGGTGCCTGTCTGTGGCAAGCACAAACCTGAAGACCAGAACCCCAGGGCGTACTGGGGCAAGAAGTAGAAGTCTAGTACGGCCTACGTAGGAATGTTGCGGTCTGTAGGGGGTGACGTGTGCTCGGCCTGCTAACACTTGCACTGCCAGCAAGTCTACTGTTAAGCGACCTTGTCTGCGAGGTGAAGGGTCGCCCTTCGAAAACGGAGTGTCATGTATAGACATATGTGACAGAACTAACGCCTGGAGATCACGTCCAATGATGTATGTGAAGTAACGGTATAGTGAAAGGGTGCTGCAGAATGATGCGATAGAAAAGCCCATGAACTAGGCCCTGACTGACGCTCTAGTAGCGAGGTCCTGGTTATGATCGAAACTCGGTCGACCGGGAACACCTGCAGTAAGGGTGACATGAGTGCAACAAGATTTCTTTACTTTTTTTTTTTTTTTTTTATGTGTCCCCCTTGTATACGACTGGCCCTGGTGAAGATGCAAACATAGCGTTTTTGTTTTTTTTTGTTTTTTTTTTTACCTGGGAAATAACGTCCAACCTGGTACAGGATGGAACCTGAACTCGACTGACCTGAGGGAGAAAAGATAGACAAAAATGATGAGTGGCTCGTATGAATGCCACTGGAGACGAGTGACCGATTAAGTGCCACTAAAAAATGAAGTGGGCTGTATGAGCACCACTGAGTGTGCTTGCGAGGAGTATATGTTGAGATGCATGTTTGCAGCGATTGCAAATGGGTATATGCTGAGATGTGTGTTTTTGCAGCGATTGCAAGGAGTATATACTGAGATGCGTGTTTTGCAGTGATTTCAAAAAGGGGTAAATGCTGAGATGCGTGTGTAGTAGCGATTGCAAGGAGTTTATACTTAGATGCGTGTTTTGCAGTGATTGAAAAAATTGGTAAATCTGAGATGCTTTGCAGTGATTGCAAGTGGGTAAACACTAAGATGCGTGTATTTGCAGCAATTGCAAGGAGTTTATACTGAGATGCATGTTTTGCAGTGATTGTATACGGGTAAATGGTAAGATGCGTGTATTTGTAGCAATTGCAAGGAGTTTGTACTGAGAAGCATATTTTACAGAGATTGCAAAATGGGTATATGCCGAGATGCGTGTTTTTTGCAGCAAATGCAAGGAGTTATGATGAGATGCGTGTCTTACAGCGATTGCAAGGAGTTATGATGAGATGCATGTCTTGCAGCGATTGCAAGGAGTTATGATGAGATGCGTATCTTGCAGCGATTGCAAGGAGTAATGAGATGCGTGTCTTGCAGCGATTGCAAGGAGTTATGATGAGATGCGTATCTTGCAGCGATTGCAAGGAGTTATGATGAGATGTGTATCTTGCAGCGATTGCAAGGAGTTATGATGAGATGCGTGTCTTGCAGCGATTGCAGGGAGTTATGATGAGATGCGTGTCTTGCAGCGATTGCAAGGAGTTATGATGAGATGCGTGTCTTGCAGCGATTGCAAGGAGTTACGATGAGATGCGTGTCTTGCAGCAATTGCAAGGAGCTATGATGAGATGCGTGTTCTTGCAGTGATTGCAAAATGAGTATATGCTGAGATGCGTGAATTTGCAGCAACTGCAAGGAGTTTGTACTGAGATGCATGTTTTGCAGAGATTGCAAAATGGGTATATGCTGAGATGCGTGTTTTTTGCAGCGATTGCAAGGAGTTATCATGAGATGCGTATCTTGCAGCGATTGCAAGGAGTTTATACTGAGATGCATGTTGCAGCAATTGCAAAAATGGGTAAATGTTGAGATGCGTGATCTTGCAATGATTGCAAGGAGATTATACTGAGATGCATGTTTTTGCAGCGATTGCAAATGGGTAAATGTTGAGATGCGTAATCTTGCAATGATTGCAAGGAGATTATACTGAGATGCATGTTGCAGCGACTGCAAATGGGTATATGCTGAGATGCGTGTTTTGCAGCGATTGCAAGGAGTTATGATGAGATGCGTAGCTTGCAGCGATTGCAAGAAAGGTCACCTACTGATAATCGAAAAAGAAAAGGATAGCAGAAATTGTATATGTAGGAAAGAACTGCGAAGTGGCATACGTAACGTATCGTAGATTTGTTGTAGGGACTGTTACGTATTGGTGTGTGGGATACTCGTGACGCGAACCGTTGTGCCGCTTGTACCAAAGACTTTGAAAGAGTCCAAGTGCCAAGGTGCCACCCCCTTCAGAATGTATAAATTGTATCACAGGGTTCTCAGCCATTGCAGAGCAATTCTTTTTTAAATGAACATGTACTGTATTTATGCTTGCTCCCCTGCTTATAGCTAAAAATATAGGCTTGTATATTAAATACATCTATTGTGGATTCAGCAGTCAACATGTTATTAAAGTGAATAATATAACATTTAAACTTGCGATGAATGGTGAAAAAACAGTAAAAAAGAAAGCTAAAGCAGCTGCCACACACAAAGTGCTACTCACTAGATATGTAAAATTATGGAAATGTGGCGCTCGCAAATGTTATTAGACATGTGTGACCAGGTGTAGATGAGTGCAGATGTGAATATACAAAGCAAAAAACATGTAAATAAAGTCCAAATAAATGTGCTGAATGTCCTGATCAGCAATGGTAAAAAACTTTTGAAGTGCAATGGACCACAGACGCTCCAGGACTTTTCAGGTGCAGAAACGCCACCCCCACATGTGTCCCCACTCACCAAATGGTGATGACCCCCAGCTTTGCAGTCTGGGGGTCACTTCAGGCTTATGTGATGGTATCCAGAGAAGCTCAGGAGTGGTGTTGTGCACATCAGATCAAAGGATTTCTTGTTGGCCGGTGGCATAGATGTCATTCTCTGCTCCTTGGAGCGCATTTCCTAGTTTCTGGAACGCACGCCGTGAGCAGGGTCCCAATCCATCTTTAATCCCTTTACATGCCTGTTTTTATCATTTTGTAAGTACCCATTTGTATATGGAATAAATCCCTTTTCAAACGGTACTTTTCACTATTAGTTCCATTTTTTCCTTTTTTGGTGCCTGGTAATTCTGCTGAGAAATTCCAACAAGAAATCCTTTGATCTGATGTGCACAACACCACTCCTGAGCTTCTCTGGATACCATCACATAAGCCTGAAGTGACCCCCAGACTGCAAAGCTGGGGGTCATCGCCATTTGGTGAGTGGGGACACATGTGGGGGTGACGTTTCTGCACCTGAAAAGTCCTAGAGCGTCTGTAGTCCATTTCACTTCAAAAGTTTTTTCCCATTTCGGATCAGAACATTCAGCACATTTATTTGGACTTTATTTACATGTTTTTTTGCTTTGTATATTCACATCTGCACTCATCTACACTTGGTCACATATGTCTAATAACATTTGCGAGTGCCACATTTCCATAATTTAACATGTTATTAAAACCCCTTGAGTTCTGGGGTTTCCCTTTCAGTGGAGGATGATGTAAATAGGGGCAGAAGACAGTACTGTCGGGGGTTGATGTCAAGGAAGTCCGAGAACATTACTGTGAAAAGGGTTGTTTGGGGGGGGGTGATGTAAAGGGGGAGCTGAGGACACTTATTAAGAGGGGATCTTGATGTGAAGAGGGAGGGGACTGTGATGTGTATTGGGGACTGAGGACACGGATGTAAGAATGGGTTCAGATCTGTGCATGTGCATTAGGTGCACATGTTGTGAGTAGGTCAGCCCATTTTAATGGGCTGTACTACCCGCAAGAAACACGGAGAAAAAAGTCCTGGACCTTTTTTTTACCAAAATCGTGCTGCGCCAAGCCGCATGGTGCTGCAGCAACATGCAGTTTGGCACATGACAAAATGCGCCACGGGTATCAATATGATATTAGGATTTTGGCTGGAAGAAAGTATTACTGACCAGACCTCAGTGAATTCTAATTCAATACTCCTGGTCTAAGAGGTCTCATGAGGTACTGCAACTAGGAAGCATATTCACTGCTTCCTAAGAGAGTTATCAACCCAGGATGCTGCATTCACAATATCTGGTCTCCCACAGTACACAGAACATGGAAATACAATTATTTTAGTAAATATAAACTGCTAAATACCTTTTCTCATCAGCAGTATATAGCAGTCTTGTGACTTATACCAGTGTCTAGTTGTGACAGACCCAACCAGGATATGGGGCTTTTGGATGGACTGCAGGGTGGCCTCTTACCCATTGACTATGCCCCCTGGCATTTTAAGGGAACACTGCTCTTTGGGAGGTGTATGCCTGGGGGACCCTTGGAGGGGTCTTGTTTCTGATTCAAGTTCGTGTCTCTCCAAAACATAGAGACTCTGGGAATCTATGCCCGTGATCCATATTTAGAGCTAGATGCCCCATTAGACTGCTTCACACTGTGAGACTCAGAACAGATGTTAGTATATTCAGCAAGCCACCTGGTGCTGGTGGTCTCCTTTTATAGTCTGTTTATTAAGGTGTTATATGTTATTCTGCTAAGTACTGTATGTCGCTCCCATTGTTAATTGTTATTTGGAAATCTATTGTTTCTGTCTGTTTGAACATCTCTTGGAGATGAGATTAATCTTGTGAACAGTTTAACCACTTAACCACTTAACAACCGGCCCATAGTCGAATGACGGCTGCAGGGCGGTTGCTTAACTCTGGGAGGGCATACTATGACGTCCTCCCAGAATTCCCTTCTCGCGTGCCCCCTGGGGCGCGCACCCGAACACATCCGTGACCGCCGGGTCCAGAGGACCCGGCACATCACGGATCCCGGTAAATGGCTGCTGATCGCGGCCGTTTACCATGTGATCGCTCTGTCAAATGACGGAGCGATCACATGTAAACAAACCGGGGTCATCTCATGACGCCGGTTCTTCTCCTCCCCTCTGTGTACCGATCGATACGATGTGAGCGGAGAGGGGGAGGGATGGATGGCAGTAGCGCTGTGGGCTGGATGTGTAGTGCCCGCAGCGCTGCACAGTGACATCCAGCCATCCATCCATCCATGCTCAGCCATCCCTAATGCTCTGCAATGCCCTGCAATACTCTGCAATGCCCCAGAATACTGTTCAGTACTCTGCAATACTCCCACAATACTGTGCAATACTCTGCAATACCCCCACAATACTGTGCAATACTCTGCAATACCCCACAATACTGTGCAATACTCTGCAATACCCCCACAATACTGTGCAATACTCTGCAATACCCCACAATACTGTGCAATACTCTGCAATACCCCCACAATACTGTGCAATACCCCACAACACTGTGCAATACTCTGCAATGCCCCACAATACTCTGCAATACCCTAAAATACTCTGCAATACCCCACAATACTCTGCAATACCCCGCAATACTGTGCAATACTCTGCAATACACCAGAACACTGTGCAATACTCTGCAATGCCCCACAATACTCTGCAATACCCTGAAATACTCTGCAATACCCTGCAATACTCTGCAATACCCCGCAATACTGTGCAATACCCCGCAATACTGTGCAATACTCTGCAATACCCCACAATACTGTGCAATACACTGCAATACCCCGCAATACTCTGCAATAACCCGCAATACTGTGCAATACTCTGCAATACCCCACAATACTGTGCAATACCCTGCAATACCTCGCAATACCCTGCAATACTCTGCAATACCCCGCAGTGCTCTGCAATACCCCGCAGTGCTCTGCAATACCCCGCAATACCCTGCAATACTCTGCAATACCCCGCAGTACTCTGCAATACCCCGCAGTACTCTGCAATACCCTGCAATACTCTGCAATACCCCGCAATACCCTGCAATAACCGCAATACTCTGCCATACCCAGCCATACGCTGCAATACTCAGTGTTACCCAGCCATACCCAATCATACTGGGCGATACCCTGCAATACTCTGCCATAATCAGCCATACCCAGCCATGCTCAGCCATACTCTGCAATACCCCGCCATTCTCTGCAATACCCCGCCAAACTCTGCAATACCCCACCAAACTCTGCAATACTCTGCAATACCGCGCAATACTCTGCCATACCCTGCCATACCCAGCCATACTCTGCAATACTCGGTGATACCCAGCCATACTCTGCCGTACCCAGCCATGCTCGGCCATACCTTACCATACCCTGTCATGCTCGGCCATACTCGGCTGTACTCGGCCTCTGTATGTGGCCAGGCTGTGGAAGTCTCACACATGTGGTATTACCGTACTCAGGAGGAGGAGGAGAATCTATTTTGGGGTGTCATTTTTGGTATGCACATGCTATGTGTTAGAAATATTGTATAAATGGACAACTTTGTGTTAAAAAAAAAAATGCGTTTGTAACGAGCCCCTTGCTCGCTCGGTTCCACTCTCCCGACACTCCTCTGCAGCTATAGAATCAGATTGCAGATCGCAACATCTGATTGTTCGGTCATCCGATGCTCCGGGATTAGAACTACAGCTATGTGCCGTTCTAACCCAGTTGTGATAGCTCAGAACAAACACCAGGCAGGCTGTATGTAAGTTCAACCAGGAATCTCCTTTATTGGAAAATACAGGCTCTTTTATACATTAAAAGTGGAGGTGCATACCTCCGGCTCATATTACTCTAACAATACACCTGTAACCTAATTAACCTAATTAACATGGGCTAATTAACTAATCCCTTTAGACAGCCTAGATGACTGAGACATGACCTTTAGGCCAGACTGGTCATCTTGTAGCTCAGAAAACCCAATCAACATTATCACAATGGCAGAGTTAATTAACACAAACAACAATGGGGATCTAATGACTCTTAGATCCCATACTAGAGACTTATTTACAATACACATTCTAGCAGGCAACAGACAGACAGGCAGCTGGAATTTACATCAGCATCTCCTAACAGTATCTGTCCCAGCATTATGAATCAGACACTATTTCTAATATGGCAAATCCAGGGTCCCCAGAGTCTGTGTGTCCTGGGGGACCAGGACCAGAATCCACAGTAGTACCACCTCAAGGGTCCCCAGGCATACAGCTCACAAAGAGCACCGTTCCCCCAGAGGCTAGCATTCAGTCCCCTGCAAAAGTCTCTCTCCCGGCTAGGTCTGTCACATTTCTCCCCTTTCAGCAGGAGACTAACACAGGAGGAGACCCCAGACGGGTTGACTCCGAAGTTAGTCAGTAGTTCCAGTCCTCTAACGCCTGTACCCACACAGTACCCCAAACAAATTGTTCCAAACAAAGCATTACTCACCCAGCCAACCTCTGCCTCTCTCAGAGAACATAACTGCCACTGGGGAGAGGCCTGGACTGGCCCTTCTCCCTGGAGTCCTTTCTGCCGCTGGAGAGAAGACAGGGTGTCTGGGCTCACTCCGTCATGCTGTTGGGGATCTGGGCCGACTGCCCAGCATCCTTGGGGTATACAGGTGGAGACTGAAGTCCCATCCACCTTCACAGGAAATCCATCCTCTGTTAGTTGAGGGCAGAGTACAGCAGTACTCGGCCCTGTTGCCAGCCCTTCTGCTGGAAACCCCACACCATCTGCTCCGGCTAACTGTTGGGGAGGGAGGCTGACTGCCCCACCTCCCTGGAACTCTGTAGTTGTTGCCGATGCTGGGCAGAGGTTGGTAACCCTCTGCCCTGTTGCCAGCACTTCTGCTGGGGACTCCACATCCTCCGCTCCAGCTAACCGTTGGGGCAGGAGGCTGGCTTCCTACACTCCCAAACGGTGTAGCTGCCATTGGGGAGGTGAGCCGGCTGCTTCCTTTTCCATTCCCTCATCTGGATGTTGGGACGATATGTCTGTGGTACTGTCTCCCAGGTGCACGGATCTTTGCTGGGGAGGAAAGACCACTTCCTCCACCCTGGGCAACTGTTGGGGAGGGACGACGAACACCTCCTCTCCCTTCTCCCCCTGTATCCTGATCTGCTGCTGGGAAGTGACCACCTCTCACAGTGAGCCTCCAGAACCACCGCAGGTGTAGGGCAGAGATCTTGGACCCTCTGTCCGGTTGCCAGCGCTTCAGCTGGGGAAGTTCCTTGTAACTTCACAGATACTTCTGTTGGTGCTGGGCAGAGCACAGTGAAGTTTGGCCCTAATAACAGCTCTTCTTCTGCTGGAGGCTCACCAGGTTGTTCTTCCTCAGCAGAAAAGTCTATCAAATCCCCTGTCTCTGCAACTGGTGTCTGGGGATAAAGGTTCACCATCTCCTCTCCGTGGAACCCAGAAGATGCTATTAGTGCTGGGCAGAGGTTAGCAGAGCTCTGCCCTGTTGTCAGCACTTCAGGTTTGGGGACGGCAATCTTCAGATTTTCCACTGCCGATTCTCTGGCATGCTGCTGGACAGGCACATTCCTCCATCCAAGATCATCCCATGCAGAAACAGGTTCGTCAAGGTCAGTCAGCACTTGCTGCATCCGCCATGAGACCTCCGCCTCCATAGCTGCGGGGCAGATTGGCAAAGCACACTGTTACTCTGCCACATTGTCAACTCTTCAGCCAGGATTTCAGAGTTGTCAACTGGTATTTCCTGATAGTCCCAGGCAAAGGGAGCCCCACCCCGCTGCTGAGCAGAGTCTAGCAGCTGTTTGTAGGCCATCTCAAGCTCCCATTCCTGAACGGCCAGAAACTCAAAATCTTCCTGTGCCCAGTGCACTTCCGAGACATTCAGTCTCTGCTCTCTGTGCTACATTATTTCCTCCAAACGCCACTCCTGATCACTCCCAAAGTCAGGGTCCCTGGACAGCCTCTAGTACAACAATACCAGGCCATCGTAGTCAAAGCCTTCCGTGGGGCTGTCATCCGCTGTCCACGGGCACACTTGGGCTACATACCACTGGAGGGCTCTGTAGCTCTCGTCCAACTGGATCAGCATGCTTAACTCAGCTGTCCACTCCTGGTTCGGCTGTTCCCCCAATAACAGCAATCGTACTTCATACTGCGACCAGTACCTTACATGGATGGAGGGGAGAACTTTTCCCTGGTGTCGCTGCTCACGGGCTAGCGCTTCCTTCCAGAGTTCACAGCGGATAAAATCAAACCATTTCAGCAGAACCTGCTCTGATACTGGTCCTCTCTCTCGCAACCTCCTTCTGAATTCCTCTTCCATGGTTCCTGGTATCTGTACCACTCCTGTCCTGCTATCTGGACCTTGGATCCAGGTGATGGTTTGGATGTGTTCACGGCAAGGAAGCACGATCCCACCATTCCCTCCACGGCTCTCAAGTAAGTCTTTCAGCGTGGCTCTCCTGCAGGCTGGTTTGGAGTGTCCCAGTAACTGGAGAGCAAATCCCACGGCTGCCAACCTATGTAACGAGCCCCTTGCTCGCTCGGTTCCACTCTCCCAACACTCCTCTGCAGCTATAGAATCAGATTGCAGATCACAACATCTGATTGTTCGGTCATCCGATGCTCCGGGATTAGAACTACAGCTATGTGCCATTCTAACCCAGTTGTGATAGCTCAGAACAAACACCAGGCAGGCTGTATGTAAGTTCAACCAGGAATCTCCTTTATTGGAAAATACAGGCTCTTTTATACACAAAAAGTCATATTACTCTAACAATAAACCTGTAACCTAATTAACCTAATTTACATGGGCTAATTAACTAATCCCTTTAGACAGCCTAGATGACTGAGACATGACCTTTAGGCCAGACTGGTCGTCTTGTAGCTCAATCAACATTATCACAACGGCAGAGTTAATTAACACAAACAACAATGGGGATCTAATGACTCTTAGATCCCATACTAGAGACTTATTTACAATACACATTCTAGCAGGCAAAAGACAGACAGGCAGCTGGAATTTACATCAGCATCTCCTAACAGTATCTGTCCCAGCATTATGAATCAGCCATTATTTCTAATATGGCAAATCCAGGGTCCCCAGAGTCTGTGTGTCCTGGGGGACCAGGACCCGAATCCACAGTAGTACCACCTCAAGGGTCCCCAGGCATACAGCTCACAAAGAGCACAGTTCCCCCAAATGCCAAGGCCCACGATCGATCGGCAAGAGGCTAGCATTCAGTCCCCTCCAAAAGTCTCTCTCCCGGCTAGGTCTGTCACAGCGTTTTAACCACTTTGTCATACGACGTCCTTGACTTTGTGCGGGGATATCTGAATGATGCCTGCAGCTATAGGCATCATTCAGATATCAGCTTTTTTAGCCGGCGATTCCCTACACCATAAGAATGATCATAGCGGCTGTTCCACTGCTTGATCGTTCTTATGGGAGGCGAGAGGGGACGTCCCCCTCTCCCGCCGTCCTCCGGTGCTTCTACCAACTCACCACTACGATCGAAGCCAGGATCTTTTTTTTTTTTATTTCAGGCTTCCCAACCTAGAGGTGAGATGTGGGGTCTTATTGACCCCATATCTCACTGTAAAGAGGACCTGTCATGCCATATTCCTGTTACAAGGGATGTTTACATTCCTTGTAATAGGAATAAAAGTGGTCAAAAAAATTTTTTGGGGGAAAAAAGTGTCAAACTAAAATAAATAAAGTAAAATGAACAATAAAAAAAAAAAAAATTTTAAAGCGCCCCTGTCCCTGTGTGCTCGCATGCAGAAGCAAACGCATACATAAGTCCCGCCCACATATGAAAACAGTGTTCAAACCACACATGTGAGGTATCGCTGCGAATGTTAGAGCGAGAGCAATAATTTTGCCTCTAGATCTCCTCTGTAACTCAAAAAATGTAACCAGTAAAAAATCGCCTATGGGGATTTTTGAGTAGCGAAGTTTGGCGCCATTCCACAAGCACATGCAATTTTGAAAGGTGACATGTTGGGTATCTATTTACTCAGCATAACTTCATCTTTCACATTATGCAAAAACATTGGGCTAACTTTACTGTTTTTTTTTTTTTTTAAGGACAAAACAGTTTTTTTTCCAAAAAAAAGCGTTCAAAAAACTGCTGCGCAAATACCGTGCGAGATAAAAAGTTGCAATGACCACCATTGTATTCTCTAGGGTCTTTGCTAAAAAAAACATATATAATGTATTGGGGTTCTATGTAATTTTCTAGCAAATAAATGATGATTTTTACATGTAGGAGAGAAATGTCAGAATTGGCCTGGGCACTCCAGAACGCCTGAAGGTGCTCCGTGCATGTTGGGCCTCTGTATGTGGCCACGCTGTGTAAAAGTCTCACATATGTGGTATCGCCATACTCGGTAGTAATAGCAGAATGTGTTTTGGGGTGTAATTTGTGGTATGCATATGCGGTGTGTGAGAAATAACCTGCTAATATGACAATTTTGTGAAGAAAAAAAAAGTAAAAAAAAAAAGTAAAAAAAAAAAAACTTGATTTTGCAAAGAATTGTGGGAAAAAATGACAACTTCAAAAAACTCACCATGCATCTTTCTAAATACCTTGGAATGTCTTCTTTCCAAAAAGGGGTCATTTGGGGGGTATTTGTACTTTTCTGGCATGTTAGGGTCTCAAGATATTAGATAGGCCGTCAGTACTTCAGGTGTGATCAATTTTCAGATATTCGCACCATAGCTTTTGGACTCTATAACTTTCACAAAGACCAAATAATATCCACCGATTTGGGTTATTTTTACCAAACATATGTAGCGGTATAAATTTTGGCCAAAATATATGAAGAAAAATTACTAATGCATTTTTTACAGATTTTTCGGTCTTTTTTCTTTTATAGCGCGAAAAATAAAGAACCCAGCGGTGATTAAATACCACCAAAAGAAAGCTCTATTTGTGTGAAAAAAGGACAAAAATTTCATACAGATACAGTGTTGCATGACTGAATAATTGTCATTCAAAATGTGAGAGCACCAAAAGCTGAAAATTAGTCTGGTTATTAAGGGGGTTTAAGTGCCCAGTGGTCAAGTGGTTAAAGGGTAAGTTCACCTTTACAGAAAAACCTGTAAGTTGAATTTACACAGGACCCCCTCCTCCCCCCCTCCGTCCCACTGACCTGGACCACAGCCATCTCCTGTTCTAAGATCTGGTTTATCCGCGCCAGGAGTCCGAGGCTTAGAAATCCCCTGAGTTAAATGTCCAAAACGTGCCTCATCAGTAGGGACATTTTAGAGCATTTTAATTGGTCAGTGCCGTCACATGGGTGGCGGCGACCAATCAGCAGCCTCATAGCCTGTCCTGTCAGCTATAGAGAAGACGCATGGATGCTGGGGGGATTTCTAAGTGCATGCACAGGACCTTCAAGATCACAAGACAAAGGCAAAATTATTTTTATTATAATGTTCTTGTGCAAGCCTTAATTTAATGGAAATTAGCTAATTATGCATGGTCATGTCACATTTTTACTTGTTTGGCTTTATAAGGTTATTCAATGGAGCTCCAAGTTTTACCTCTTGTAGCAAAGTCTGGTCCATTCTCATACTCTTCAAGATCAGGTCATAAAAATTGTGTATGCCAGGTGTATGTCTACTCTATGGGTCCCCTAAATTCACTCACTCTGCCAAGTTGTCTATATACTGTACTTGTAAGCTTGGTTTAGCCAAGATTGCAAATAACTTCCTGGGTTATTAGCTAATGGCCAATAGTCATTGGGGCAGCTTTTCTAATCTGTTGGTTGACTGTTGCCTTATGCCACTGGGCAGCCAGCCAGTTTGGACACTAACTATAGACATGAGATCATAGCCTCATTTAGGACAGCTGTCATCTCAAGTGTCTGGGTAAACTTAGACTTCTTCAGACTGGTGTTACATCCTGTTTAAAGTAAATCTGTCATATACAGTACCCCAGATCTTTTACAGTTTTACTTCTCCCTCCCTTCACCCCTGAGCAATTTTGGCTGCCAGGTAGCAAATGCTTTGAATAAGGCTCTGTTGAACTATTTTAACATTTTACGTTTTATAGCAGCTACTCTGTAAAAAGTCAAATTCAAATGCTGTATATAAGAGTATCATTATCAAAGAGGAAATATCCCAAAGAAGATCCAACAAACATTGCCAATATTATTTGTTATTTATCTTGCCAGAATTCCCAATCAATGTTTCAGAGCAAAATACTGTTTAAAGCGTGTTCTGTTCCAGGGCCTGCTGTGTTAAATATGTTTAGTTAGCAGAAGAGGAGGATCAATGTGGTTGTGCTTCAGTTGTTCTAGAACCCATTGGGATATGCCTACAGCAACCTGCCAGGCTGTAATAAATCTAGCACTGCAATTAGGCTCTAAAAGCAATACGTCTAACTCAGTTAACAAAGAGATCTATGTATTGTGATATTCCACAAAATAAAGCAGTAGAAGCCAGTCTATTTTCTGCGACTATTGTTTGCCTAGTATGGGGCAGGAATCTTCTCAGTTTATCACAGTGTGCAACTTTATACATATCTTTCCCATCCAAGAGCTATTCCGCTAATACTCAGATCTTATACAATCTGTTCCAGAAGGCTAATGAACGTCATAGAAAAAAAATCACATAGAGCGCTGACACCTGGATATATTAAGCTCTGTGTATGTCTGTGCTTTTGTATATGTGTGTATATATCTTGCCATCCTTGGGGATTTAGTAACCCCATGTAAAATTTTAGCATTATAGCCCCTCCCCATAGAAGACAGTGAACCCTACACACCATTGCCAATTAAGTTGACATCACGAAACTTGGCTTTATGTATGGAATTTGTTCCTGACCTCCAATATCCCTACATTTGTACACCTGTTAATAGCTTATGCAATGCTTCCTTGATGATATTTTTTACTTAATAATTTACAGCATTAAAGTGATTGTAAAGGATCATTTTTAAAATAACAAACATGTCATACTTACCTCCACTGTGCAGCTCATTTTGCACAGAGTGGCCCAAAACTTCCTGTGGTCCCCTGGCGGCTCCTCCCCGCATCAGATAACCCCCTAAGAGAATTGCTCTCCCGAGGGGGTTACCTTGCGGGCGTGTTTCCGAGTTCAGCATTTGCGTCCACAGACATGAATGCCGGACTCGGCCCCGGCCCCTAGTGCCCGTGTCATTGGATTTGATTGACAGCAGCGGGAGCCAATGGCTGCGCTGTTATCAATCTATCCAATCAAAAAAGTGTTTTTTATATATTTTTGGGGGATATTTATTATGGCGAAAAGTAAAAAATAATGCGTTTTTTTCAAGATTGTCACTCTTTTTTTGTTTATAGCGCAAAAACTAAAAACCGCAAAGGCAATCAAATACCACCAAAAGAAAGCTCTATTTGTGGGAAAAAAAGGACGTCAATTTTGTTTGGGTACAACGCCGCACAACCGTGCAATTGTCAGTTAAAATGGCACAGTGCCGAATCGCAAAAAGTGCTCTGGTCAGGAAGGGGGTAAATTCTTCTGGGGCTGAAGTGGTTAAAGCACCCTTCAACTCCTATTTAGAAATGTTAATGGGGAGTGCATAGGCGTGCGCACAGGGTGTGCCGGGTGTGCCCAGGCACACCCTAATCCCCCCCATGCGCATTAGTGTTATCGTTCTGTGTAGCAACAGGAACATGGGAAAGATCTCCCTCTTACCGGCTCTGCCATAAGAGAAGTGTTTATCCTTTTCTCTTTCACTGTGCCAGCAGGGAGATCAATGTGCCGGGGTCATATATATGTAGATACATACACATGCATGTGTGTTTGAGCTTAAGGGTGCACACCCTAATGCATTAGGCTGCGCACACCTATGGGGGAGTGCTGATTGTTACTTTAAATAAGCTGCTAGTGGGCTTCAGTAGGCTTTTAACAAGCTTCAAGTAGTGCTGAAGTCTGCTAGCAGTTTGTTTAAAGTGACAGTCAACACTCCCTTTAGGGTCTGTGTTCCAGTGTTACCAACACCCAGAAGTGAAATTTCCTGGCAGGACACCAACATTTACAAACGGCACCAATTTTTTTACTGACAAAAATCATGACATTTGCTGACAGAGCCGCATTTTTTACTGGCACTGCAAACAAGTACCTAAAATTAGAGTTTTTCTTAGTTTATGTCATAAAATGTTGTTTTCTCCATCACTGATGGGCACTAATGAGGCGGCACTGATAAAGTGGCACTGATGGGCACTGATATGTAGAATTGATGGGCACTGATATGCAGCACTGAGGGGCACCAATAGGCGGCACTGATATGCAGCACTGATGGACACTGATGGTCACTGATAGGCACTGACAGGCGGCACTGATGGGCACTGACAGGCAGCATTGATGGGCACTGACTGGCGGCACTGATAGGTGGCACTGATTGGCACTGACAGACACTAATAGATGGCACTGATGGGCAACACTGATGATGAAGTACTGACAGGTGTGACTGCTGGGCACTGGTTGGCACTGTGATAGGCACTGATTGGTACTTTGGTGGGCACTGATTGGCACTGTGGTGGGCACTGAGAGATCTTTTGAGGGGGCACTTACTGGCAGCTGTTGGGCACTGTTTGGCAGGTGATGGGCACATCTGATGGGGGCTATGCTGATAATCAATGTGCTGACACCCCCCCCTCGGCATTCCTCAGTTCGTGCTGACAGGGAGAGCCGTTGGGCAGCTCTCCCTGTCAGCGAGAACTGAGGAATGCCGTTTACCGGCACTTCCTGGTTCATGCGATGGTCAGCTGTGATTGGTTACAGCTGATCATGTGGTAAGAAGCCTCTGTCAGAGTTTCTTACCACGATCTGTGATGCGGCGTGTCAGATTGACCCCACTGGCACGCGCTGGCAGTCATATGACTCCCAGTTAGGATAACAGAACCACTTCCCGGCCGTCAATCTGCTATAGGCGGGGCGGGAAGGGGTTAAGTTAAACAAAAGTCAAAAAACATATTTCTTCATTTACATGAAGGTCAGGGTAATCTAAGCCAGCCAGCACAGAGTTCCCGCTTACATCAGAGTTTGCAGGATTCCCCCTTACAGTGAAAGGGAACTCTTATGTAAAGGGGAACGCTGCATATCATGCTCTAAGGGGAAACTCTGATGTAAGGGGGGGGCTCTAGTGACCAGAGACCACCTTATATCAGAGTCCATTGCATTCCCTTTACATCAGAGTTCCCACTTACATCAGTGTCTGCAGCATTGCCCTTGCACTGTAAGGGGGAATCCTGCAGATTCTGATGTAAAGGGGAATGCCAGGAACTCTGATGTGGGGGGCACTCTGGTGACTAGAGACCACCTTCCGCAGAGTGAATACACTAAGGTAAGAGGGGCAGTTACTAATATAGGGGTAACTTTTATATCAGTGCCCCCTTAAATTATTGTATTAACTCCCCCTTACATCAGCAACCCCCCCCCACAGACTGGCCTGGCAGCGCTGTTACTGACCTCCTCTCAGGTGCACCGTGCAGGGCTCAGTCAGATGACTCCCTTCCATAGTCCACACACGTCTGACTTCTCCCATTACCCCCAACCTGGAAGCACTCCCACTCTTGACTTCTCTCTAGACTCCTCAGAGACTGCAGACATGATAAAAGACAAGAGATGGTCAGAGACTGTGGGCATGATACAAGAGATGTTTAGAGGCTGTGGACATGATACAGGAAGTGGACAGAGGCTGTGGACATGATACAGGGGGTGGATAGAAACTGCGGACATGATACAGGAGGTGGACAGAGGCTGAGGACATAATACAGGAGGTAGACAAAGGCTGCGGACATGATACAGGAAGTGGACAGAGACTGCAGACATGATACAGGAGGTGGACAGAGGCCGTTAACATGATACAGGAGGTGGACAGAGGCTGCGGATATGATACAGGAGGTGGACAAAGGCTGCAGACATGATACAGGAGGTGGACAGAGTCTGCAGACATGATACAGGAAGTGGACAGAGGCTTCAGACATAATACAGGAGGTGGTCAGAGGCTGCAGACATGATACAGGAGGTGGACAGAGGCTGCGGACATGATACAGGAGGTGGACAGGGGCTGTGGACATGATACAGGAAGTGGACAGAAGCTGCGGATATGATACAGGAGGTGGACCCTCACTGCCAGTAAGGGTGGTGTAGACCTGTGTTTGTAGCACTGTACAGTCAGTGTGAGATTGCATGCACAGTACTGAGCAATGTGTGAACATATACTGTATAATGCAGCGCAATGTGAGCTTATATATGTAATGCAGAATGCAGTGCAATCCGAACCTTGATGTGCAGTGTGAGCCTGAATATATATATAGCACAGTGCAGCGCATGCCTGGATATACAGTATGGTGCAGTCTGGTGTCAACCAGTACAATATGAAATTCCATGGGTCACATAGTAATGTCCTCCTCTGAAAGTGTAAGTGTCCCTCGCGCTACTGTGAGTAAAGTGAATGACTAGTGGCAAGTGATAAATAGTGTAGTTGATGCAGCAAAATCTAGAAGTGTATCACAACACACCAAAAAACTGTAAATAGTATAAAAAGAGCGCAACAAAATATGCTAAACACAATAGAGGTAAAAAAATCCCAACATATAAAACCATATAAGTGTATCCAAATAAAATGGATAATAGGACAAGAAGCAAATAAATCAATGTGCAAATTAGCAATGAATCAAAAAACAAATGGGGGACTGTGCAAAATAGCAATAAAGTGTCCGCTGGTATATCCCAATAAAGTGATCAATAGTGATCAATAGTCAAAAAACAGATAGAGTCAATGTGCAAAATAGCAATAACCTGTCCGCAGATATAGATCAATTGATGAAATAAAATAAAAAAAAAAAAACTAATGCAGTGTAAAATAAAACAAAAATAGTCCTTTAAGTGAAGATAAAGTGCAAAGTTTATACTGTCTTGGATGTACATACACATAAATGTCAATATATCCTGGTAATTCCGCAAATAGTCTTATAGGATCTTAGACCTTGGGATTATAAGGCTATTTGCGGAATTACCAGGATATATGGACATTTATGTGTATGTACATTACTTCACATCGCACATATTGGATCCATCCATCTGTGAAGACAGTATAAACTTTGCACTTTATTTGATTGAAAATGTATACTTTATTTTGCAAGAAAATATACAAAAAAACAAATACTTCAACAGGGTACATTCCACTCTGTACTGCAACACAGCGCATAAATTACATTCATCCTGCGGTATGATGCCTGATGTGTTGTGCAGAGTAATAATACCCCGAAACATCACATCATGCATGACGCCGCATTACCCTGAAAGCATTACTTCAAAAAAACATGTCACAAAAAATCATATACTGTCAGATAGCGTTCAAATGGGCGACGGGTGTGATGGGGGGTGGAGGAGATGGGGTAGGGTAGGGAGAAAAAGAGTTCAAAGGCCCGAAGCTTTATTGAACTGCCAAAGGATACACGGGGGAAAGGGGAGGGGGAAAGGGGAAATCTTCGGACCTCCTCTTCCTCCTTGAAGTCCATCAAGTGATAGTCTCTGAACAGACTGTGGACCAGTCTGCGACAGTCCTCGATGGACATCCTCTCCCGCTGGTGAATGAGGCGCTTTCTGGCACACCATAAAGCATCCTTAAAGCAACACAGCACCCACCAGGCACCGTCAATGTCCTCCTGTGAGTTCCACAGAAGAGTCCGTTCAACACACCGAAGTGTGTGATAACATTCTGTGGTACAAAGTCTTTCAGTTCAGGTTCCAAGGCCCTCAACAGGTCCTGTGCAAAGGGGCACTCCCAGAAAACATGAAAAGCAGTTTCCTCCTGGATGATGCAAAAGGCGCAGTGCCTGTATCTGCACAGGTCTCTGGCATGCATGAATGTCCTGAGTGGCAACCCCCCTTGGATTGCCATCCATGCCAGATCTTTGTGCCTGTTGGTGAGTCTCCTTGAAGACACGTTCCTCCAGACTACTTTGCAGGTGGCTGAAGGGAGGCCTGGAACAGTCTCAACAATGTCCGATGCTCTAATCAACTTGTGGATAGTTTTTGGCTTCCACAAGTCGGACTTCACTCCATGTAGCCCCAGCTCCTTAATAGACTTGAAAGTGTCCAAGTAGTACCAAGGGGTCTCCCAGTTGTAGGGGATGGAGCTGTCCCATTTGTCCCATCCAAGGGTCCTCCAAAGAGGCAGGAGGAAAAAACGGGACATGGAGCTACCACCAGAGTCCACAGTTCTGTCAACCAATGTCCTGCGGATGCAATTACAAGCAAAGCACACCCTCAGTAGAGTAGTGATGTTGGGCACGCCCTTACCGCCCTTGAGGGGTTCCTTGAACATAACCGCCCACTTCACTCTGTCCATTTTGGAGCTCCAGATGAAGTGAAACACCGCCCTGGTGATGGCCTTGCAGGTGTTAACCCGGGGGGGCCAGGGCCTGGGCGAGGTACTGCAACACAGGAAGAATCTCGCTGCGGAGTACCAGTGTTTTACTTTCGATGGTGAGTTCTCTGAGGCTCCAAAGTCCAAACTTCTGTTGCATCTTTGACAGTCTTTCCTCCCAGGACTTCAGGGCTGCGCCCTCAGCCCCAAACCAGACCCCAAGAATTTTGATGAAGTCCGTCTTGATGCTGAAAGGAATGGGTGCAGAAGAAGGCAGGAACCACTTTCCGAAGAGCATGACTTCTGACTTCCCGCAGTTGACCTTTGCCCCTGAAGCTTGGCCGAAATCCTCACAGGTCTGGGCAAGTGTGTCGATGGAGCGCCGATCAGCACAGAACACCATCACGTCGTCTATGTAGAGTGAGCACTTGACCTCCCGTCTGTCCGGTCCTGGTGCGGTGATCCCTCTGATCTCTGGGTTCCGTCTGATGCTTCGGGCGAAGAGCTCTATACAACAAACAAAAAGCAGAGGTGAGAGAGGGCAGCCTTGTCTGACCCCAGACAAAATTGGAAAGGGGTCAGTTTTCCTGCCATTTACCAACACCAAACTAGAAATGTCATTGTACATTACATTCACATACGAACAAAACATTTCCCCAAGACCAAACCTGCGCAGAGTTCTGCACATAAACTCGTGGGAGACACAGTCAAAGGCCTTCTCCTGGTCAAGACTGACCAGGGCTGCGTGCACACAGCGGCCATGAATGTACTGGACCGTGTCCCGGACAAGCGTAAGGCTGTCTGCAATCCTGCGACCAGGAATGCCGCAAGTCTGATCCGGGTGGATGATCTGTCCGATGACAGACTTCAGTCTGTTGGCCAGGACCTTAGCGAGGATTTTGTAGTCCACATTCAGAAGAGAGATCGGACGCCAATTTTTCAGATCCGATCTCTCCCCCTTCCGATTATGCAAAATCGTGATCATCCCCTCCCTCAGCGACGAAGGCATTCTGCCCTCCGCCACCATCTCCTCGTACAGCTCGAGCAGGTCTGGGCCCACGAGATCCCACAGTGCTACATAGAGCTCAACTGGGAGACCATCGCAGCCCTGGGTCCTGCCTCGCCTAAAGGATTTAGCGGCAGAGTGCAGCTCCTCCAACACCAAGGAGGCGTGGACGGTTGATGAACCTGCAGGATCAATTTGGTTAGAGATACCTGTCGGCTGCGTGTGTGTCCGTTTTTTTCGGGGAGTAGAGGTTGGTGTAGTAGTCGCTGACCACTTACATCACAGCCTTCTTCCCCTTCTGAAGTGTTCCGATCTCGTCACGCAGCTCTGACAAGGATGTGTGTCCTGGTGAAGTTTCCTGAAAAAGAAAGAATTACACTTCTCACCTTTCTCAAGATTCTCCACCTTGGCACGGAAGACAATGTGCCTGGATTCTTCCTCGAAGTGTCCTTTCAGGCTCTTCTTGGTGTCCTCCAGGTCCTGCCTAACGTCCCAGCCACAGTGATGAAGGTCCTGCAGGGACTGCAACTGACGCTGCAGTCTCCTGAGTTCCCTCCTCCTGGCACACACTTGCTGGCATCCCCTTGCCTGAAAGAAGCTTAACCTTCACAAACTCCCACCAGTCACTTACCCTTCCGAAGAATCTCTTTTCCTCCGTCCAGGTGGCATAGGCCTCCCGGAGTTCCCCCATCAATTCCTCCTTTTCCAGCAGAGTGCTATTCAGCTACCAGGAACCCGGTCCGCAGGCAAAGCCCTCGCCCAGGTCACCCCGAAAGTGAATAGCCCTGTGGTCAGAGAAAAAGCAGGGGACCATGGAGAACTCACGATGCTTGACTGTTCTTGAAGTGAGCACGAAGTCAATCCTGGAACGCACTGATCCATCGGGTCGGCACCACGAATAGTTCACGGTCCCTTTCCCTATGGATCCCACGGCATCCTGCAAGGAGGCCTCCGAGATCATCTCCTTGAGCAGCCTAGAAGTAGCATCAAGTTTTGCTGCGCCCATCCTCCTCGATCTGACAGTTAAAATCACCGTTGATCATTACTGTTCTGGTGGTGACGAGTTGGGTCTGCAGGGTCTGAAAAAGTTCCAGCCGCGCATTCTTGTCTGGGGGGCGTACACGTTGATGAGCCTAACTGGCTCTTCCACCCACGAGCCGTCTATGACCAAAAGACGGCCACAGACTAGCTCATGGATAGAGTCAACCGTGAAGCGCCCACCCCTGACCAGAATGGCTACCCCTGCAGACTTACAATCGCCACCCCCGGACCAGTAGGAGGGACCAAGGGTCCACTGGGAGGACAGATGAGTGTACCTCCTCAAGGGAGGAAGGGCGCACTCCTGAAGCATATAGACATCACTCTGCTGAGTAGAAAGAAAGGTCAGAACCGCTTGCCTTCTAGATGTATACTTGATACTCCTCACATTAATGGTAAATATTGAGATCTCAGCCATAATGAAAAAGGGTATGAGGGTCTAGTTAACAAGGGTCCGAACTTACCTCCCCGGGGGGGGTGGCTCTTTCATTGCATCTTCTGCCAGATCCTGTGTTCTGGGCCAGGCCCAGCTCCTCAAGGACAGCCTCCATCATCTGCTGGTTGATGTTGACGTTGAGGGGGAGGTCAGATAAACTTTGCACTTTATCTTCACTTAAAGGACTATTTTTGTTTTATTTTACACTGCATTAGTTTTTTTTTTTTTCATCAATTGATCTATATCTGCGGACAGGTTATTGCTATTTTGCACATTGATTTTATCTGTTTTTTGACCCATTATTTGAGTTATTGGGATATACCAGCAGACACTTTATTGCTATTTTGCACATTCACCCATTTGTTTTTTGATTCATTGCTAATTTACACATTGATTTATTTGCTTCTTGACCCATTATCGATTTTATGTGGATACACTTATATGGTTTTATTTGTCAGGATTTTTTTATCTCTATTGTTTTTAGCATATTTTGTTGTGCAAGATCACTTTATATACTATTTAATGTCCTCCTCTGCCTTTTTATTATCCCCTCAGTCATACACACAATGTCACAGTCACTGACTGTCCTCAAGCATGCATCTTTTACTGAGTGCGGACTGGAGGGAGAGCACTCACAGGTCAGGGCCACCAAAGAGGGGGCTTTGTCTGAGCCTGCCCTGAGCTCTGCCTCTGGCTGTGCCTGGACTCATTATAATATACATACTCTCTTCAGTACAGTACACCCCCGCCCCTGCCAACTCAAGTGGCAGTGGGCACTGACTGAGTCCCTCCAAGTCCTGACTGGAATGAGTGGAGACTCCCATCCTTTTTGGCTTGGCAGCTTTGGAAGTTGGAGGAACTGCAGACAGTAGTGCACTCCCCAGGGCAGGCTGCAAGCTCAACCAGGCAGGGGTCCGTCCGTTGCACTTTCACCACCACTGTCTAGATTGGTGAGGTCCAAGTCCACGCTGCACATCTCCAGTCCAGAGTGAGTCCCAAAGTGGCAGTCATCATTGCGCATTGGGCTGGGCAGAGGCAGCAGGAGGTCAGACTCACTCGTGGTCTGACTCGGGCGGTTTGGGATCTAATCTTCTCTGGGATTTCCAGAAGTGCGCACAGATCGCCGCTATTTTTACTGGCACTTTTCTCCTGTTACGGGCTTTTACGTGCAGGAGAAAGCTTCCCTGTTTTTACCAGCTGCTCGTAAATCTACGGGTGGTTGGCAACACTGCTGTGTTCAACATTTACAAACTGGAGTTAAATGGCACTTTAAAAGCTTCAACAAAGCTTGCTGAAAGCTCTGCAAATTGCATTGTAAAAACTTGCTGTTCACACTGCTCTTATACAACTGAAGCCCGTGCTTTACCTGTTTTATGATTTGTTCTTTCTCTGTGCCTAAAGTTCCTCCTTTGTGAAGGAAAGAGTAGTACGCTAGGAGTAGTACTAGAGCAGTGGTTCTCAACCTCAGTCCTCAAGTACCCCCAACAGGCCATGTTTGCAGGTTTTTCTTTACCTTGCACAGGTGCATTAAATCAGAGTCAATGGCTTGGTATTTTGGACAGCTATTTTATCTAAGAGAAATTCCCAAAACATGGCCTGTTGGGGGTACTTGAGGACTGAGGTTGAGAACCACTGCTCTAGAGCAATTAGGCCTCGTTCACACAGGCATTGAAAATAGGTGGTTGGGTCATGTTTTACCTCTTCCCCACTGCCTAGTGGATAGAATTGTACACACAGCAGCATTTGTGTTGTCTCGCGCTGCTGCGAGGCAAAAAAAATACCTGCAGAGTTTGGTAGGTGTTGACACTTTGCACTATACTCCAAAAATTCTTTGCTTAACCATTTCAATACAGGGCATATACACGTGCAGGATGAACAAAACAGTTTAGTTTCGTTTTGTTTCGATTTGTTATTTAACTACATTCATTTAGTTAAATTAGTTGCATTAGTTACATTCGTTTTCGGGATTCGTTTAGTTTCGTATTCGAATTCGAAAAAATTCTACCGCATTCGAAAAAACTATCAAATTCGAAAAAATTCTACCGCATTTGAAAAAAACTATCAAATTCGAAAAAATTCTACTGCATTCAAAAAAATTTGACCGAATTTGAAAAAGTAAACTATATATAACCATTTTGCGAAAATCGAATTTCATATAGAATGAAATCGAATTCCAATAGAAAAGATTAGAATAGAATAGAAAATAATAATAGCATAGAAAAACAATAGAACAGAATAGAAAAAAATATAATATATTCTATTCTAATCTTTTCTATTCAAATTTTTTTTTCCTATTCTGTTCTATTGTTTTTTCTATTCTAGTCTTTTCTATTAGAATTCGATTTCATTCTATTTCTATATAACCATTTTCCGAAATTCAAATTTCGTATAGAATGAATTTGCATTCAAATAGAAAAGATTAGAATAAAATAGAAAATAATAGAAAAGAATAGCATAGAAAAACCATAGACCAGCATAGAAAAAAATAATTATATATATAAAACCAAAATAGAATAGAAAAACAATAGAACAGAATAGAATAAAATACAATATATGTTTTTCTAGTTTATTCTTTTCTATTATTTTCTTTTCTATTCTAATCTTTTCTATTCAAATTCGATTTAATTCTATATAACATTCGAATTTCTAGTCTATTCTTTTCTATTCAAATCTTTTCTATTCTAATTCAAATTCATTCTATACCAAATTCGATCTTCAGAAGCCATGTTTCGAATTTCGTATAGAATGAATTTGAATTTGAATAGAAAAGACTATTATAGAATAGAAAATAATAGAAAAGAAAAGAAAAGCATAGAAAAGCAATAAAACTGAATAAAGAAAATATTATATGTATGTATTATATTGCTTTATGATTTTATATTCTATTTTATTGTATTTTTTAGAAAATCGATTGCTATTGTTTTAAAATTCGATTCGAATTTGTTTTCAAATTCAATTATGTTTTCGAATTCGTTTCGAATATGTTTTCGAATTTGATTCGAATATGTATTCAAATTCGAATTTGTTCTTTTTTTCTAATTCTTTAAATTCATTACTTTTGTAATTCGGAAATTCGGATGCATCCAAATTTCCGAATAATGAAAAATTCATCCAAATTTCGTTTCGGAACGAAACGAAATGCACATGTCTAATTTTCACCCCCTTCCTGCCCAGGCCAATTTTGAGCTTTCAGCACTATAACATTTTGAATGACAATTGTGCGGTCGTGCGACGTTGTACCCAAATGAAATTTTTCCCCCACAAATAGAGCTTTCTTTTGGTGCTATTTGATCACCTCTGCAGTTTTTATTTTTTGCGCTATAAATGAAAACAGACCAACAATTTTGAAAAAAAAACACAATATTTTTTACTTTTTGCTATAATAAATATCCCAATTAAAAAAAAAAAGTTTCCTCAGTTTAGGCCGATATGTATTCTTCTACATATTTTTGCTTAAAAAATTGCAATAAGCATATATTGATTGGATTGTGCAAAAGTTATAGCGCCTACAAAATAGGTTATTGATTTATGACGTTTTTATAATTTTTTTTTTTTTTTTTTTACTAGTAATGGCGGCAATCTGCGATTTTTATTGGGAGTAAGACATTGTGGCAGACACATCAAACACTTTTGACACTATTTTGGGACCATTGACAATTATACAGCGATCCGTGCTATAAATATGCACTGATTACTGTGTAAATGTCTCCAAAAACAGTTACATTGTTAGTCACAAGTCCATCCAGTTCAACCAATAAAAGGTAAAAAACAAAAAAAATCATTATACAGTCCTATATACACAAGACTATAGCCACAGTTGATCTGCAGGAAGGCAAAAAAAAAAAAAAAACAAGCAAAGCATGATCCAATTTGCTTCAGCAGGGGAAAAAATTCCTTCTTGATCCCCTAAGAGGCAATCAGATATTCCCTGGATCAACTTTACTTATAAATGTTAGTATCCAGTTATATTATGTACATTTAGGAAAGAATCTTGGCCTTTTTTAACCACTTCAGCCCCGGAAGATTTGGCTGCAGAATGACCGAGCCATTTTTTTCAATTAGGCACTGCGTCGCTTTAACTAACAATTGCGCAGTCGTGCAATGCTGCACCCAAACAAAATTGATGTCCTTTATTTCCCACAAATAGAGCTTTCTTTTGGTGGTATTTGATCGCCTCTGCGAGTTTTATTTTTTGTGCTATAAACAAAAAAAGAGCGACAATTTGAAAAAAACACAATATTTTGTACTTTTTGCTATAATAAATATCCCCATTTTTTAAAAAAAAGCTAAATTTTTCTCAGTTTAGGCCAATATATATTTCTCTACATATTTTTGGTAAAAAAAAATGCAATAAACATATATTGATTGGTTTGCGCAAAAGTTATAGCATCTACAAAATAGGGGATAGATTTATAGCATTTTTATTATTATTTTTTTTTTACTAGTAATGGTGACGATCTGCGATTTTTATCGTGATTGCAACATTATGGCAGACACATCAGACAATTTTGACACATTTTTGGGACCATTGACATTTATGCAGCGATCAGTGCTATAAAAATGCATTGATTACTGTATAAATGTCACTGGCAGTGAAGGGGTTAACACTAGGGGGCAATCAAGGGGTTTAACTATGTTCCCTGGGAGGTGATTCTAACTGATGGGGGGCGGACTGACTAGAGGACGGATCGTGGTTCCTAGCTAATAGGAACACACAATTTGTTACTCCTGTCAGAACAGAACACACTCATCACTCTTCTGTGTCTCCTGCTCACGATCCTACGTGGCCGGCGGTCATCGCGCCTGCTATCCCAATTCCACAAGCCAGCGTATAGCTATGACGGTTCGCGGGATCGTGCCAACTTGCCACTGTATAATGACGGCGGCTGGTCGGCACGTGGTTAAAACAATCTACTGAGCTGGACAGAACCAGCTCTTGAGGGAATCTATTCCACATTTTCACAGCTCTGTGGAGAAACCTTTTCGTACTTGGAGAATCTCTTTTCCTCTAGAAGTAAAGAATGCCCCCTTGTCCTCTGTGATGACCTTAAAGTGAATAACTCAACACCAAGTTCACTATATGGACCACTTATGTGTTTAAAAACATTAATCATATACCCCCTTAACTGCTTGCTGACCGCCGGCCGTCAATTGACGGCCAGGCGGCGCAGCTCTCGTGGCGGGCGGGCGTCATATGATGGCCTCACTTTCCCGAAGGCGATCGCGCGCGCCCGCCGTGTCACTGGGCACCCGGTGCGCGTGCCCAGCGGCCGCGATGTCCGCCGGGCAACTGCGATTACCGGTAACACAGCAGGCCCGTGAATCTGTGTGTCTAAACACACAGATCCACGGTCCTGTCAGAGGAGAGGAGACCGATGGTATGTTCCCAGTACAGAGGAACACCGATCGGTCTCCTCCCCTAGTGAGTCCCCACCCCCTACAGTTAGAATCACTCTCTAGCAACACAGTTAACCCCTCGATCACCACCTAGTGTTAACCCCTTCCCTGCCTGTCACATTTATACAGTAATCAATGCATTTTTATAGCACGGATCGCTGTATAAATGTGAATGGTCCCAAATATGTGTCAAAAGTGTCCGATATGTCCGCCGCAATATCGCAGTCACAATAAAAATCGCAGATCGCCGCCATTACTAGTAAAAAAAATATAAAAAAATTTAAATGTTATAAATCTATCCCCTATTTTGTAGATGCTATAACTTTTGCGCAAACCAATCTATATACGCTTATTGCGATTTTTTTTACCAAAAATATGTATAAGAATACATATCGGCCTAAACTGAGAAAAAATTTGTTTTAAATAAAAAAAAATTGGATATTTATTATCGCAAAAGGTAAAAATTATTGTGTTTTTTTTTGTAAACTTGTCACTCTTTTTTTGTTTATAGCGCAAAAAATAAAAACCGCAGAGGTGATCAAATACCACTAAAAGAAAGCTCTATTTGTGGGGAAAAAATTATAACAATTTTATTTGGGTACAGTGTTGTATGACCGCGCAATTGTCATTCAAAATGTGACAGCGCTGAAAGCTGAAAAATGGCTTGGGCAGGAAGGGGGCGAAAATGCACTGTATTGAGGTGGTTAATCTCTTCCTCTCAAGAGGGAACAAATTCCCTCAAGTTCCTCTAATCTTTCCTCATAGCTGAGCTCCTCCATGCCTCTTATTAGTTTGCTTGCCCTCCTCTGACTTTCTCCAGTTCCCTGATATCCTTTTTGTGAACTGGTGCCCAAAACTGAACTGTATATTCCAGATGAGGTCTTACTAATGATTTGTACAGGGGCAAAACTGGATGAACTGGGTGGACTTGTGTCTTTTTTCAACCTGACTAACTATGTAACTATGTAACTAATAAGGATTTTGCTTGCTTTGGCTTATAATCTACCAGAACACCCAGATCCTTCTCCACCATTAATTCCCCCAGTTGTTCTCCCCCTAGTATGTGTGATGCATGCATATTCTTAGCCCTCAAGTGCATAACTTTACATTTATCTACATTAAACCTAATTTGCCACATAGCGGCCTAATTAAACAGTGCATTAAGGTCGGCTTGTAAGTTGTAAATATGTAGGATACTGTCATGGTTATGCAATAGAGTTTCCCTGTCAGCTTACCTGTCTCCATGTGTTCATCTCTAAAGACCAGCTGCCTCTCACCTGACTGGTTTTATAACCTCTCCTCTAAGCATGGCCCCACCCCAGGCCCTATCAGGGAACCCTATATTAACCTGTGCACTGCAAGCCAGCAGTGCTGATCAACCATTGTGTGTTAGCCTCTGTGTGTACTTGCTGTGTTTCCTACGTCTGATTCCTGTTACCGACTTTGGCCTGTTCTCGACTCTCCCTGTTTGCTTGTTACCCTGACCTTTGGTGTGTTATGTTTATCCTTGTCTGCTAGTCGCCTTGACCTTTGGCTTACCCCTTACTTCCCTGTCGGCCCAGCCTGCTGCCTCCTTCCTCTTCTCCTGTAGTCTACGGTGAGCGTGAGCTGTGAGATCCTGGGGGCCGCGACCTGGAGCCAGACTGCAGCGCAGTCCATCCTCACGACTAGAGGCTCTGGTGAACACCTGCTGGCTCTTAGACTCCGCGCCCTGGGGAATCTATGCTCTAGCTCCCACTGGGATCCATGTTAGTTATCCTGTAGACCTGCTTCCTCAACCTTCCTGGGTTCAATCCGCAGCAGTCAGTCCTAGGGTCCACTACCTTAGCGATGCACTTCCGACTCCTACAGAGTGCATCTGTCACCTGGTCTCAGGTGACCTGACAGTTTGAGCAGCCATGGACCCGGCTGATGTGCCACTACCCGCAGATGATCCGTTGCAGGGCTTAGTTCGCAGACTTGAGACCCAGGAATCGCATCAGACCCAAGTGATGCGATTCCTTCAGGATTTGGCATCCCGTTTTGAACAGGTTCAGGCCTCATTAGGACCCCCGGTTCAACAACCTCAACCGCTATCTGCTGCTGCACCTATCGCACCAGTCGCAGCCACACATTCATTACACCTGCCAGCTCCGGCCCGTTTCTCTGGGGACTCCAAGGCTTGCAGGGGGTTCCTTAGCCAGTGCATTTTGAACTTCAGCCCCAAAACTTCCTGTCCGATCGGGCGAAAGTAGCCTATATTATATCCCTCCTGTCTGAAGAGGGGCTAGCTTGGGCTGCCCCTCTGTGGGAACTGAATGATCCAGTGGTTTCTAGCCTGTCTGATCTCTTGAAACTTTTTCGGAATATCTTCGAGGAACCGGGTCGTGACTCCTCAGCGGCTAGCGCTCTTTTACATCTCCGTCAAGAGTCCGCTTCTTTGGGACAGTATGCTCTTCAGTTCAGTATCCTCACAGCTGAATTGAGCTGGAATAATGAGGCCCTAGTTGCAACCTTTTTACATGGCCTCTCTGATAGAGTGAAGGATGAATTAGCAGGAAGATCCCTTCTTGCTGATCTGGACGGTGTCATCACCTTGTGTAACCAGATCGATATTCTCTTTCAGGAGAGGGCCCTGGAAAAAAGACGCCAGCACTCCCCGTTCCTTAGGCAGCTTGAGCTCCCAGTCCCTTCTCTTCGATCTGAGGAGCACCCCCTGCCCGCTGAGGAACCTATGCAGCTGGGCTGGACCAAGTTGTCTCCTGAAGAACGAGCTAGGCGCAGAACTCTGGGCCTGTGCCTCTATTGTGGGGCCAAAGGTCATTTTCGTGACACTTGTTCTCTTCGTCCGGAAAAACGATCGGGGCTAATACATCTGGAAGGTGGAGTATTAGACCCTGAAGTATCACCTTCACCTTCTCGTATTCTTCTTTCTGTGTTCCTTCTTGTCGGCGCTTCCTCTCATTCGGTCTCGGCACATCTAGATTCCGGAGCTGCTGGCAATTTCATGGATTGGGAAACTGCATCTTCCATGAGACTTACCCTTTTGCCCCTTTCAATGCCATTGGTGGTCTTGACGATTGATGGCACTGTTCTCCCAGGGGGTCCTATCCACTTCCAGACCCTCTCTGTTAAGATGTCGGTAGGGACACTCCACCAGGAGTGGATATCCTTCCTTTTCTTACCTAAGGCTTCATCTCCTAGGTCTTCCTTGGTTACGGTTCCATTCTCCACACATTGACTGGACTGCTGGATGGATCCTGGCTTGGGGTTCCTCCTGTTCCTCTTCCTGCCTACTCAAGGTTACCCCAAAAGAGAAACTTCCTGTTGCCACCATCCCAGTATCTTCTGCTCTTCCCGCTGCATATAGCGATTTCTGGAATGTCTCCTGCAATAGCCGGGCTGATGCACTCTCTGGGTCATGTGGCACTCTAGATGAGGAGCCCACCTGTGAACTTGCGCCGATCATTCACTCCAGTTTGCATGGTCATTTACCTTTGCCTGTTTCTGGACCCCCTTGGACGCACACCCAGGCTGACTCGTCTACCAGTTCCACAGTTGCTATGCCCTGTGATGCGATTCTGGTGGTCGCTGCACCTGGAAATGCTGTTCATTTGGCCTCTGCACCAGTTCAGCCTATGCCCAGTGAAGCTATCCAGCTTGACTTCTGTGACACATCACTTTCTATCCAACCTGGTCTCAGGGATCCACTGACTTCTGCCCAGTCTGATGATCCTGTGCTGGATGTCCAGCTCATCTTTAAGGGTCTGGGGGACCCTGCTCAGACTCCTGATGGTCTTCTTATGCCTTTACCCATTCCTAAGAAGCCTTTAGCCCTCAGTAAGTCTTCTCGTCCTCTCCCTACCTCGGTTTCAGTCTCTGAGGATAATCTTAAGTACGAGGTTAGTCACGTTCTCGATTCCCGGCGCAGTAGAGGCATTCTTCAGTACCTTGTACATTGGGAAGGGTTTGGTCCTGAGGAGAGGTCTTGGATCACTGTATCTGAGATCTTTGCACCTCGTCTGTTGAGGAGGTTTCATCTGGAGTTTCCCTTTAAGCCAGGGCCCAGGTGGGGGAGGGGGAGGCCTCATAAGAGGGGGGTACTGTCATGGTTATGCAATAGAGTTTCTCTGTCAGCTTACCTGTCTCCATGTGTTCATCTGTAAAGACCAGCTGCCTCTCACCTGACTAGTTTTATAACCTCTCCTCTAAGCATGGCCCCACCCCAGGCCCTATCAGGGAACCCTATATTAACCTGTGAACTGCAAGCCAGCAGTGCTGATCAACCATTGTGTGTTAGCCTCTGTGTGTACTTGCTGTGTTTCCTATGCCTGATTCCTGTTACCGACTTTGGCCTGTTCTCGATTCTCCCTGTCTGCTTGTTACCCTGACCTTTGGCGTGTTATGTTTATCCTTGTCTGCTAGTCGCCCTGACCTTTGGCTTACCCCTTACTTCCCTGTCGGTCCAGCCTGCTGCCTCCTTCCTCTTCTCCTGTAGTCTACGGTGAGCGTGAGCTGTGAGACCCTGGGGGCCATGACCTGGAGCCAGATTGCAGCGCAGTCCATCCTCACCACTAGAGGCTCTGGTGAACACCTGCTGACTCTTAGACTCCGCGCCTGGGGAATCTATGCTCTAGCTCCCAGTAGGATCTGTGTTAGTGATCCAGTAGACCTGCTTCCTGAACCTCCCAGGGTTCAATCCACAGCAGTCAGTCCTAGGGTCCACTACCTTAGCGGTGCACTTACGACTCCTACAGAGTGCATCTGTCACCTGGTCTCAGGTGACCTGACAGATACCTTCCAATGTGAAGTTCACTTGATCGTGTGAATTGACTTGGTCGTGTGGGTTTTTAGGGGTTAAAACAGACAGCAAAGAGTCAATAAAACACCTCCTCACTGCCTGTCAAATGCCCTCCACAAAGCAATCCACCGCAAATCACTTCTCAGAGGGTGACACAAGTGTACACTAATCCATAGCAATAGTGTCCCCTGTAGGTCTGTTTACAGGGAAGCAGCCATCCCCCTGGCAGAATGGGCAGCATACCGATCCTTTCACTCATCTCCAGGCTGTGACACATCACACCATCACACTTATTGTTAGGCTCCCTGCTGTGAAGGGGGGGCAAAGAGGGGACCCCCTACTTCTGGCCACCTGTGAAGCAATCCCAAAGTCTGCAGCAATTTAAAACAAATATTTCTTGGGCCCCATTTGTTCAGCATGGGCTGGTGGCAGAAAGACCATTATTTATTGACTTTCAGATGCAGGCAAAGTATTCTGTTGTGCCGTGGTTCTAATACTTAAATTAAAGTTCAGCCTGCCCCGGCGGATTGCTATAGAGAAGAGGCTGTAACTGTAATTAAATGGTTGGGAACCGCGGTGCAGCAGATTACTCCGCCTGCACCTGAAAATTATTAGCTAGTTTCCTTTCTGCCCCCCGGCCCCCTACTGACCAAATGGGGCCCAGGGATAACTCACCATACACTCTTCTGTAAATGTACATCTAAGAACACAAGTGCACCTTCTGTGGACCTTGTATTTGGGTACCATTAATAGATGAAAACCGCAGTCCTAGGTTTTCCCTCTGCAGCGGTCTCCATGAGTCAGCCGCACTGACATTTCATCCTCCTGCACACACAACATTAAAGTGCAATGACTAACTCCACACAGTTTAACATCATCCATTTGTTCGACAGATAAAGTCTCTACACTTCTTTTCTTTAGTGTAAAAATAGACTTTTTATTTCACTTGAGATATACAGCGTCAGGCTGTTTATATAAAAGCACATGCGGATGAATAAGAGGCACGTAATTAATGTTACATTCTGAGATGCTGCTCTCCCTGCTGACACTGAAGCAGCATTAACTGTTTCCCTGCCTTAGCTGGGCAGAATGTTGGAGTTAACATTTAATCTGTAAACAATCCCCACATTGTAGAAATACTTAAGAAAACCCTGTGTGGTCTTTATTGCCGTCAGTTTTCCTTATTGTAGTCTGCAAGCCTCAAGTTGTTTTAAAGGGAAATTAAATTAATATTATTAATAAGAATTATTTGAGCTCTGTGAATATATGATATATATTATGATACTAAAACAAGTAAATTGGTCTTTATATGCTATTGGAATAAATTACATAATGTAGGTTTTCTAATCATTTGTAACCAATCATATAAGAACCTGTAGAGAAAAAACAGAAATCAACTGATAGCTGGTATTTAATTGGTTACTAAAAGCTCCTGCATATCATATATTAAAATCACAACCACGGCACTACCTACATGGGGTTTGCATGTTCTCTCTGTGCCTGTGTGGGATTCCTCCGGGTACTCCGGTTTCTTCTCACACTCCAAAAACATGCTGGTAGGTTAATTGGCTCCTGTCTAAATTGGCCCTGGTACAGTATGTGTATGTATGAATGTGAGTTAGGCACTCAGATTGTAAGCTACTTGTAATTTTGTAAGCAAGGACTGATGTGAATGTTCATAATATATGTAAAGTGCTGGATACATTGATGGCGCTAAATAATTACCTGAAATAAATATATAAATAAATGTATAGAAGTTTCTCTTCTGACTGAAGATTTGTTTGCTTTTTTTTTTTTCCTAACGTAAGCTATTTCTTGAAAAAGGTGCAAGCTGTCTCTAGAGAGTTTCTATTATAATCGATTCTTCTTATGGTTTTGTCTTTCTCAGTTGTATGGCAACCAAAAAAAAAAAAACACTAATAGATAGCAAAAATAATGTATCAGAAATAAGGAGAAAATCTTTTGAAAATCAATTGTTTCAAACAGGGGAAGCAACTGGGTCCAGGTGTCACTAAGCAGTCAAAAGATACAGAATAATAACATTATTTCAATGTGTTCCATAATGTTCTCTGATGTTGCTTTTGTGACTTATAGTTCTCTATTTACTTTTGTTATAATTTGTATAAAAAAGTTAACAGACAGGACAGAACACCGGCACCATTTGAACTTGCAGTAGTTCCACCAGTGGTTTAAAGAGACAGCTTAGCTGGTAGAGAAAACTGGACCAGGCAACACAAACCTTTAAATAAAGCTTGTGTTGTTATATTGGCCTTTATGTAGCTGAGACCTCCAGATTGTAGCAAGATGC